>NC_048598.1:101825371-102200271 GCF_003668045.3 Cricetulus griseus | reverse complement strand
CGGCCGGGATCCACCCCGGCGTCGCGGCTGCCCGCTGCACCAGCCTGGCTCCCTCGGGGGCCACACGCCTCGGGGGCCCCTCCCACAGCCTCAGTTTCCCATCTGGGACCTGCCAGTCCTGTCACCACCCTGTGCAGCACGGCCTGGCACAGGCTTGGCTCGGGTGACCTCTGGGCCGCTGCACTGTGGGGTCCTTCCATCGAGACTCCTTGGAGGGTGGAGTGGGGTCAGACAGTTTAGTCCTTTCTCGAAAGTTTGTTTTGGGGAGAGCCTGGGGGCGTGGTCAGAGAGGAACCCCACCTAGAATTCCCCAGTGAGGGGCTGGGGGCGTGGTCAGGGTGGAGCCCCGCCTAGAGTCCCACAGTGGGGGCTGGGGGCGTGGTCACTGGCCTTTCCTGCAAAAGGCCCTGGGTTTGGCCCTGGAAGAGCAGGTAATGCTATGGTAATATCCACAGGCATAGTCACAGCCACCCCTTCTATTGTCCTTGAGGGGTCCCAACTCAACCTGCCACCTTTGCTCTGGAGCCCAGCTGTACTCGTCGTGCAGTCACAAAGTAGTGGTTCACACTGGCGGACATGTGTCCTCTTTTAAAGCTGCCTGTCCTGGCACTCTCAAGGTGTAGACAGCCTGGGTTGCACGGGACCCTGGTTGAGAAAAAACAACGGAAAAAGAAAGTGAAACTCTTCTCTAGTTCTCTAGCTGGGTCTGCAGCTGTGTGCCTCAAGCAGGGCTGACTGTGTCCTGGGGACATTGGGGCTAGTTACTGCCAGCTGCAGAGGTTGGAAACCAGGGAGTCTAAGACACCCTGTCCCCAACTCCCACTGTGCTGGGCTAGTGACAGCAGTTTCCGATTGGGGCCCCTACCTGGGTGGCCCTTGGAGATAGCTCCAGAGAACAGTTGTGCCCCCCCCCCCAGCTATTTCAGGTTGACCCCTGCTGAGGTCATGGAATGGTTTGTCTTGGACATGGTGCTGTTTCACAGTTGTTGATATTAAGGTGGCCATCTCCCCTCCCTCAGTGCTGCTGTTAGGGACAACAAAAACAATGTATTTTTTTTTTCTGAGATAGCATCTAGATAGGTAGACCAGGCTGGCCTAGAACCCACAGAGATTCCCCCTGCCTCTGCCTCCTGAGTGCTGAGATGAAAGGTGTGCACCACCACCACTACCTAGCTTAATTTTTTTTTTTTCCAGACAGGGTTTCTCTGTGGCTTTGGAAGCTGTCCTGAAACTCGCTATTGTAGACCAGGCTGGTCTCAAACTCACAGAGATCCTCCTGCCTCTGCCTCTCGAGTGCTGGGATTAAAGGTGTGCACCACCACCACCACCACCACCACCACCACCACCACCACCACCACCACCACCACCCATGCACTTTTTATGTTTAACCAATATGCTACGGAGATACAAGTCTAGTGTCCATCTGAGTGTCCATCTAGTGTCCGCCCACCGCACCCTTGGCATTCTATCATTGCAGGTGTCTGCTTGTGTCTCCACAACTCAGAACATTAGACAGCCACGGGGGAAACTGAGGTGCAGAGTGACTAAGCTGTCTGTTGGCCAGGGCAGAGCCACACCTCCATACTATACATGTTGAACCTACTGTGTGCAGCCCCTAAAATCCGGAGGTACTCAAAATGGGCTCATGTAGCCTAGGCTGACCTCTGCATCCCAGGGTTTTGCATCTACTGTCTATGGTGGTTTGGCCAGTGTTTGTGGGCGCTCCTAACATGTTAGCTGATTTTGGCATCACAGTCACCTCCTGTGTTGTGGTTGACCACCACATGACCTGCTCTGTTCCCAGCATTCCTGGGAGCTTCCTTCTCTGGGCCTCAATTTCACTGTTGTGACAGTGATAAGGGCTCATATCTTCTTGGGGTCCCTTTTGCCGACAGACCAGCCTTGCTGAGCCTGAATCCCTCACCCTTGACTGAAAATGACCCAGTCTTGTAAGAATGTTATGGACACTGTGTTTTGGCAGCAGGGCTGGGGGACAGGTTTGAGCAAATGTCTCCTTCAGAAAGGTGGCCTCCAGCTAGGCAAAGCCTCTCATACCAATCATCACTGGAGGCTGAGGCAGGGGAGTTCAAGGCTAGTTTGGGCTACATAAGACTGTCTCAAAAGTATTAATAATGAAGAAAAAAAGAAATGTGAATTTGGAGTGAGACTTCCATGTGCCTCAGTGTCCCCATATATGAAATGGGTAGTCTAGACCCACCAAGCTAGGCTTGGGGCCTGGTTCCTGGGAACCCAGGTGGCCTGGGTCATCCCACTTCCCCTTTAGCAAGCAGTAATGTCAGAGTCTAGCCTGGGCTTCTGCAGGGCACCTTCCTCGGGACCGCCAGCTGCTTCTGGGGCACTGACTGTTTAAGGGAAGTCCCCATACTGCTCCCTCCTCCCAGCTGACACTGGGCGGCTTGGGGACACAAGTGTCATGTAGGGACAGCAGAGGGGCACAGGTGGGGTGTGGAAGGCAGATGGGGTGTGGGGCACAGGTGGGGTGTGGGTGTTTCCTGAGGCACAGGTGGGGTGTGGGGTGCTTGCAGCAGGGCATAGGTAGAGTGGGGGGCAGATGGGGTGGGGGGCAGCCGGGATTCAGCCCCATCTTTCCCTGGACCGGTTTCCTGAGTCCTTGCAACCTGACCAAGGATAGGCAGATTTGGGGGGCGGGGGCTCAGGGGTCCGAGGGCCACAGTTTGTTTGTTTGTTTGCTGTCGGCGATTTCTTTGAAAGTTGGATGCAGGCGGCGGGGAGGGAGCGGGGGCGGGCGGGAGGCGGCGCGGGGCGGAGGACGGCAGAGGGAGGAGCGGCTGCAAAAATGACTCAGTAAGTTCGGCGGCCGCTCGGCCTCTGCGCCTCCGGTGCCAGCGCCCCGGGATGTATTCCTCCCCGCTCTGCCTGACCCAGGTACGGACCCCGCGCCCGCCCGGCCCCAGCCCGCACCCCGGCTCCACCTGGAACCACAATTTCGCAGACTGGAACCTCCCCTCCGCAGCGGGGGTGGGAAAAAAAAAAGGCGCGCGTACTGCTTACCCACCCCCTTCCAGGCCAGGGTGTTCCTGGCTTGGACCTGGGGTGCGGGCAGTTCTTGAGATAGGGGATCCCCTCCCCGTTAAGCTTGGCTGCGCACTTGGAGCCCTCTATTCTGAACCCCCACTTTGATTTGAATTGGCTAACTGTTCCAGGGACTCTCCCATCCCTCCCCTCCTGGCTGGATGGGGGGGGGGAGCTGGCGCCCTCCCCACAGCCCTCACCCTTTGCCCCCAGGAAGCCTGGGGTCCTCTGCAGATGGAAAAACTGAGTGACCGCAGGAAGCCGCCCACCCACCCACCCACCCACCCATGGGACAGATCTTGGGGCTCCCTGCTGCACCGTAGGTCTCCCTGGCTGTGCAGGAACGAGACACCCCCCCCCACCGCGAGCTGTTGTTCGCGGGTCCCCAGTTTCCCAGGTGGCCCCCCAACTGGCCGTGCCCCCGTCCATTTCAGGCCCACGTGTGCACGGGGGGGAGGGGCACACGAAGTTGGTGCGCGGTGGTGGGGGGAGGAGCGGCCTTGCCCGTGTCCGGCGCGGGTCCCCCCCTTCCTTGGCTCAGCTCCCCCCAGCTCTGCATTGATTCTTGAATTATTGAGCGGAGCAGGCGCTGCCAGGCAGCTAGCGGGAGGAGCAGAGGCCGGGCTGGAGGAGGAGGAGGAAGAGGAGGAGGAGGCGGCGGCAGTGGCGCGGAGGCAGGGGACTTGCCGACACTGCGGGCTGCGTACTAGGTGGCCAGGCCAGCACCTGCCCTCCTGCTCCCCTCTGACCGGGTTCCAGCGTCTGAGAGGATGTAGGGAGGGGGCACAGCCATCCTGCCAGGGGACTTCCTCTAATGAACCCCCCATCACTGTCTCCCAGGCCTTTCTTTTCCAACTCCACAGCCCTCTTCTGATTTTTTTTGCTGTGTGACTCTGGCCTCAGTTTCCCCCAAGAGAGAGAAACATAGTGGTCTCCAAAGTGTTACGTGCCATGCTAGAGGATTGTGATTGTCTGAGTTTTCGAGGGGCTCAGTTGTTTGCACCAGGGAAGGCCCAGGTGGATGGTCTCAGGGACAGGCCCCCCGGGGGTCCCCTATTCCTGCCAGCCCCCTCCATCTTGGCAAGAAGAGTTCTGTTCCCCAGGGGAGACCTGTGTGCTGAGGGAACCCCCAGCCTTCTCTACCCAGAGTTGCCTGGTGACCTTGGATAAATGCCTGCCCCCTCAACAGGCCTCAGCCTCTGTTTCAAGCAAGATTTGGGGAGGGGGCACCCCCACAACCCAGGGCAGGCATCACTTGGTCACCTGCCAGACCACCAGTTGGGATGGGATTGCTGTGTGGTCCCAGGCAGACTCTGACGTCTCTGTGTTGACTGCTAGGCTTGGTGGCAGAAAGGTCTGAGGCAGACGTGGCTGGCTGGAAGGCAGCCTGGGCACGTGGAATTCCCCCGGCCAGGCCTTCTGGAGTCCAGCCCGTATCCAGGTTGCTGCTGGGAGCTGGGGGTGGGTGCAATCTCATTGCTGGCTCTGGCCCAGGGAACTTACTGTGTGGCCTTGGCCTCAGTTTCCCCCCATAGGAGGGTGTGGGTCTGGGAGGGGGGTGATGTGCGGAGCCCAGTGCAGCAGGTTGGAGAATAGGAAGCAGAAGCACAGCAAGATGGAGGGGACCCCTGGATGCTTTGGGTTTAGAGTCCCTACACCCCAGTGATTTCCCACTCACCACTCTCCTGCCCAGAGGAGACCCCCCAGAGTCTCCTGAGTCCCAAGTGTGATCTGTCTGCTCCAGCCAAGCCCAGGCTGGGCAGGAATCTCAGCTGTAGGGGCTCAGCTGGACCCCAGGAACAATGCTGCAGCCCCCAACCTCCCCATCTCCCGGCCCTGCCCCCCACAGCACTCATGGTGTCTGCCTTGACCTGTCTCTCTCTGTCTGTGTTTCTGTCTCTGTCTCTCTTTGTCTCTGTGTCTGCCTGTCTCTGTGTCTCTCCTCACCCAGCCCTCCCGAATCGGCTAATTTTACAGCCAGGGTTCAGCCTGAAATAACTCCTTTGCTGATCCGACCGGATCCTACCGGGATCCTGGCCCGGGGCGGGGTTGGCCCTGATGTCAGCGCTGATGCCAGGGCCACCAGGTGCCCGGGAGAATTCTGGGAGCCCCGTGGGTCCCCTGTCCTGTCTGGTGACTCAGGCCCCTTTTCACTTTTACTCTTGCTGGGGAAGCAGCCGTTACTTCCATGAATCCCAAGCCGAGGCGGCCTCCCCCTCCCTCCCTCCTTCCCGCCCTCCCGCCCCATGTTAGTTATTCCGGGTTTGGGGCCAAATCCCTGTTGGCTGAGGTTAAGGATTCCCTGGGCCTGGGCTGAGGCCATCTCCCTCCTCCATTCACTCCTCCTCATGGCTTCGCTTCTCTCTGCTGCTATCCTGGCTGTGGGGAAACTGAGGCAGCCCAAGGCACCTGACATTTAGTGTTTCATTCCAGAGGGGGCTGGGGGGATCAGAGAGAGTGAGAAGTGCCCCCCAAGCAGCACAGTATGGGCTCGGCCCCTGGTGTGTCCCCAAAAGGACTCACAACAACAGACCCAGCACTGTCCCTGTTACTGTCCTTGTGCCCATCCCTCCGCCCCCTCCTCAATGCAGAGAAGGTGCCTCTGCCTGGGCCGAGGCCTGTAAATCAGGGAGCTGAATTCTGGCGAGTCAGCGTTCTAGCTTCTCCCGAGGCAGCCACTGCTCCCTCTCCAGCTCTTCCTGCAACCCTGCAGCAGACATGGGAGCCTCCTGCTCTTTCCTGTCCCCTCCCACAGAACTCCGTGCAGTCCCCCCTCCCCAGTGCACAGAGATCCACCGCCAGGGTGGCTGGCTCACTGCTTCCCATCCCTGTATATTCGGGAATGGGAACCCTCACATCAGCCCAGAATCCTAGTGACTAGTCAGCTTGGGGTGGGGTAGGGTGGATATTTCTTATGTGCTGGATATAGGGTGTGGCACACAGTAGGAACTCAATAAATGCTATCAGACACAGGTGATGGCACACAGTAGGCATTCAATGAATATCCATTGCTTGGTAAATGGCTGTTAGTGTGTCATCTCACACAGAATAGGGGAGACAGGGTCCTGTGCCCCATAGACTGCCACTCGCATGGTCCAGAGCTGGGTATACAGTAGGCACCTGATAAATGCTGCTGCCCTGGCTAATAGGGCTTAGCCAGTAAGCATTTCAAAGCTTCCCTTCATTCTGTTGCTTAAGTGAAGCAGACTTGAGGTGGGTGATGGGGGACAGTGGTGACCCCCAAACATTAGTGCACAAATGGAGATCAGATGTCATCCATAGGTATCTCATCAGTTAGGGTCTGCTTTGTCCTCCACTCCCAAGGCTGTGGCCCCAGGACTGCCTGTCTCCATGTCTGGCCTTTGATGGGACGCTGGTATTCAAACTTGGGTTTCATGGTGGCCATCTCCCCACTCCACACACATGCACACACTCCAGTGTGAAGTCTGGCCGGCCCCTGGTGGCTGTTGGAGGGTATGATAAGTTAGGGCACATTCATGGGGTGACTTGGAAAAAGGCAGATAATGTAAGATCCACCAGGTTGCTGGGCATTGGTGGCACACGCCTTTAACCCCAGCACTTGGGAGGCAGAGGCAGGTGGATCTCTGTGAGTTCGAGACCAGGCTGGTCTCCAGAGCAAGTGCCAGGACAGGCTCCAAAGCCACAGAGAAACCCTGTCTCGAAAAACCAAAAAGAAAAATCAAAAAAATAAAAATAAAAAGACCCATATGATGACACACATCTGTCACATTGGTGCTCAGGAGTCTGAGGCAGGGGGATTATGAATATGTAAACCTGTCTCAAAAAAAAAAAAAAAGCTTACTTGTGACCTCGGATTGAATAGAGAGGAAGGTCCATAGGGAGTTGGATGAGTGTAGGGTACGGGGGCGCACTCCTCCCTGTCTGCCCCCCCCCTGCTTCTGCCCTCCCTGCACCAGGAAAGCAAATGAGCCCCTTCCCTGACTGGGTTAGGGAGGAGCTGGACACAGGTGCCAGGCTGGGGCGGGGACACTATCACTATCCTAGGCAGGTAATCAGGATTCTAGAGAGGTTCTTGGCGCTTTGCCCCTCACCAGCTGTGTGGGAAAGGGATTGGGGTTAGACCTTTAAAGAATGCCTAGGAGTTTGGGGGTAATCAGGGCAGGTCCTCAGAACTGCAGTCTCTTGTAAGGAGGGCAGTGGGTTTAGGGAGTGCAGTGGGTTTAGTTGATGGCCCCAGTTTCAGAGGGCAGAAGCCGGGACAAGTGGCCAGTGCAGGGGCCCAATCATGATACAGGCCTGGTTACCACCCCACCCCCACATCTGTGAGGACTCCCTCTAATGTCCTTCCTTGGTCGGGGAAGAGGGTGACCACACTGAACCATGTGGTCCAGGCTTGAAAGGGGCGTAAGGGACGGGTGCGGGGGGACAGGGCATCTAGGGGTGTGCACTAGTGGCCCAAGAGGACTTTTGGACCCTCACCAATCTTGGTTCTCTTCTTTGCCTGATCCTTGTGCTGATGTCCTGGCTGTGACTGGTGCTGTGTGACAGAGAGGGCCTGGGCCTGCCTGGTCAGAGGGGACGGGGAGCATGACCAGCAGGTCTATGACCCGGTCACTTACTGTTTACCTTCCTACCTTGCTGGCCAGCTGGGGCCACCAGTGACTGTGATGCAGGCACCCACCATGGCCTTCCCGAGGGATTGGGACCTAAGGAACAATCACAGATGGGGCTCAGCAGGCAGAGGTACTTAGGGTGAACTTAGAGATAGAACTCTGGGTTGCAGCCACCCTCCCTCACTGGCCATCACCCACCCTGGGGCCAGTGACCCTCCATCCACTATGCTGTCCCAGCCCCACTGAAGGCTGTGTGACCTAGTTCCTGCCTGTCTCTGGTCCCACATGTCAGTTACAATCCTGACCCAGGAAGAACCCCCTGCTTCCCAGTCCCCGATCTCCTCCCCAGACTCAGCAGCCAGCATGGGGGAAGGGCAGAGGCACCCCCCCCAGGTCCAGGCCACAGCTGTTCCAGTGACTCACACCTCAGAGGACATTGGCCTGGGGGACGGGGTGGCCCAGCCTGGCCTTTTCCAGCTCACCAGCTATTTTCAGAGGTTTGGTAATAGGTGCCATTTGGCATCCTGGCTCTGGGGTGCGGGGCAGGTGCAGTCCGGGGCACCTGCTCAGTGGGCTGGGGGGTCCGGAGGAGACCCCTGACTCAGAACCATCACAAGAAACCAGCCAGCGACCTGAGCCTGTCTCCTTAAGGCTCTGTGGGGACCTTGGCAAGACTTGAGCCTCAGTTTCCCTATCATGCCACAGGTAGTGGGGCTCTGGGGGTGTTCCCTCTGAGTCGCCAGCAGCCACCCACGAGAGATGCGAGGCTCCTGTGCCAGATGTTGCTGTCCCAACAGGATTTTATTTTCCCTCAAATCCCTTGCGCTTGGAGTCTGAGACTCCCTCCAGCCCTGACATTCTCGGGACTCCCTATCTGGGCAGCAGCAGGTCTGTTTTTACCCGAGCCTCAGTTTCCCTGCCTCTTCACAGGATGAGTTCCACCCGTTCATCGAGGCGCTGCTGCCCCACGTGCGCGCCTTCGCCTACACCTGGTTCAACCTGCAGGCGCGGAAGCGCAAGTACTTCAAGAAGCACGAGAAACGCATGTCCAAGGACGAGGAGCGCGCGGTGAAGGACGAGCTGCTGGGCGAGAAGGCAGAGGTGAAGCAGAAGTGGGCGTCGCGGCTGCTGGCCAAGCTGCGCAAGGACATCCGGCCCGAGTGCCGCGAAGACTTCGTGCTAGCCGTGACCGGCAAAAAGGCACCCGGCTGCGTGCTGTCCAACCCGGACCAGAAGGGCAAGATGCGGCGCATCGACTGCCTGCGCCAGGCC
Source organism: Cricetulus griseus (assembly GCF_003668045.3). Taxonomy (NCBI): domain Eukaryota; kingdom Metazoa; phylum Chordata; class Mammalia; order Rodentia; family Cricetidae; genus Cricetulus; species Cricetulus griseus. The sequence continues at coordinate 102,191,350 of NC_048598.1, read as the reverse complement.
GACAAGGTGTGGCGCCTGGACCTGGTCATGGTCATCCTGTTCAAGGGCATCCCGCTGGAGAGCACGGACGGCGAGCGGCTGGTGAAGGCGGCCGCGTGCGCGCACCCCATACTGTGCGTGCAGCCGCACCACATCGGCGTGGCCGTCAAGGAGCTGGACCTGTACCTGGCATACTTCGTGCGTGAGCGTGGTAAGTGCAGGGGCACTTGCGGGGCAGGGGTGGGGCAGCAGCAGGGCTGGGCTGTGGTCACTGGGGCAGCAGTGATGGGGTGTGGCCAAAGAAGTATGGCCTGGTAAGGAGTGGTCCAGGCCTGGTCACGGTGGGGGGAGAGGCCATGGACAGGGTGGAGCCAATATTGTGGGTGTGGTCAGGGGCGTGGTCAAGGTGTCAGGGTGAAAGGAGCTGGTCCATCCATGTTCAGGGTCATAGTCAAGAGCTGGGCCACAGCGATGGTCCACAGGAATGGGACCTTGGCTGTGGTCATCGTCCCAAACAGAATCATTCATTGCCGGGCCAGAGTCATAGTTAAGAGCTGGGCCGTGGTGCGGTCAGGATCGTTGTCAGGGACATCGCAGTGGTCATGGTTGCAGTTAGGAGCTGAGCCATGGTGTGGCCAGGGTCATGGTGAGGTTCAGGATCATTGTCCCGGGCAAGGTCATGTTTAGGGACGTGGTTAGGAGCTGGCCCATGGTCACGATCAAGGGGTGGGGCCATGGACTGGGGCAAGGCCTTGGGGCTGCAGGGCCAGGGTTTGGTGACTATGGGAGCCACAGTCAGGGCCATTAAGGGTCAGCACCCGTGTCCTACTTCATGCCCGGTGAGCAGAACCCGGCTCAGGCCTGGGAGAGGTGGGCCAGGGTCACGTGTACAGAGCCGTCAGAGGGTTAGCTTCCACCTGACCAGGCGCCAAGGAAGTGCTGAGTTGTGAGCATGGTGTACACAGACCTGAGACAGGGAGTATGACCTGGACAACTCTGACCCTGAGCTGGGGAGTGGGTGGGGCTGTGGGCGGGGCCAGTCCTCACTCAGGTCTACTTTGACTAGGAGTTGGAAGGACTCAAGTTGGGATGGGCAGAGACATCCATGGCCCTGCCTACTTCCGGCTGCTGCTGAGTGGGAGGTGCCTTGCACATGGGCGGGGACAACCGTGGCTGAGTTTGAGGTGTTCAAGTAGGCGCCCTAGGGAGGTCCTGTGGGAAGCAGGTGGCAGAGGCAGGGGGATGGCTGTGAGGTGGACAGAGGCTCTTGTTCTGCCTGAGAGTCAGCTGTGGCAGGCACCCACGTCATCTGCCCACCAGGGTCTTAGAATTCACCGGGGCAGGGTTGTCCCAGGCACCCTTGATAACCCATCTGTGTGACAGAGAAGATAGCCCTGGGCCCGATGGGCCGCTCCCAGCTGGGTGGATCTACTGCTTCTCTGTGAAAAGTTTCTGCATCCTGATAAGCCTCTCTCTCTGCAGATGCAGCAAAAAATCAGACCAAATCAGACCAAATTAGAAAAGGCCACATTTAATGGATACAATGCTCCCAGATGGCCTTCCAGTCCCCCATAGAGGAGACGGGAAAAAGAGACAGGAAAACCACAAGACTATTTTCTGGGGGACAGTTTACATACCCTGTGGGAGTGGTCCTGAGCATCTCTGGGGGAGGCGTCATATTTGACGGGCTTTCTGAGATGCAGCAGGGTTTGGAGAGAGATAGGGGAGTGGGCTTGGGTGGAACGTCCACCATGACATCCCAGACTCTTTGGGTATATGGATGCTGGGATGAAACCCTGTACCTCAGTTTCCCCTCTTCAGTTGGCGGCCACCAATATCACACAGAGTGGAGGTAGCTAGGCCTCTCCCTGCCTTGACCTTGAGTCTGGCTGCAGTGGCCTCAGCTTCTGCCCCAGTCCCGTCCCCATCTCCTGTCAGCCCCAGCTGCGTGGGACAGTGGGTCACAGGCTGTGTGTTGAGATGACCATGGGCAGGGGCAGAGTGCTGCCTGGGGGGTCCCAGTCTCTCCCCTGCCTCCTTGGAGCTGAGTTATAAAATTTTCAAAGGTGCTTTCTGCTGTGTCAGCACAATTTCCCGAGCCTCCTCTCCCCCACCCTCCTCCTCTGCTCAGTGGAAGGCGGGGCCTCCAGGCCTCCCTGAGATGCCTTCTCAGTAGTCACCCTGGTCAGCCACCTGCATCCCTAGAAGCTGGTTGCCAGTTGGCTGTGCGACCCAGGCATGTCCATCATCCTCTTTGTACTTAATTTATCTATAAAATAGGTCCCAAGGGAGTCACCAGGAATCCCTCAAAATAAAAAAACAAAGAACAAAACCAGGGTGAGACCAGGGTGCAGCAGCCCAGGCCAGGGCCACCATCACTGCCACACACCTGCATTTGCCCATTCTGCTCCATTTTCCCAGAATGCTCTCCTCTAACTGAAACTCCTGAGCATATTTCAAACCCTAACTCCTAGACAGGCGTTGGCGCAGCCTTTAATCCCAGCACTCCGGAGGCAGAGGCAGGCGGATCTCTGTGAGTTCGAGACCAGCCTGGTCTACAGAGTGAGTTCCAGGACAGCCTCCAAAGCTACAGAGAAACCCTGTCTTGAAAAACCAACAAAACAAAACAGAACCCTAATTCCCAGCTGCATGCTCCCTCCATCAGACAGTTTTGGAGGCCTTTGGTTGCTCTGTAGCCCAGCCCAGGTCCCCAGTCTCAGCTTCCACCTGGGCCACCACACCCAGCCAGTGAGGCAGAAGCCAGTGAGACAGGAAAAGACTCAGAGAGTCAAAACTGGGACCTACCCTCTCCTAGACAGCCTGGGCCACCCATGCCCCGGGGCACTGGAGCTGGAGAGGTCATCCTGACATCTCTCTACTCCTCTGTGAGGACCCTGAGAGTCCCCCAGTTCCTCAGGCTGGGCTTGGCTCATCTGGCTTCTGAGCCAGCAGCGGTGTATGTGTGTGTTGGGGGGTTGCCCCTCCTGCCCTATGCATCCCCAGGGCCGTGGGGAGGCTCTGTTCACCTGTGATGCTAAACACTATGGCAGAGCTTGGGTTGCCCTCCTGGAGGGCACAAGACCAGTGTTGGGGTATGACATTCTAGGCGGGGCTCCACCCTGACCACGCCCCCATGTGAGAGTGCAACACTTTTAAGTTAGTGAGGGGCCAAGGCTGGCCCTGGGTTCTGTCCTCAGAACCCTGGAGTTCAGGGCTAGCCTCTGCTGCATACTAAGTTCAAGGCTGACCTTGTCTCAAAGGAAGAAGTGGGGAGCCCGAGAAAGTCTGAGTACAGCCTGCCAGGCTGGGGTGGGTGAACTGGGTGGTCAGGGAGTGCAGAGATGCCGGGGTCACAGGAGCCCAGAAGACAGAGGAGCCAGCCTAGAGGAGCTTGGGAGTGGGGGAGGCCAGTGGCGGGCAGAATGGTCCAGGCTCCCAGGCTTGGCCTGCTTTTCGGGAAGGAGTCTGGGAAAGCTGGGCCAAAGAGAGGCGGCTGCCAGCCCGCCGCCCTGCCCCCCCACTGGCAGCCCGCGAAACCCGAAGCGCGGGCAGGCACAGTGCCAGGGGGGGAGGGGTGCCAGGCCCGCCCAGGCCGGCAGCTGCCAGCCCAGATGGTGCCCATGTGCTTGTCATGGCCAGACTCGCTTCCCGCCAACAGCCACGGCGACAGGGTGGCAGCCCCGGCGGGACCCGGAGCAGCAGTGTGGGCGCATCAGGTGCCAGCAGGGGGCGCCATGCTGCCCATATTGGGAGCTTTGGCCAGAAAGGCCTCACCCCTTCCTCATGGGGGACTCTAGGCGGGGCTCCACCCTGACCACGCCCCCAGCCCCCTCACTGGGGGTTCTAGGCGGGGCTGCTCACCCTGACCACGCCCCCAGCCCCCTCACTGGGGGTTCTAGGCGGGGCTGCTCACCCTGACCACGCCCCCAGCCCCTCACTGGGGGTTCTAGGCGGGGCTCCATACCCTGACCACGCCCCCAGCCCCTCACTGGGGATTCTAAGCGGGGCTCTTCACCCTGACCACGCCCCCAGCCCCTCACTGGAGATTCTAGGCGGGGCTCCATACCCTGACCACGCCCCCAGCCCCTCACTGGGGATTCTAGGCGGGGCTCCACATTCTGACCACGCCCCCAGCCCCTCACTGGGTACTCTAGGCGGGGCTCCACACCTTGACCACGCCCCCAGACCCTCACTGGGGGATTCCAGGCGGGGCTCCACACCCTGACCACGCCCCCAGCCCCCTCACTGGGGATTCTAGGCGGGGCTCCACCCTAACCACACCCCCAGACCCCTCACTGTGGATTCTAGGCGGGGCTCCACACCCTGACCACGCCCCCAGCCCCTCACTGGTCCAGTCTTTACCATCTTTAGGGGAGGGGTCGCTGAAGCACAGATTGTGTCACTCAGGTCATTGGGCTCCAAAGAGCCAGAGCTGCATCCCTAAGGAATATTGAAACTTCTGAAGAAAATCAATCAGCAAACACCCCACCTGTCCCGCTGGCCCCAGGGCAGAGGCTGGAAAGCCCTGGAGATAGAGCCACCTTGGGCTACAGAGTGAAAACCCGTCTCAAAAATACCAAACTTGAGGCTGGAGAGATGCTCAGTGGTAAGGAGCACGGGCTGCTCTACCAGAGGACCCGGGTTCAATTCCCAGCACCCACAAGCAGCTCATGCCTGTCTGTAACTCCATTTCCAGGGGATCTGACACTGTCGCACAGACACGCGTGTAGGCAGCACAGCAATGTACATAAAATAAAAACTATATGAAAAAAAGTACCAGACTTACTATGGGCCCAGGCTGGCCCACCCCTCCCAGATCCTCAAAGTCTCTAGGAGGTCTGCTCAGCACAGGCCTCAGTTTCCCAGGGGCGGCAGGGAAGGCAGTGACCTAGCTGTGCACATGACCCCAGTGGCCCGCAGACACGTTCTCCCCTTGGCGACGCCGTGCTGCGCTGCCTGTCCTGGGGCAGGGGCAGGGCCCGGGACTGGGGGACATGGGGTGACAAGGGATGGGAAAGCAGGCCGTGTAGCCCCGGGGAACTTGGACGTCTCAGGTCTGTCCCGCCTCACTCCCACGGCACCACACTGGGTGGGTGGGTGGCACCCTGACGCCCTGGCGTCCTTGTCCCCAAGCCGCAGGGCAGGACCCGTGCCTGCCACAGTTGGCACTCTGGCTTTGTGCCCAGACCTGGCAGGGGGCAGCTTAGGACATCTCCCCCCCACAGCTGTCCGCCCTCCTCCCCCTGCGTGGGCCGGAAGTCACCGTGGGTGGGATGATGGACATAGGGAGTCATGACCAGATGGAGAAACTGAGCCCCGCCCCCAGAACGGGCACCGCCCTTCCATCTGGCCTGGTTTGTCCGGGTTCTCAGGCCCTGTCTCCTATAGCCCAGGCTGGACCAGATTACCTCCTCATCCTCTCACTTGGTAGGAACTCACGACAGTCCCCCCTGCCCCAGCTTCCCTCCTCACAGAGGGAGAACCCCATTCTGGGGTGGGAACCATCCAGAACACTGAGCATGCACATTCTGGAACATTCCACACCAGGGTCCCATTTCCTGAGAGCCAGGCCCCAAACAACGGGTTCTAGAACATTCCATGAAGGCTCAGAATGGGCCAAGCCAGATACAGAAGGTTCTAGAACCACCCATTTCCGGCCCTGCCCCCTTCTAACATCCGGAATTTATGATGGAATATTCTAGAAACACCATGGAAGGTCTGGGGCATCGTCCTGTGCTCCCATTAGGGTTAACTGAGCATCAGCCGTGTCTACACTGCAGCAGACACCTAACCGACCCCCAAGACTGAGGTGGGAACCTGTCCGCACAGGCCGGATTCGAACCCACGTCCCAGGTTCCCAGGGACTTCCTGGATGTGCCTCACCCTCTGGGGCCTGGTTTTAGGGCGGAAGGAAGTGGATTCAGCTGGGGTGGGGGTCAGAAGTGGGGGTGCAGAGGCGGGGATGGGGACCTCCATGCCTCACTCCAGGTGTCCCTCTGTCCTCACACCCGGTCTCTGGGCCAGGGCCCGCCCTCTGCCCCCTCCGCTCCCAGCTCCCCTCCTCCCTCCTCCCCCCAGAGCTGAATGGGCCCCTTGTTCCTGGCCACACCCTCCCCTCGGGGTCACTCTGGGACAGACCCAAGCCACAGACCGCCTTAAAGGGCCAGCGTCGCCATGGAAGCCGAGGCTCAGTGTGCCCAGGCCCCACCCCAGACACGTGGGAGGAACAGAGGGGGACCGCGGGGACCCGGGGACCCCAGCCCGGTGTGGGCAGAGGAGGGGCCGTTTGTGGGCGCTTTGGCCTGCACTGTGCCTCAGGCCCGCTGCTTCACTTCCGCTGTGCCTCAGTTTCCCCTGTAGGAGGCAACCTTGTCCTTTCCTCACGGAGAACTAGATGCGCCGTTAAAACAGCCCGTCGCCTATGGAATGTAGATTGGAGGCCTGGAAGGTCACCAGGGGCTGCATTTATTGAGTGCCGACTGCATACCAGGCTCTGCTGAAGAGGGGCGTGGCTGAGGGCACAGGAGGAGGCTACAAGGGGGTCCCGTTGCCTGAGGAGGCCTCCCAGGGGCGACCCGTGAGGTCAGCGCTGTGCAGCCTTGGGCTGCGCGCATACCCTCTCTGGGACGCAGTGCTCTGTTGGGAGTAATGGGAACGTGACCGGTTCTGTGAACGGACGGGCCCCTTTCCCTGGCTGCTGCGGGTGTGGCAGGGAGTTGGGGGGTCCCCAGGTGGGAGGGGCGGCTGTCCCCCTGCCGCGCAGACGCCCTGGACTGGTCCCTGCCGGATGGAGCCGCCCGCCCGTTCCCGGCTGGCTTCCTTATGTAACTGGGTTACGCAAGGACAAGGGCCCAATTACATAAGGAGGCGGCGGGTGGGGGAGGGGCTTAAAGGGGCCGCGTCCGCCCGCCCCCCCCTCCTCCGCAGAGACCCGGCAGACGCCCCTCCCGGCCTCAGTTTCCCCGTTTCTAAGTCTGCAGTGGGCTCGACAGGCTGCCAGCAGAGAAGCAGGAAGACTGGGTCAAGCCCGTCTGCCTATGAAGCACCTACTGTGTGCAGGCAGTCAGTCCATGAGGGAGAACGGGGTGGGAACAGGCAGGTCCCTGGGGCAGCAGTCTGGCGGAGCACAGGAACAGGGTGAACCCCAACTGAGGAGACCCCTGAGGGTGACCTCCACGTGAGCCTGGGCATTGGGGGTCACCACTGTCTCCCATCACAAACCTCATGTCTGTTCCGCTCAAGCGATAGGGTGAAGGGAACCTGAAATATCTACAGGTCAAGCACCATGCATGCACCTACTGTATACTCAGAGCAGGGTGGAGACCCCTGTGGATGGCGCAGAGGGAGGGAAGGAGGAGCAGGCAGGGATTGGGGGACCACTTGGTGCTCACCAGCGCCTTCTAGTGGCTGTTTGGAGGATGACTGGGTGTGCGCTCTGGGTGAACACAGCGGACTCTGTCCAGCCTCAGTTTCCCCATCTGTACAATGGGAGAGTGTATTGAGCATCACAGGGGCAAGACTACAGTTGGTACCAACTTGGTGCTTCACAAGACAGTAAACCAGAGGGAGGGAAAGGATTCAAAGTCGGATTAAGGGGGATGGGTTGAACCCCGTGTTCGGTCTCTGCGGAAGGTGGGTCACCGGCCTGGGAACCTGTGCTAAAGGGGTTACAGCATCTCAGTGGCTGTGACAGCTGAGGAAACTGAGGCCCAAGGAAAACCAGAGGGCACCTCAGCAAAGAAGTCACTGAAAACCGCCTGGGTGTGGACTCCCAACCAACACCTTGTCCCCACTCCTGGGCTGGGGGCGTGGTCATGGCGGAGCCCCGCCTACAAGCCCCTTGATGACTGGGGGCGTGGTCATGGGTGGGGCTTCACCTAGAAACCCACCCTGTAAGGGGCTAGGGGCACGTGGTTCTCAGCTGCTCTGTCCTCCCAGGCTAACAGGGTAGGAGTTGCCTGTCCCACCCCTTGCCCTCCTGTCGCTCTAGGATGCTCTAGGACCCAGAGCCTTCCTCGGGGTCCCTGGTCCTGGGAGTATCCACGCACACTGCAGCAGCCAGCACTGGCGCTGCACTCCCTGTGCTCTGGAAACGAGGGCGAATGCTTGCACAGGGTTTAGCCAGGACAGCTGGCGAGTGTTTCTCCTACAGCATAGGAAGCCATGACACACACAGGAACCTCTTCCTAGTTCAGAGACGCTGGAGCTGGCCTGGAGCCACACAGCACAGGCCGGTCTTCCCACATCCCAGTCCAGATTTCTGACCTGTGACCCTGTGGAGAGTCGGGGAGGGACCCCGGAGCCTCCTCCGTTAGCTTTGGGTGTCCTCAGGGCCGTGGTCTGGCTCTGGCCCCCTTGCGGCCACAGATGGATTCCTGGGACTGGCCAGGAAGGGGGGGGGGGCGCTGGGGAAGCCAGGAATCCGCTGAGTGTAAACATGGGTTATTTTCAGCTCCTCCCGGCTGGCGGGTGACACATTTGACTTTGGAGAGGACTAAAGTTCTGTCTGGTATTTTTAACCTCACATCTCACAGCCCAGGAGCCACCCGGGTGACAGGACCACAGTGTGTCACTGCCAGGCTGGGGGTGAGGCCCAGGCCATGGCCACCTGGTCCTATCCCCCACCAAAGCCACCTGGCCACATCCCCACCGTGACCACCTGGCCCCATCCCACCAGCAAAGCCACCTGGCCCCATCCCCACCGTGACCACCTGGCCCCATCCCCCACTGTGACCACCTGGCTCCATCCCCCACTGTGACCACCTGGCCCCATCCCACCAGCAAAGCCACCTGGCCCCATCCCACCAGCAAAGCCACCTGGCCACATCCCCACCGTGACCACCTGGCCCCATCCCCCACCAAAGCCACCTGGCCCCATCCCCCACCGTGACCACCTGGCCCCATCCCCCACTGTGACCACCTGGCCCCATTCCCCCAGCAAAGCCACCTGGCCCCATCCCATCATCTCATCCTTCACCACTACCACCTAGCCCTGTGTCCCAATTTGGTGCCTACAATTTAACCTCAGAGGCTGCTGAACCACTGTGCCCTGCACCGGGGTCTCTTTCCTGGTCATCCCTACATGGGGCAGGGTTTGGCTGTGTCCCGGGCTTCACCAGATGGCTCTCCCCAGCCACAAAATGGCCTCCTAGGCCACAGAAGCATCTGGAAGCCCCAGGAAATGGCCGCCCAGTTGGTGATGTCACCAGACATGTGCCTCCCAGGCCACATGCACAGGTGACCAGGTCCGGGTGTCCTCTGGGGTCCCTGGACTCCGCCACCAGCCAGGGCAGCGGCCACAGCAGCCATGGAGTGACCAGCGGGGTCAGGAGGACTCCTGGGAGGACTAGGCCGGGAGGATGGGTTGGCACTGGCCCAGTCCGGCTGGAGCTGGAGAGCGCAGGCCAGCCGGAAGGTCACCCCGCCCAGCCACCACCCCTCGTCCCCAGGGCTCCCTGCGTGTCTGCAGCTCCCATCTGGTCCCCACTTTTGTTTATGTAGCAGTGGACTGGCGGGAGTTTTAAGTGCTGTCTGTCGGTGACTCAAGGGTGGGCCGTGGCGTCCCTGCCTGCCTGCCTGCCTGCGGCATCACCAGGGAAGCCCACTTTTAGTCAAGCCTGTGGCCTTCATGCTGTCACTCCTGCTGCGGATTTATTGGAAGAAACCCCCAGCTGGGAGCCCCGTTGGGACAAGGCTTGTGTGTATACAGCAGGCGTCAGATGTGTGCAGAATTAACTGACACAGGTTCTCCTGCCAGGCTCGCAGGGAAACCAGCCAGGGGTGGGCAGCGACTGCAGGGCAGAGCAAGTTGGAACAGAACCGGATGTGTGTGGGCGGAGAAGGGGGATTTCCAAGATTCCTGACCTGCCCACGGCATGCTGGGAAAAGGGAGCAGCCGAGAGAGGGCGCTGGCAGGCAAAGGCCCAGGGCACGGTTGGGCTTGCGCCCCTCACAGCCGTTTCAAAAGAGCAGCACCCTGAGTGTGGGTCTGAGCCACCGTGTTTAAGACGTGAGGCCTACGCAGCATTGCGGTGCGTGGCCACGTGACCATCGCTCACCCACCCTCCATGGCTGAGCCTGAAGATCTAGAGAGAAGGTAACTGAGTCAAAACTGTGGCACATCAGCTCCTGCCATCCATGTCCCCAGAGGTCCGTCTGTCCATCACCGCCAGTTTATAGGGAGAGGGTCCCGGGTCTTCCGAGTCCTTCCCGCCCTGGCTCTGCCTCCCCGCGGGGGAAGGACGGACAGGCGGCCATGACGCCCACGCTGTGTAGACTGAGTCTGCACATGAGGTCAGGTGGATCCGGGAAGATGGGGGCAGCCGCTGATGCAATTTCAAAACACACCTGCCAACCAGCCCCACCTTCTCTTAGGCTTTCTTTCTGGGGCGTGGTCAGGGTGGAGCCCCGTCTAGAGTTCCCAGTGAGGGGGCTGGGGGCGTGGTCAGGGTGGAGCCCCGCCTAGAATCCACAGTTAGGGGCTGGGGGCGTGGTCAGGGTGGAGCCCCGCCTAGAATCCACAGAGAGGGGCTGGGGGCGTGGTCAGGGTGGAGCCCCGCTGAGAATCCTCAGTGATGGACTGGGGGCGTGGTCAGGGTGGACCCACCTAGAATCCACAGTGAAGGGCTGGGGCGTGGTCAGGATGGAGCCCCGCCTAGCATGCATACCACTCTGGTTTATTGCCAAAATTTTACAAGGGACACTGCAGAAGGCCCCATCGGTCACGGAGATGAACTCTGACCTGAAGGCCCTGACTGACTATGATGACCTTGGGCCTCAGGGTCAGTCAGCATGTCCTATGGAGGAATTCCCCTGCATCAGAGGCCCATGCAGGAGCCCGGGAGCTGGGACCTTCCCAGAAGTCTCCAGCCAGGCTGGTCCTGCACGGCAACCTGTGCACCCATCCCAGGTCCCTTCCTTTTCTGCCTCAGTGGTCCGCCAGGGAGGCAATTGTTTTTAGATAAAAGGGAGGGACAGTGCAGGGGAGGAGCCGGAAGCCAGGGCCCCTCGCGGGAAGCCCCAGTGTCCCCACCTGTAACATGGAGGCAGCCGGACACCCAGAGGCCGTGCGGCCCACAAGTGGCAGAGCTACTATCTGAACCTCCAGATCTCACGCCTGGCCTGCGCAGAGTACCCTGTGACGTCACCAGCTGTCCTCCTCTAATCTTGGCAGATGCAGAGCAGAGCAGCAGCCCTCGGACAGGAGTGGGGTCTGACCAGGAGGACAGCAAGCCCATCACGCTGGGTGAGTCTGGTGAGCTGAGGCAGGAGGATTTTGGCTTCCAGGGTAACCTAAGCTAAGTAATGAGTAGCTCCCAATAGTCAGCCCAACTCAGGACCAGAGTCCCCAGTGAGGGGCTGGGGCGTGGTCAGCGTGGAGCCCCGACCAGAATACCCGAATGAGAAGTGGGGGTGTGGTCAGGGTGGAGCCCCGCTAGAGTCCCCAGTGAGGGGCTGGGGCGTGGTCAGGGTGGAGCCCCGCCTAGAATCCCCAGTTAGAGGCTGGGGGCGTGGTCAGGGTGAAGCCCCGCCTAGAATCCCCAGTGAGGGGCTGGGGCGTGGTCAGGGTGGAGCCCCGCCTAGAATCCCCAGTGAGAAGTGGGGGTGTGGTCAGGGTGAAGCCCCGCCTAGAATCCCCAGTGAGAAGTGGGGGTGTGGTCAAGGTGGAGCCCCGCCTAGAACCCCCAGTGAGGGGCTGGGGGCGTGGTCAGGGTGGAGCCCCGCCTAGAATCCCCAGTGAGAAGTGGGGGTGTGGTCAGGGTGGAGCCCCGCCTAGAATCCCCAGTGAGAAGTGGGGGTGTGGTCAGGGTGGAGCCCCGCCTAGAATCCCCAGTGAGGGGCTGGGGGCGTGGTCAGGGTGGAGCCCCTGTCTGGGGGCGGGCGCTGAGATGTCCCTGGTCATTGGGCAGCACTTTGCTTACTTCAGGGGCTTTGTTTGCCATCCCGGGCTATGCCCGGGAAAGTGGGTGTGGCAGGGGAGAAGCGCCTGCAGTGACAGCTGGGTTGTGCCAGCGGGCTCCTGACCCTGTCCATGACCTCCCCGGGGAGGATCCCATTCCAAGGGACTCCCCTGCCCCGGACGTGGACCCTGGCGCTGCAGTACAAACAGGAAACTGGAGGGGGCGGGGCGGGGCTCCCAGCACCGTCTGGGTCAGCAGGAAGTGGGCGAGCCGATTCCCTGGAGTGTGGACTGTGCCGCCCCCTGGGGCGCCCTGAGTCTTCCTTGCCGTGGTCGGGCGGCCTGCGGCAGCCTCCACCCTCCGTGAAGCGCACAGGAGGGGCCTCGCGCCCCCCACAGGGCCACCCGGTGCCCTGAGAACCGTGGCCCCGCCAGGGCCAGTGACTTGTCACAGCGTCGCGGTCGGCTCCCGGCTGCGGTGTGGAGGACCGAGGCTGCCACCGGCCTGCTGACCCCTGACCCCCGCCCACTGCAGACACCACGGACTTCCAGGAGAGCTTCGTCACGTCCGGCGTGTTCAGTGTCACGGAGCTGATCCAGGTGTCCCGCAGTAAGTGTCCATGGGCGGGGCGGTCACGTGGGGAACTCGGGTCCCCTCCCGCTGACCTGTCGGCGTCCTCCCCAGCACCTGTAGTGACCGGGACGGGACCCAACTTCTCCCTGGGAGAGCTGCAGGGCCAGGGCCTACCTGGCCTACGACCTGAACCCGGCGGGCGCGGGCCTGCGGAGGACGCTGCCCAGCACCTCCTCCAGCGGGTAGGAGCCGCCCCGCCCCGCCCTGCCAGGCCCCGCCCCCGCTCCCCAGCCCCGCCCCTGCTCCCCAGGGCCCGCCCCCATGCTCCGTCCCTGGACACACTCCGGCCCAGGCCCCGACACCGGACACGCCCCCGGCCCAGCTCCCGGGACCCTACCCAGGCCCGACCCCAGACCTCACCCAGCTCCCCAGGCCCCGCCCGCTCCCCACCTGCTCCGTCCCTGGACGCGCCCCAGACCCTACACGCCCCCGCCCCCCCCCTACCAGGGCCGGTCCTCAGACACGCCCTGTCCCCACCCAGACACGCCCCCAGACCAGCTCCCCTGACCCTACCCAGGCCCGCCCCCAGACCCCGCCCCCGCTTCCCAGACCCGCGGTCACTCCCCAAGGCCTGCGTTTACTGTACACGTGGGCGGGGGAACCCGGCCCCTCGCCCCAGCCCTGGCAGGCCAACAAATTCTTCCAGACATTCTTGGGACATTGATCTGATCACGTGGTTTGCCTCTGTTTCCACGTCTGTTAAATGGGCCTTCGCCCTGGGTTTTAGATAACAACCCTGGTGCCCCCTTCCTCGCCTCTACCTCGGGGATCTCAGGCTAAGGACGGTAACGCCCCCATCTTCCCATGGTAACCGGTCTGCACGCCCCGCCCCCTCTCTCGTTCGCAGGAGCAAGCGGCACAAGTCGGGCTCCATGGAGGAGGATGTGGACACGAGTCCTGGCGGCGACTACTACACCTCGCCCAGCTCGCCCACGAGTAGCAGTCGCAACTGGACGGAGGACATCGAGGGAGGTAGGACCTGGCGGTGACGGAGCGGAGGCAGTTAGGACTACAAGTCCCGGCGGGCTTTGCGTACTCGCCCAGGGCAGGAGCTGAGCTAAAGTCGCGGGCCCTTGTGGGAGTTGTAGTCCGGCAATATGTTCCCATCATTTAGAGTAGCTATCCCTGTGTAATAAACCAGCCGGCATCGCAGGGCCTCCTGGGAGTTGTATGCGGAAAGTCCTGTAGTCAAGTCCAGACACTTTGGTTCCTGGCGTAGTATTCTCTGTGCCTCCCCGAAGTCCTTGTGGATTTCTTCCCCGTTGAGGGCTCAGGGAGCGGTGTGCTGGCCGGCCACACCTGCGCGCGTTGCTGTGTGCGTGCACGGGCATGTCGAGCGCCTGCCGGAAGGGGTGAAAAGGGGTTGATTCTGCCGTCGTGGGCACTCCCCAGGTGCGGTGCACGCTGTGCGACGTCAGCGAGTGGCGCGGAGTCTCTGGTCCCTGACAGTGTCGAGGGTGGAGGTGGTGAGAGCTTGTGCTGGCTTCCCAGAGTTACCCCAGGCCAGGGTGTTGTTCGAGGAAACTGAGGTCGGGGACTTTGCCTGGTCTGGCAGGTCCCGCCCGCGCCTGGGGATGGCCGTAATTGGGGACAGTCTAGACAGAAAGCAGGGGTGCGCAGATGCGCCCCGGGGGATCCTGAGTAAGAAACCTGACGTGGAGGGCCTAGGCTGGCAGGCTCCCCTTGCACACCGGTAGAGGCTGAGGGGCGCTATGGTCACCAGGCTTGCTATGGCCACACTGGGTGCTTGGGCCACATTGAGTCTTAAGACACTGAGGTCATGCCCTCCAGCCCACGTGACACCCCCCCTCCTCCGAGGGAGACAAGTGTCCAGGGCTGCTTGTCCCCGCCACCACTCTGACACATTTGCTGACGTGGGGTGGCAAGCATTGGGTGGTGACAGCAGATGCAGCCAGTACCTGGTACCCCAGCACTTGGGCGGCTGAGGCAAGAGGATTTCGATGAGTTGGGAGACTAGTCTGAGCCAGTGGGTCAGGGTATAAGCACCTAACCCCTATAATCAGTACCAATACCAGGATCCCCTGGGGACCAGAAAAGTCTCTGAGAATAGAGGGGACCATCCCCTGAAGATGCCTGTCAGGGTCTTGCTCCTGTTCCTGGCTGTGTACTGTTCCACTGCTCCCTCTCCTGATCCCCTCAGGGACTGCCCCCTATATTCCCAGTTAGAGCCTTGGGCGTTTGGGAGGGGTGACATCACTCACTGCCCCTCAGAGATGGAGACTCTGGTCCCCTTCCTCACAGGCATCTCCTCCCCGGTGAAGAAGACCGAGATGGACAAATCTCCCTTCAACAGCCCGTCCCCCCAGGACTCCCCCCGGCTCTCCAGCTTCACACAGCACCACAGGCCCGTCATTGCAGTGCACAGCGGTGAGTCTCACCCAGGCATGGAAGTGTGACTGCCACCAGCATGGCCACACAAGTCTGCCAGGTTGCCAACTGTTGCTGTAGCCTTCCGGCCAAGAAAAAAAGTGTGCTGTAGTGGAGATGGCCTATCCTGGGGTGATGCAAATTATAGGGAGCCTCCACTGTCACCTGTAGAGCTACCTAGCTAGGTCAGGGGTCAGCTGGCTATGGCCTTCCTGCTGCTTCTTCATATGTATAAAGTTTTATCGGCACCTGGCCCCAAGCAGTTGGTTCGTTAATTCGTTGTTTGCACACCATGTTGATCCCATAATGGATGATCCAGATAAAGCCATGTGATGGAAGACACATCCATGAGTATCTGCCTGGGGCCTGGGAAGGTATGGGGTGATCACCAGAGAGAGGAGCCTTAGCCATGTCACGACATTGGGGCATTACACAGCCATGGACAGGAACAAGGCTCTGACACCTCACAGCGTGAGGGGCCTGTGGGCCACTGTGCCCAGTAAGAAACTCACACACAGTGTGGGCTCTGCCATAGGAAGTGTTCAGAACTGGAGGACTCCAAAGACAGGAAGTGGAATCGTAATAGCACAATGGTGTGGAAATAGTGGATATTATAAAATTGGATGCTTGGTTTTAAGGGTCTCACTCTGTAGCCCAGGCTAGCCTTGAACTCACCGTAGCCCTTGTGCCTTAGTCTCTTGTGATTATGTTTGTGCTGGCCAGCGCTCTGCCCACTTCACCGGGGAAAGGCTTTTAGGGTGCAGGACCTGAGGCAGGAGGGTTGCCTGGGTTTGCCCAGACTGAGTATCATGAAGATTGGGGACAGTCCCATTGGCCCTGTGACCACCCTGCACTTGTATCTGTCCACAGGGATTGCCAGGAGTCCTCACCCGTCCTCAGCGCTGCACTTCCCTGCCACGTCCATCCTGCCTCAGACGGCCTCCACCTACTTTCCACACACAGCCATCCGGTACCCGCCGCATCTCAACCCCCAGGACCCGCTCAAGGATCTGGTGTCCCTCGCCTGCGACCCAGCCACCCAGCAGCCTGGACCGGTGAGTGCTTGATGCAGCCTGAGCTAACACATACTCAAGAGTTGGCACATTGCAGCCTAGGGGCTCCAGGGGATCTTGCATCAAACCCCAGTCCCAAGGGCCAGTAAAATCCAAGCCCAAAAGGCATTAGCATTGGTTTGTGCAAAGCACAAAGCATGTCTGAGATTCAGAGCATTTGGAAGGCTGAAGCAGGAGGTTTGCTACAAGTCTGAGGCGACCCTGGGCTATGGGGTAACAGAAAAATCATGTGGAACTCTTTGGGACTCTAAGATTTGGCTCTTTGGGATAGTTGGGTTGAAGAACTGGTATGAGGTGTCGCCAGCTGGAAGGAACCCTGGGTGAGGATGGCAAGATTGCAGCATGGCCCAGGGTTACATCTGAGCAGATGTACCCAGGAGAGTGGTTGGTGTCTGTCCCCATGCATCCCCCTCTCAGAGCCAGCACCCCTGCCCAACATGTCCCAAACTCCAGCCTCCAAGATCTGAGGTTCCCAGCACTGGCTGTGGTGCAAATGCATCTTTCCACACAGCTGTGGAAACCTCGGGCAAATGCCTCTCCCTCTCTGTGCCTCAGTTTACACACCTGTAACAAAAGTCAGTCTCTAGAATCCCCACTGAGGGCTGGGGGCATGGTCAGGGTGGAGCCCCGCCTAGAATCACCCATTGAGAGGCTGGGGCTTGGTCAGGGTGGAGCCCCGCCTAGAATCACCCATTGAGAGGCTGGGGCTTGGTCAGGGTGGAGCCCCGCCTAGAATTTCCCAGAGAGAGGCTGGGGGCTTGGTCAAGAGTGGGACCTCTGGTATATAGTAGGAACTTCATAGATACAAAGTCTCCTTTTCCTCTTGGGGCTTTATTACCAGCCACTCTACCCTTCCTGTACTCGCCCAGCCCTTCCTCCATTTTCGCCCCTGGTGGGGTGTGAATGGCCTGTGTTCTTTTAAGTTGTTTTAGTGGGACCTTGGTTTTTCGAGACAGGGTTTCTCTGTGGCTTTTTTTTTTTTTAAGATTTATTTATTATGTGTACAGTGTTCGGCACAAAATCTCATTACAGATGGTTGTGAGCCACCATGCACTTGCTGGGAATTGAACTCAGGACCTTTGGAAGGGCAGGCAGTGCTCTTAACCACTGAACCAGCTCTCCAGCCCTCTCTGTGGCTCTTGAGGCTGTCCTTGAACTCACCTTGTAGACCAGGCTGGCCTCGAACTCACAGAGATCTTCCTGCCTCTGCTTCCCAAGTGCTGGGATTAATGGTGTATGCCACCACTGCCCGGCTCCGGCTCCGTGTTGTTTTTTAGTCCCCTCGTGACCGAAACTAGAAGCAGGGCATGGAGGCACCAGACTTTCATCCCAGCACTCAGAGTGCTGAGGCAGAAGGATGGATGCAGGTTCAAGTCTAGCCTGGGCTATAGAGACTTTGCCTCAGAAATGGATACCACAAGCCAGCTAAATAGATTTTTGCAGACACCCCACCACCCCACACTCTCCACAAAGGGAATCAATAAATAAAATGTCCTTAATAATTGATGGCACTGTGCACGGGGTGCCGCCAACCTGGCCGCAGCTAGCCCTGAATAATTCACAGCTGGCCTTAATTATTAATATTTTATTTGTTGCCTCAGCCCAAGGCTGATGCCCCACCTACCCTCCAGACCCCAGCCAGGATCCCCAGGTCCCCCGGGACCCCAGGCCTCTCAGAGTGCCCAGATTCACCCTGGGAGAACTGCGAGGGCTGCAGCTGGGTGCCAAGGGAAGGTTGTGTGACCTCCAGGCAGCAAATACCCTCTCTGGTCCCCGTGCCCTGGCGCTAATGGGCTCTGGTCTCTCTCCTCCCCACAGCCTGCTCTCCGCCCGGCACGTCCCCTGCAAACCGTCCCTTTGTGGGATTAGGACGGAGGGATCCTCTTGCAGGACAGGTAGGGGCCTGAGAGGCCGGCTGGGGGGTGGGGGTGGGGCAGAGGGGCCGGCCGGGGGGTCAGGGACAGCAGGCCCTGCTGGCCACAGCCTGCAGGGACTCGCTGAAGCCAGCCTCTCATTCCTGACCTGGGCCTTGAGCCCACCCTGTGGGTGTGAGGTCTCCCTCCCTGGCTGTCCTCAGGACTCCTGAGGCAGAGCACCCAGGGCTATGGGGTACATTTGTGTAGTGGGAACCTGAGGCTCAGAGAGGAGAGACAAGCAACCCAGGGTCACATGACATCCCCACCTGCGGTCCCCCATCCCCATGCTCCTCACTTGAGAGTCCAGAGCAAGAGGCAGAGGCATCAAGTTTAGGGTGCCAGATGAGGTTCAGAGAGGGCAGGCAAGTTGTCTATGGTTGCACAGTTGTGTAAAGTCGCCTCCATGGCTGCCTTGGTATCCTCTACAGTTGTCCAGGTTCCTATCAGGGGCTCAAGGAGCCCCATGTGTGACTGCAGGGGACCGGGCATCCAGCCCATCTGTCTCATCCGTTTGTTTGTTCTGTCCATTCTGAGCCTGCCTCTTCCTCAGGCCTCAGCCAGCTCCCTCCTAGCAGCTCTCCCTCAGAACCCTCCCCCCATCTCTGTAGTAGTTTGCTGGGTCACTCAGGGCATGGCCTCTGCCTCACTCTTCCCTCCCATGGGTCCAGAATGGACTGATAAATGGGTGACTCCCTCTGCCTCCTCTGGGTCAGGGCATCCAGAGCCAGGGCTGTTGGCCATTGCTGGCTGAAGACAGAGCATAATGACCCAGTGACTGTGCCTGGCCCACAGAGGACATGGGGACACTGTGGGCTAGACAAGGGCAAGCTGGCATAAGGAGATTGTGGGCCTCATCTCCAGCGCACTGGCAAGCCACAGAAGGCTGTAGGGGGGAGGAGAATGGGCAGGACTCCCTGAGGCAGGCGGGGGCAGAGGTCATGGGGTGGACAAGATCCCCACCACCACCACCCCTCCACCACCACCAGGGAAATCAGGAGGCTGCCAGTGTGGGCTTCTCCCCTCCTCCAGGCCCCTGCCTCAGCTCTTTCTGCCCAGTCAGCACTTCCTGGCCAGCTACATTGTTATTCCTGGCTGGGCCTCCCCTGGCAGCCTGGCTCCCTCCCTGCCCCACCATCTGTACACCAAGACCTTGGTCTCCCCATCCCGCCCCAGGCCCCTCATATCCAGGCACACAAATAACCCAGGGACTGAGGCTCTGGCTGCCTCCCACTGCCTCGGTCTCCCCCTCTGTTGGCATGGCAGACTCTGGGTCTCCAGGGAGGCTGCAGTCCAGCACCAGGCCAGGGTCACACCCCAGCCTGTCTGGTTGCCAGTAGAAACCAGACATGAGGTAAGGGACACAGGAGCCTGCACTTGGCTGAGGGCGGGCCTAGAAAGGCACTGCCTCTCAGGCTACCCTGCCCCACCCCCTTGCCAGCAGCTCCAGGCCTCAGGCCCCAGGCAGGGACCCCTTGCTTTGGCTATTGGGAGGGGACTTCACCACAGGCCAATCTGGACTCCCAGGACAGTGCTCACTGATAGCCCAGTGGCCTTGGAGGGGACAGAAAGAGAATCTGAAGCCAAACCAGTCCAGGCTGGTTCTTGTCCACCCTCTGATTCCAGCCAGCAGCTTTGTGCCTAGTGGGGTAGGAACATGACTGCTAAAAAGACAAATAATCCCAGTGTGGTGGCAACGCTGGGACTAGGGGGACTGAGGCAGGATGATGGGTCACCCTGGGTACACAGTGAGTTGTAGGTTAGCGGAGCCCCTCTCACAGCCTCCACACAGATCCCAGGAATAGGGTTGAGTTAGCAAAGCAAACACGACTCTCCTCGGCCACCTACATTCTTAATGTGGTCACCCTGAGTCTCTAATGTCACATGCCCATCCCTGACAGCACATGAGGAGGGGTACCTGCTGAGCATCTGACCTCACAGGGATGAGTCTGAAATCACATGGGATGCACTTAGACATCACTCAGGACATACTTGGGCCTTGAAATCACACCGGGCATAGCGTCTCTGAAAGGAACAGGTCTGACATTTCACCGGGCTTCCTGTGTTTGCCAAGCAGCCTTGGGCGGAGGCCATAGGCCAGGGTCACACCTGGTATTATGGTTTGCATACAGGGGTCTGAGGTGCAGTGGGGGGTGGGAAGAGGCAGCTCTCTCCTGACACCCCGTTTCTCTCTCTCCCTATCTCTGCTGACCACATAGTCCTGGTACCTGGGATAGCCGAGCTCGCCCTCCCACGTCTTCATTGCCAGGGGAGTCCCAGAGGGGATGGCCCAAGCCTGCATTTCCAGTGGAAAATTAGAATGAGAGAGAAGCTCCCTGCCGACTCCCAGCAATTGAAAAGACAGACAGGAGGAAAAAAGGACAAAAACAAACAGGAAAAAAAAAAGACAGAGAAAAACCTTCCCAACCAAGATGACAAAAGGTGGGAGCTCTGTGGCGCCTGCTGTTGATTGACAGCTGCCTGCAGCCCTTCTGCGCCCCAAGGACCCTGCCATCACGCCCAGACCAGGCGAGCCCGGCCTGGCACCCACACCCAGCACCAAGAGATGGACAGAGTGGACAGAGTGGGCCACCCAGCCGGGCCACCTTTCCCCAGACCTCTGCCGCCAGCCACCAGCGCCGGCCTCGGGAGACCTCCGCTGGCCGTCCCCACCGACGGTGTTTGCCAAAGACAGGAGGCTGGAGGCCGTGCTGGCAGAGGAGGCAGATATGCCCCAGTGCCGGCAGCGGAGTCCTGGAGAGCACACACAGCTGCCCAGCGCTGGCCCTGCTGGGGACAGATGTCCCACAGGTACTTTGGGACCCCTGGGAGGGTCCTGCGTCAGCCTCCGCCTCGGCCCTCTGGCCCCCCTCCTTGCGGACCTCGTTTGAAAGGACATGTCTCTCTATGCAATTTGTCCCCAGCCCCACCCTGGCATGAGAGGCCACGCAGCTCCCGACCCCCGGCCTCCTCCTCTCGCACATGGGAAGTTTCAGCACTTTGAGAAACAGGTGGGGAGCCGGGACCCCCCCCACGCCGAGGCCCCCGGAGGCGGGAGGTGCCGCGATCTAAGTGCCTAACCCCTCCGCCCACCCGCCGACCCCCTTATCCATCAGGGACACAGAGTGGCCAAGGCACCCCACCCTTGTCCCCATGTACCCCAGCTCTTATTCACCGCACGCATGCACGCACGCCCTCCAAGCTAGAGAGAGATGACCCCAGGGATAAGAGCTGGGTGTCCCCAAACCCAGGCTGAGGTGTGCGCTGTCCCTATACTTCTGCCAGTGCCTTACTTCCTGGAGACCCACCCTGGGGTGCCTCACTGCAGGGGGATACCCCCTTTGCACTTTGACCCCCCTGATGATGTGGGGCCCGGCACAGGGACCAAGAAGGCTGGTGGAAGTGCTCTCTGACCCCAGGTGGGAGGGCTCTGGGGTGATGGGGTGACGAGGTGGTGGGTTCCCCCATCTGCTATGCGGACTTAACTGACCTAAAAAAAAAAAAAAAAAAAAAAAAACACTAAGGTGGGGGCGCGAGGTCCACGCCCCAACCCCAGCTCTGTAGCCCCTTTCTGTACCCACTTGGGTCCCCATCTCGGGTGCGCTGCCCTCAGAGGGGAAGTGAGTATTTTAGGGGCACTGACCCACAAAGGCCCCTCCTCCCCTACCACCCATCTTAGCCCTGTCATGCCTATATCTCCTGCCCACCAAGGCACCAAGCCATCACCCTAGCAGAGCCCTCAGGGCCAGGCCGCATCCAACCACTGTCCCCATGGGGACCGGGGCGGGGCTACTTGAACATACCAAGTCCCCCAAGACGCTTACCCATCTGTCCGTTCGTCCTCAGGGACCCTCCAAGCATGGGGGACCATTGGGGACATCGCGGAGGTCACTATCTAGGTGTAGGGCTGAGGCCAGTGAGTTTGGGACAGGCTGTCTTCAGGGTGGACCTGGCCAGACCCTCTTGACCCCTCCCAAGCCAGCCAGCTGGGTCCCCCAGGGGTCAGGACAGAACCAACTATTTACCTAACTGCATGGTGCTTAAGGCCCCGCGACACCCCACCCCCACCCCCGGGCTGCTGCGTGCATGACAGCTCCACCTTGGTCTGCCCCGACCCGCCCGCGACCCTCACCGCCTCTACTAAAAAAAAAGGAAAAAAAGGATACACACAAAATATATATATATATATATATATATATCCTTACCAAAAAAAAAAAAAATCCATTATTTCCGATTTTGCACGAACTTTCTACCACAACATGTGCCTTGCTCTCCCGAGGACAAGTATTAACTTTTAAATAATATTCACGCACACAGACGCATGCCCTGCACGCATAGTTACAAACAGACAAGCGATTACATGAAATAAAAAATAAAATCCAAAAGGGTGGTATTTCTATTTGTAAAAGAAAAATCAAAAGAAGAAAGAAAAAAATTATAAAAGAAAAAAAAAAAAGGCTGGGCATGGTAGCACATGCCTGTGATCCCAGCCCTTGGGAAGCTGAGGCAGGAGGATTGCCATAAGTTCCAGGTCCAGCCTGGGCTAGAGTGAGCTGCTGCCTCAAGTAAAAAACAAAAGAAAGAAACCAAAAACCACAAACAAACAAGAAAAAACACTATTAAGGAAGTCACAATATTGGTCATGGTTTTCATATTCCCACCTCAGTCCTGCCCCCACCCTCACCCCTTAAATTGGGGGACAGGACTCCCTGGTGCTCATCCACCACCCCAGCTCTGAGGGGTCCCCAAGTTCCCTGCCTGGGGATAGGGCTCTCAGGCCCTTCCCCTCCAACCCTCCCATCCCAGGGAAAGCCTAGGGGGGCGTCCCTTCCTCTGTCTTCCAGCCAACCCACAAAGCTGAATATATGCAATATCCGTCTGTCTGTCTGTCTGTGGGTCGAGCTTAGCTGTGGGGCGTCCCAGCCAGGGCATGGGGGTGGCAGGGACATGGTGGACTCTGTCCTGCTGCTGGGAAGGCCATTGTCATGTCCATGATTTCAGTTTTTCTTTTCCTTTTTGGTTTTGTTGTTTATGGTTGCCTTTGGGATTTTTGTTTTTCTGTCTTGTGTTAACTCTGCTCTTAAAACTTCACCAAAGCTAAGACAATAGCCAGGGGCTAGTGTGGCAGACAGGAGTCCCGACTCTAAGCCATCCCCCTGCCTCTTCCGACCCCTACTGGCCCACCTCACCACCCACCCAGGCTTGGGCAGGGCCATCAGTTGTCCCTGTGGCTGACTTCTGGCTTTTCATTTCCTTCCCCAGTCTGTGTACTCCACCCCCAGAAAGTAGGTAGTCCACGGGGCGGTAGGAGGAGATGTTGGCACCACCATCCCTCAGGTACTATCAACACTGGTTGGGTAGGGACTGCTAGACAGAAGGTCCTGGAGGCAGGTTGGGAGGAACTGCTCAGATCCCCAACTCCTGCTTCTCAGAAAACCTCCAATTCCCACCCAGGTACCTGGGGACCCACACTGGCCAGGATTCTCAGATGAGTGACTTTAGGGTGGGACAGGGTGTTGAGAATTTTGGCTTTGTTTTCTCTATGTGAAAGTAGCATTTTTCAAACCCATCCCCTCAGGCCACCATCCCTTGCCTATCCCCTAACCTGGCATCATGAGTTGGCAAGCCCCCACAGCTTACCGCTTGGGGTCTAACCTGTGACCCTGTTTCCCAACTGGGGACCAGAAGACATCTGGTTCCTGAGCCCTGATGTCTTGAGCTTGATAACCAGGAATGCCCAGGGTGTCAGGAATGATATCAGGAAGGTAGGCTTTATCCCAGCTCCCCTCAAAGACAGGGCCAGGGTCACCTAACTCCCTCCCTCTGGGGCCTAATGTGTGTCCCCAGGCCACCAGCAAATGTCCCAGCCAAAGTGCAGGGGCTCAGGTTGGCTATGTTGCATATACATAAACACATTTAGTTGGGAGTTAATCCCCACAGAGATGAACACATTATCTTTGTCTCTCTGTTCCAATTGTCCCCAAACACTGAGTGGGTTGTCCCTTCTGCGTGCTGGGTCCCAGGTCCAGACACTTATTCTCCCCACTGATTGTTTTGTTATCTTGAAACAGGAGGGTCTTACCAGGTAGCCCAGGCTGGCCTCCAACTCATGGCAATCCTCCTGCCTCTGTTTTCCAGTTGCTCTGACAACAGGCATGCACCACCACTCCTGATGTCCTACCCCTCTCCTTTACAAGTGCCCAGGCCTCAGATCCCACTTGTCAGTGGTGTCCTCTTCCCTCTGTCCATTTGTCCAACAGGCACAGGGCTTGGGACTGTCACCCATCACAAGGATGAGGTGGGAGGAGGACTCACATTGAGTCGCCAACCCTGTATCTGTGATACCAAGCAGTCACTTCCCAGGCAGTGCCTCACACATCTGATGGTGCAGTTCTGGGGTTCTCCCCTGCCTCCCCTCAGTCTCCACCCCTGCTCCCCTCAGACTTGGGACAGGAAACAGCAGGTATGCTGAGAGGGAGGAAGGTGTGCGCCCCCAAGCCACCACCCATCCCCCACCCACCCCCACCCCCAGCCTCACTACCCCAGCCTGGGTGACCCAGCTGGATATCCCCAAAACCTCACACCCCATCCAACCTCAGATCCCAGCCAGGCAGCAGCATCCCCCCCAAACAAGCCCCTTTGAGTCTGAGGTTTCCAGTGTGAGCACCTGAGCTCCCCCTGCACCATCTGAACAAGCATTGGGTTTGAGAGACTGGGCAGGGCAGCTGGAATGGCGCTCATAGGTTGCATTGGGGAACGTGGAGGCTGTTTCTATGAACTTACTCCCCCCCCCCTCCCCGTGCCTCCTTGTTTTCTGGGTGGTAAGGCTGGCCTTTTCATTTTCCTGTTGAGATCATTTGGGTTTATTTGAGATTTTTGTTTGCATTCAACCATTTTGTAATTTACTCCTTGGTTGTTGCATCTCTGGCCTTCAGCTTTTCATAAACACACCTTCAAGGCCTGTGGTGACCTCTCCCTCACCCCCAGCAAGTGGGGGTCTGGATGGGGAGCAGAGGCACCTTGGCCCTTCATTGCCCGTCACCTGTGCCCACAGCATATTCCAGTCATAGCCGCATATATTACAAACTCATTTTGGTTGCTTGTTTTGTTTTGTGGATGCGCCTAAGCACCATTGACTGCCTGCTGTTCTGTTTCTCCCTATGCAAAAAAAAGAAAAAGAAAAAGAAAAAAGTAAAGAAAAAGTGAAGGGGGGTCCATAAAAGATTCAATAAAAGGCAAAAAAAAAAATAAAAGAAAGGAAAATGTATAAAAATTAAACAAGCTTAAGCTTCAACTCTTCCAGACTGTCTTGGGTCTTCTTTTCTGTGTGTCCATAAAGAGCTCGGGTTGAATCAGGAAGGAGGAGGCTGTTCCAGGCCTCCTAAGTCTACACAAAGGAACCAAGAGCATTAGGAGTCTTTATTAAGTGAAAGTGCTGAAAGGCTCCCCCTGGTGGCCTTTGCTGGAAGTGTCCCCCCAAAACAGCCTCCCCTGGTCACACAAAGCAAAAACCAGGTGACCATGGGGGCAGAGTCTAGAGACTGTGGCTGAAAAATAACGGTCACAGGGTGTCTCCTCTACACACAAATTCCACTGGAGGGCTCAGGGACTCAGGGCCATTGGGAAAGAGGAGACGCTCAGACGGGTGATGCCAGGGAGCTAGGTGGATGTGCCGGAGGGTGGGGGAAGGGAATGGAGAGCAGGGGCTGGGAGAGGGCACGGGCTGATTTATGGATGAGGGAGGGGTGGACGGTAGCTGTACACACGGTGTGCAGAGCGGGCCTCCTCATTTGGGGACAGTTTTGAGATCCAGATGTCAGCCGTCTCGATTTCCATGAAGTCTGCTCCTTGAGTGGTGTGAAAGGAGCACCCCCAGAAGCAAGAGGCCTCACAAGGCTGTCTTCTTGTCTCTCTCATCATCTGAGGAATCCTTCTCCCCCAGGTCCAAGCCCTCGTTGCTGTGACCACCCTTCCTGTCCACCTGCTTTTTCTGCTTCTTCTTCTTCTTCTTCTCTGTTTTACTGTGGGGTTTAGGTACCACAGTGAGAGCATGTCCATGTTCATGGGGTGAAAGGGTCAAGCCCTGAAAGCAGTCTCCAGGGCTGCAATGACCTCACGGTGGCCTAGCAGGAAGGGAACCATGTGTACTCTGAAGAGCTATGAAGGATTGAAAGATGGGTGGGTGGATGGGTGGGTGGGTGGGTGGGTGGATAGATGGATGGGCTGATGGGTGGATGGAATTGGGGTTTATGTGTGGGTGCATGGATGGATGGAATGATGGATGGGTGGTTTGTTGGTGGGATGTATGGTTGGGTAATTGTTGAGCGATGCTGTACCGTGGGCACACAACTATATTCTTGGCACTGTTATGGGTTTTCTCCCCTCCCTTCCTCGGAAACCACTCAGGATCACAGGGTTCATTTGTCTGTCACAACTTTTCCCCCCACTGCTTCCCCTCTCCTGGACCAGAACTACCATTATGGATCCCTGGACCAGGGCCGAGTTGCTTGGCACTATCCCCACCCCAGCTGGGCCTCCCAATACTATCTGACAGGGTGTGGTCACCCACGGGTACCTTGGCTCTACGTTCACATTGGCCTCCATTCTGAATGTGACCTCTTCATCATCAGGTCTGCAGTGGCGAAAAGACAGGGTTATGTGAGCTGTAGTTCCTCGCCTCTGGGTCCTCTCCTTAAGTCATGAACCCCATGAACCAGCAGGGATTGGCAGGGGCGGGAAACAAGGCACCCTGAAGGCTGACCCTAGGATGGGACCAAGAAGGTTTAGAGCCTGCGGGGGACCCTGGGTGGGTAAGGTCAGGTCCTCACCTGGGTTTGGAACACCACACTCGGTTGGCCAGCATGAGGACGAAGACTATGAACAGGAAGCCCACTACAGCGGCCAGGCCCACCAGCCAGGGCTTCAGGCGGCGCTCGGAGGCTGTGGAGGGCGGAGGGGTCAGCAAGACAAAGGAGGGGCCTGGGGAAGAGAGGGGCCTGCGGGAAGAGGCGGGGCCTGCGGGGAGAG
Source organism: Cricetulus griseus (assembly GCF_003668045.3). NCBI lineage: Eukaryota > Metazoa > Chordata > Mammalia > Rodentia > Cricetidae > Cricetulus > Cricetulus griseus. The sequence continues at coordinate 102,164,437 of NC_048598.1, read as the reverse complement.
GAGGGGCCTGTGGGAGAGGCGGGGCCTTAATGAAAGGAGAGGTTCCTTCCCAGAGGGTGGGGGTTTAGAAAAGTCACAAGGAGGCGGTACTCAGGAAGAATGGGCTCTAAGACATCTCAGGGGTCTGGGGGCAGGGCTTGTGAGGAAGGCGGGGCTATGCAGGGAGAAGAGGGGCTTGGAGGGTGGGGCTCTCGGAGGACGACTAGGGGGTTCTCAGAGGCGACCTGAAGGGGCTCAGAGGGGCAGCTTGGTGTTGAGCACTCAGAGAGGAGAGAAGGGTGCTGAGGAGGATCGCAGGCCCTGGGGAGCACTCATTCCCCACTGGGGCCCTTCACTTTTTCTCTTCTTCCTGCGCCCTCTCAATGCCTCAGTTTTCCTAATGGGAAATGAGGCAGTGGAGAGCCCCAGCCCCAGCGCTATTGCCGACCCCCACCCGAGGGCTCGCCACCCCAATCCTACCCTGCTGGGCCTCTGCAGGTGCCAGGAGCAGTGCAGCCAGGAGGAGCAGCCTGCCCAGGGTGTCCATGGTCAGCGTGCTGGAGACAGGTCGGCGTCCAGTTGCTGGTGTGAGCGGCCTGAGGCCCCGGGTGGGGTTAAGACAGGGCGGGCACAGGGTGATGTGGGGGCGGGGGTGGGGAACCTGCCACCTGTGGCCTATCCTCCTGTGCTTACCTGGCTGGGCATCAGGCCTCGTCCGTCCTGGAGGGCAGAGTCTGCAGCTGGTTTAATATTAACCTGGACTATCTCTTCCCCAGCACCTTGTATCCTGCCCTGGAGACCAGCAGCCCTGGGCCAGCCACTGGTGACAGGTTCCCCAGTATCCCTGAAAGAGGTCAGGCTGCACAGATCCGACATCATGCCCTTACGAGTGCACACAACCAGGTGTCACAGTCAGGCTCAGTGGCTGGGACAAGCTTTGCAGCTCCAGGCCTGGCAAATCAGTGCAGCAGGGTTGGTAGTTTGGCCAGCACCAGGCTTTTAGGGCGGGGGTGGGTGTGGGTGGGGGCTCAGGGTCATGGCAGAGCCACCTGCCTGCTGAGCTTACAGGAATCGGAATCTGGATGACGATACACTCATGCCCCTGCCCTCAACCTTGGGCCTCAAACTGATTAGATAGTGAGCCCCACCTGGGCAAAGGGGGATTCCACCCAGGGCCTCACGGGACCAGCCACTGCCTGGGCACGTGAAAGAGACTGTAAAGAAACAGGGCTTTGTTGTCATATGCCTGTCATCCCCACACACAGGAAGCCTGAAACAGGAGGATGGCTAGCTCCAGGCCTAGACTGGGCTCCAGATCAAAAAGTTGTGCTAGGGCTGCAGCTCAGAGGACGAGTGAGGTGTTCTCCCAGAATGCACGAGTCTCGGGTTCCTTTCCCAAGAAGCCAGGTGGGGTGGCATAGGTCTGCCATCTCAGGTGAAGGCAGGAGAAGCAGGACTTCAAGGGTTATCCTCAAAACATAACAAGTTCAAGACCAGACACATATTGTCTGGACATTTTTTGTTTTGCTTTGTTTGTGACAGGGTTTCTCTGTGCCCTGGCTGTCCTGGAACTTACTCTGTACTGTAAACCAGACTGGTCTGGAAAGTCATAGAGATTCACCTGCCTCTGCCTTCTGAGTGCTGGGATTAAAGACAGTACCATGCGTGGCTTGAAAATAATAGTAAACTAAAAGATTTAAAACTGTTGTGAGAACGCTTATAGATGTCCCTCTGTATATGCAGTGACAGAGAAAATCTAAGATCCTTCAGATGAACACTGGGCACAGCCAGCAAGGGCCTGTTTCAACCAGCTAGGCAGGCAGACATAAAACCCCTACTCTATACCCATCATGTGTTGAGAGCTCTCAGTCCAAGTGGGACAGTAGGAGCCCAGACAGACAGGCCTGAAAGGTGAGGTGGAGGAGGCTGGGTGGAGTTCAAGGCCAGCCTGGGCTACAGAGCAAGTTTCAGGACAGCCAGGGCTGCACAGAGAAATTCTGTCTTGAAACAAAACCAATTATTTATTATGTCCTGTTCTGTCTGCACGTATGCCAGCAGGCCAGAAGAGGGCACCATATTTCATTATAGATGGTTGTGAGCCGCTGTATGGTTGCTTGGAATTGAACTCAGGACCTCTGGAAGAGCAGTCAGTGCTCTTAATCTCTGAGCCATCTCTCCAGCTCAGGACACATTTTAAATTTGTATCTACATTTGGCCTCATTTTCTCCTCTCTGCAGAGACTCTGCCATGCATTATTCATGATGAAGAAAAAAATATCAGGACCTGGGGCTGGCCCAGCGAGCAAAGCTGGCCTGGCCTGCACCAGACCCTGGGATCCATCCCCCGGCACCACAGAAGCCATGAGGGGTGGTCAGTCATCCCAGAGACAGGAGGACCAGGGGTTATTCAAGGCTAGCTGGGCTAAAGGAGACCCTGGGATCTCAAAGTGTCTTAAGGTGGGGGTGGTGTCTGCAATCTCAGCACTAAAGCTGAGGCAGCGGTATTTTGAGTTTCAAGCCAGCCATGTTACATGTTACACACATGTTTAAACACACAGGTATTGGAAACGACCCATAGTCTGTAAGTTTAAGATATCTTTATTCAGATAAACACCAGCCAAACAAACGCAAGCCAGAGCGTGCCAGGGACCGCAAGGCAGGCAGCTCTCATGTGCCTTAAAAACCTATTGCGAGTCATCCTGACCTCACCTTGACCACGCCCTGACAGGCGTGGTCAGGCACACGTGTAGCCAGCCTCTAACAGCTGCGGCTTACTGTCCCCTACACACAGGTGGCCCAATTTTTGGGGTAGAGACAGTCCTTCCAGGTTAGTCTAGCCTCCAAAAGTCAGTTTTCACAGGCGGGTCCCGGAAAGCGATGGAGGGACGTCGAGGAGCCCGGGCGGTGTCTTCCTCCCCGCGCCAGGCCAAGGCCAGCTGAAGGTCCAACTCTTCCAGATCTTCTGCGGCCAGGCTTGCCCGCAGCTCCCGGGGCCCTTCCTCCTGGTCTGGCTTAGGACCAAAGGCCCAGTCTGCAGTGAGGAGACCGGTGAGGGCGTGGCTGGCCCCGCCCACGCTGACCTGTTTTCTCCTGTTCCCGCCCACCCTGCGCCCCCCACCCCGCCCAGACCCGCCCACCCTGACCCACAACCGGCCTGCTCCGGGCCTCCATCCCGTGCCACCGGCAGAGGGCAGCGTGGCTCACCGGCCAGGTCGTGAGCGAGGTCTTTGATGAGGTGGCCAACGATGGCGTAGGCCACGGCCACCACCAGGACGGCGGCCATCAGCAGGTACAGGGCATAGCGAGGCAGGCGGATGGCGTCCAGCGGGGGCGGCCGGTACTCCTCGTACATGGCCGGGGCCGGGCTCCAGTCCTCGGCCTCCCTCGCGGCCGACCCTGCCATGGCCAGTGACACCCACCCCAGGAGCCCTGCGCAGGAGATTAGGGGATGAGCTGAAAGGATTAGGACTGCTGCTCCCATCTGTCGGGCCCCCTCCCTCGATGGCTTCACATGTGACGAGCCAGGGACCTCACAGGGTTAGCCCTCGGCCTAGTGCCCGCGCAAAGGCCTTGGGACAGCCGGAGCGACAAAGTGGCACTGCCAAGGTAGACAGGGCCTGGGTGGCAGCAAGCGCGCCCTCTGGTGGCTGCTGTGGGGAGGACAGATGTAGGGGTGGGTGCCCCAAGCGAGCACAATGGCTGTGGCTGGCAGTGGAGCCCTGGAGGGTCTAGAAGCGACAGGATGCCACCTGAGCGCTCCTGAGAGACCCTGGTTCAATCCAGTTCTGAGAGTCGCTGAGTGCTGTGGCTGTCCCAAGCTCTGGTAGGGGGCATTTCCCTGTGACACCCCATGTGCTGGGGTGTCTGGCTTCAAGGCTGCAGCTGAGATGGATACAAGACGTTGGGCTTTGTGGTCTGTAGATGAGCCTCATCCCCTCCCCCCAGCAGGCATAGAACACGGGCAGGAAGGATGGCCAGCGGGGGAAGAGTTAAGCCAGGGTATGTGGGGTGAAGGGGGGTCATGTGATTCCCAGGAGGTCACCTGTGGGTAAGGAGGCCTGAGTCCAGGCTCAGTGACAAACGAAAGTGAGAAGAGCTGGCAGCCTCTCTGTGTTGTGAGGATGGCCAGGAAGAGCACTGGAGCAAGCGAGGGCCACCTTCTGTGATCCTGACACCCAGGAGACTGAGGAAGGAGGATTGCCATGAATTCCAGTCCAGCCTGGGCTACATACTGCACCCAGACAAATAAGCCAGGCGGTGGTGGCGCTCACCTTTAATCCCAGCACTCGGGAGGCAGAGGCAGGCGGATCTCTGTGAGTTCGAGACCAGCCTGGTCTCCAGAGCGAGTGCCAGGACAGGCTCCAAAACTACAGAGAAACCCTGTCTCGAAACCGCCCCCCCCCCAAAAAAAAAGACTCAGACAAATAAAGCTGCACATGACGGTGCACAGCTGCCATCACAGCCCTGGCGGAGGTCAGTAATCCTCTGCTATACTTCAGGTTGGAGTTGAAGGACAGCTTGGGCTACATGATACCCAGCCTGGAAAAGAACAAGCAAAGCTAGTGAGATGGCTCAGCGTCAGAGTGCCCGTGGCTCTTGCAGAAGCCCCACATGTCTAAAGAAAACACACAGGACTGGAGGCTAGCTCAAGCTAAAGTGTTCTTCACTCAACCATAAGAACTTGGAAAAAATGAGGCATGGCTGCCACACTGCTGAGGCCCAGCTGACTCACAGGAGCGTGGCAGAAGTTCCGGGGTGTTACCAGCAACACAATGTCCTGGACATGTCCACACCTGTCCAGCAGTGGCACAGTCTCACACCAATCTCCCTTTCAGACAAAGCCAAGCCCTGAATGGTCCCGGGGAAGAGGATCCAAGGCAGCAAAGAGCAGGGGTCACCAGCCTGGAGTCACTGTGGTGGTCACTGGAGCAAGGCCAGCCTGCCAGATGACATGGACAGACATGGAGAAGCCCAGGTAGCATGGATGGGAATGTTGTAGCACAGGCTCTTAGCTGTACCTGTTGCTCTGTGACCCCAGAAACTAGACATACAAAGAGAGCTATGCAACTGTCCCACACACCAGGAACCCCTCTTGTCAAAAATAATTTATTTGTGCAGCACCCTGGGCTCGGCTTGTACTTCCTAATGGCTGGGCGTGAAGCGCCGCACTCACTGCCTCTAGCCCCGTGAAGTCAGAAGCAGTCACCAACCCTGGGTCCCCACATCATCCGAAAGCTTCTACACCGGGGTGTCAGTCTGGAGCGGGCACAGGTGATAAAAGTCCCAGGTGGACAGCACCAGGAGGGCGCACTGTGCACCAACACCCAGCAAGGCAGGCGAGAGGCAGGAAACAAAGTCTCCTAAGTCTGGAATGTAGGCGCAGCCGGCAGTCTCCGCAGGGCAGAGAGCCCTGGGGCATGGCCCACAGAACCCTGGACCAGGGTGGCAAGGAGCCACAGCAGAAGTCGCATGACAGTGGAGTCCTGGGTGCTGCTCTGGGTGTGGCTGTTACGGCGGCGGCCGCAGGCGCTCCAGTCCATCAGCGTACTGGAAGTCCTGGCGGCACTCATGCTCATACATATCCAATGCCACCTCGCAGCTCTCCCTCACCACGCGCTCGGTGTCGGTGGCATGAGCTCGCAGCGCCGTCAGGCAAGCAGGCCTGGCGATGGCACCCAGGGCCTCCGCGCACTCATGCCGCACCATGGCGCTCTCGGTGGTCCGCGCCAGTGTGGCCGCCAGCTCTCCAACGGCTGCCTCGTGCTGCAGCTGGCCCAGCACATAACCCACTTCGTGGCGGAAGAGCGCGCTGCCACAGTGTAGGCCTGTGGGGAGCGTGGGACATTGGGTCAGGACAGCTAGGTGGGAACCGGCATGACCACCCACGACTTCCCTCCCCCAGGTCCCCGCCTCACCTTCAGCCAGGGCCAAGGCCGCCTCTTTGCCACCAACGTTGCGTAGGGCGAACATGGCACGGTACCGCTCGAAGAGTGGCCGTGCCTCGTCCAGCAGGGTCTCCCGCAGCCGCCCCACATCCCGCTCTGCCGCAGGGGGTGCCGGGTCCACAGAGAGGTAGGGTCCTGAACTGGCAGCCTCCCCGGGGTGCTGCTGCAGCCACTCCAGACGCCCAACTGCCAACTGACATGTCTCGGCCACCTGCGAGGGAGGGCAGAGGCGGCCATGGGTCCCCAACACCCGGAGCATGAGGGCACAGCTGGCCCATCCCCTCTCCTAGACCTGTGGCTGCGCAAGGCCTGTGCCTTCAGGCTGGACACAAAACAACGGGCGTGAGCAGGCGCTCGGCTAGATCTCGAAGGCAGAACAGAACATGTGGCACGAGGGGCCGGAAGGAAGCCCGGGGCAGATGCCCACGAGGACCCAGGAGCCACAGCCAATAGACACACGCACGGACCGAGCATCCCTCGCACACAGTGGGACACAGACACCAAAACCACACAGTACGGACTCCATGACAGGGACACACAGAACGTGGGTCCAAGGTGGAAAGTTGATTCGTGGACGCAGGAGTGGCATGTGAGGGCGAGGGCTCATACAAGTCACAGGCACCAGCAGGAGGCAGGCATGAGCAGGCAAGATTCTCAAGGCTCGGGAACCAGAGCTGCTGAGAGGACTTAGGGCTGACCCTGCCCCTGCCCCACCTTCCAGCCCCCATTTCTACATCTTTCCCAGGAGGTTGTCCTGGCAACCAGGCACGGGCTCCACAGGCCAGGGCCCCTCAGTCTCCTCACCTCAACCACAGGGTCGGTAGAATACTGCTTCAGAAGGTCTAGAACTTCCGGGTTACCGATGGCCCCTAGTGCTTCCCCTGAGGAGACAGGACAGCAGGAGCTCATTTTCCTGGTACCCAGCAGCTATGCATCAGTCTCCCAGCCGGCCAATCAGAATTCTTACCCCAGAGGTTGGCCTACTGGAGCTAAGGAAACCCAATCCCCACAGGAAGTCATCATTAGGCCAGCGCCAACAACAGGCTTTGGGCCAAGGGTGTGCCAAGGACCCGAGGCTAGGCTGGTGTGGGCGCATCTTGGCACCAAGGTCAGTGCTGGGACAAGGGTGGCCCTCGATGCAGCCCCGCCGGCTGGGTTGCCCTTACTCACCAGCCTCATGGCGCACCATGGGCTCTTGGTTCCTGTCGCACAGCACACCCACCAGCACTGGGATGGCGCGCGAGTCCTGCATCTGGCCCAGGCAGTAAGCCAGCTCGTGCTTCAACAGGGCAGAACTGTCCTCGAAGCCTCGGCTGATCCAGGCAATAGCGTGCGGGCCACCGAGTCCCCGCAGAGTGAACAGGGCCCGGAAGCGGGCCTGCAGCGGCTGCTTGGGGTCCACCAGGGTCTTCCCTATGGCCTCCACTTCCTGCTCCGTCACCATAGCGATGGCCTCCTCGCTAGTGCCCCACAGGGCGGCTTTCCTTAACCCGCTGCAGAACACAGACAGGGTGAAGCTACCCCGGGGCTGCTGAGGCCGGAGACCACCGGCACCGCCCTCTCCGAGGAGGAAGAGCCCCGGCGTGCTGCTACCGGACCTGGCACCGAGCCCTCGGCGGCGCTGAGCGCGGTGGGGTACCCGGTCGCCCTCCTCCCCGGGGCCTGTGCCCAGGACAGACGCGGGACGACGCCCAGCTCGCCCGGAGAGAGCCACAGGACTGACGGGCTGCGGCGAGCCGGGCTGAGCCCCGATGTCAGCGGGCCGTCCCCGCGCGGCCGCCCGGCGCAGGCGCAGCAGCCGGAGGGCCGCACTGCCCGGCGCGCAGGCGCGGGCGGGGCCCGGGTCAAACCGAGCACCTAACGGCGGGGGGATCGCCCAGGGCCCCGGGGGGCGCCTCGGGCCGCGTGGGGGCGCGGGGACAGCGCCGCGGACGCCGGAACCGGTCAGCAGCCGCGGAGCTCGCAGCGAACCCTGGGCGCCGCCATCTTGGCGATCACGTGATCAGGCCGTCCTCAAGCCGGAGAAGCGACTTCCGGTGCTCCTCCGGAAGAAGATTCTCTCCGACTGCCCACCTGGCTAATTCTGAATAAAGGATAACGGCGACCAATACCAACAGAGCGTGAGCGCGGCTCGGGGCGGGGCTACACCAAGGAGGCGTGGCCAATGGCCCCGACCACCAGAACCCGGAGGTGGGCCGGGAGTTAGGAGGCGGCTCGCCGGTTGGGGGCGCTCGCAGTCAAACGTGACGACAGGAGTTCCATCTCCGGCCCGCGGGCCAGACCGTCGTGTTCACAGTGACACGCGCGTGAAATCCGTGTTTCAGATTTGTTTGTGTTTTCGAGACAGGGTTTCTCTGTGGCTTTGGAGCCTGTCCTGGCACTCGTTCTGGAGACCAGGCTGGTCTCGAACTCACAGAGATCCGCCTGCCTCTGCCTCCCGAGAACTGGGGGATTAAAGACGTGCACCACCGACACCCGGCGGAATTTAAATTTCTTAAATAAAAAACCCAGCCAGGCGTTGGTGGCGCATGCCTTTAATCCCAGCACTCGGGAGGCAGAGGCAGGCGGATCTCTGTGAGTTCGAGGCCAGCCTGGTCTCCAGAGCGAGTGCCAGGGCCGCACAGGGAAACCCAGCCTCGATAAACAAAGAAAAACCAAACAATACAGTGAAAATAGGTGAAAGCCACTTCCACTTCCGCTGTACTCATCGGCCATCCTTCTATGGGCTACAAGTTGCCTGGGCTGGAAAACGGAAGTGAGATGGCACTCTCGGGGCTGGCTTCCTGAGCGAGCAGGGGCTTCACAGACCAGAGCCATCACACCTACTTCCTGAGCACTCTGAACTTTGGCTCCTCAGGTGACATGCTGTGTGCGGCCAGCCTGGTCTAATGGGCGACCCCAGCCTAAGTGAGAGACCCTACCTCCAAACACGATGGAGGGCACCTGGGGAGCACACCTGATGCTGACCTCACACACAGGGAAAAAGCAGATCACACACGTGGCTGCTTGCCAGGGGCACAGCCCCAGCTCATGTTTACAGGAGACTTCGGAAAGGGCTGTGGGTGCGGCAACGCTTGCCAGGTGTGATCTGGCCCTCAGATCAGCAGAGGGGAAGCGAGGGACCAGGGGTGCAGGAAGCAGATACGGCTGGTGCTGCTCGGGCTACAGGGTGGCATGCTGCCCAGGCCACCCTGGGAGGAACTGATACCAGGAAGGGCTGCTCAGGGCCCAGCAGCTTCCGCAGCTTCTCCACCATGAGTCCATGATGGACACAAGCCCAATATCCATGTGCCTACCGGACCCACCTCCTCCTGTAGGCATTTTCCTGCTTCACCAGCTGTGTTGGTTAGGTAGCAGTCATTGGCTTGTGGCCCCATTACTCCATATAAGAGTGGGTTTTAGCTGGGCGAGGTGGCACACTATTTTAATCCCAGCACTCAGGAGGCAGAGGCAGGTGGATCTCTGAGTTCCAGGCCAACTTGGTCTACAGAGCAAGTTGCAGGATAGCTAGGGCTACACAGAGAAACCCTATCTTAAAAAAAGAAAAAAAAAGTGGATTTTGTTGTTGTAGATAAATTGAGCCGCCCATGGCTCCTCCTACTTCAGCTCCCTAGCTGTGGGATCACAAGCCCGTGTCGTCACTGTCACTGGCTAGTTGGTGCTGGTGTTTTATTGTATTTATTTGATTATGTTTATGGTTGGAGCACATATGCCCGTGTGGTAAGTGGACAACCGGGAAGAGTCAGCTTCTCCCTTCCACCATGTGAATCCAAGAATCGAACTTAGGTCCCTTGCTTAGTGGCAAGCACCTGTGTCTGCTGAGCCATCTCAGAGACCCTGAGTAGGAATCTGAACTCCTGGCCTGTGGCTGTGGATTTGCCACCCACCAAAACATAATAATAATAATAATAATAATAATAATAATAACAAAAGTATAAATTTACAAATTTTGACACATCATCAAAATATTTTTCAACCACCTTGAAAAACCAAATATATATATGCTTTTCGAGGCAGAGTTTCTCTGTAGTTTTGGAGCCTATCCTGGCACTTGCTCTGTAGACCAGACTGGCCTCGAACTCACAGAGATCCGCCTGCCTCTGCCTCACGAGTGCTAGGCATGCACCACCGCTGCCCAGCCCCATATAATACATATGAATATATTAGATTTTCTTTTTTGGTTTATTTATTTATTGGTTTTCCGAGACAGGGTTTCTCTGTGTAGCTTTGGAGGCTGTCCTGGAACTAGCTCTGTAGACCAGGCTGGCCTCGAACTCACATCTGCCTCTGCCTCCTGAGTGCTGAGATTAAAGGCGTGCGCCACCAACGCCCGGCTGGGTTTTTTAAAGAGTTGTTTATTTTGTGTGGATGTATGTGTCCACGTGAGTCTGTACCTGAAGAGGCCCTGGGGCTGTACCCCGTGTGTGCAGTACCCGCGGGTGCCGGAAGGGGTGCCGGATCCGCAGAACTGGAGTCACAGGCTGTTGTGGGGCCCCTGTGGGTGCCGGATCCCCAGAACTGGGAACCGGGGGGGGGGGGGGGGGGGGCTCTCTGCAGGGGCCGCCAGCGCTCTAACCGCTGAGCGCCTCTCCATCCGGTGCTTTGAAGTCCTGATCCTCTGCCCCTACTCAGATGTGCTTTGTTTGCGTAGAGCTGTGAGTATGTGTGTTTGCCAGGCCAGTGATCTACAGAATGTGTCCAAAAGTGTGTTTTAGTTCATTTTTTGGGGGTGGGTTCTGTGCATAGAACCTCGTTCATGTTGGCAAGACATGGCCACCGAGCTGTTTTTCCGGTTGTATTTATTATTTATTCTCGTGTGTGTGAGCTTGCTGCGGCGCTGCTGTGGAGGTCACGGGTGAGGCCACAGGCAACTTTACGGGCTCCCTCGCCTTTTCATTTGAGCCTGGCTCTCCCTGAGCTCGCCCTGAGCCTTGCAGCCCCCGACACCCAGGTTGGGTCTCGCACTGAGCACTGTGTCCTTTGGGTCCACCTGTTGACACCCTATCAGAGCCGCAGCGTGCGTGCGTGCGTGCGTGCGTGTGTGTGTGTGTGTGTGTGTGTGTGTGTGTGTGCTCCTGGCCGTGCGTGTCCCGTTCACAGCCCGCTCAGCGTCCTGCAAAGCAAAGCCTGGCAATGCAGTTGTCTTGTTTTGGAGGAGCGGTCGGTCAGGCTGCGATTGCACCCCAGGCCTTTGCCCGCTGAGCTCAGCCCCCAGCTCACCCTCCCCCTACATGTCTGTTCTAACTTCTCAAACACTTGTGTGTGTTTACTGCGTGTCATTTAGCCAGCAGGAGGCACAGGTGTGTGGCGAGTGCGCGCGCGCGTGTGCTGTGTGTGCACTTGTGTGCGCGTGTGTGGTGTGTGCGTGTGTGCACATGTGTGGGGTGTGTGGGGTGCGCGCGTGTGCACCTGTGTGGTGTGCACATGTGTGCGCGTGTGCACAAGTGTGGTGTGTGTGCACATGTGTGCGCGCGTGTGTATGTGTGTGTGTGTGGTCAGGAACCCGGGCTCGCTCGCCCACCCTCTGTGTTTCCAGCTGTCAGCACTGGGCTTCTGGGAGTCCTCAGCGGGCCGGGGCAGGCTCTTGTCACACGCACGTCATCCCATCAGTTGGGAAGCTGAGGCTGGAGGATGGCTTCCACTTCGAGCCAGCCTGGCTAGAAACGGGCTATCTCGAAACATCAACACAGCACGCAATGCTTAGCGCGCGCGCACAGCGCCGGTGCGGTCTTCCCCAAACAGGAGCCACGCCTTCCTTAGCGCCGAGTCATCCTCTTATTTTCCCCACTCCAGTCTTCCTGAACCTCATTTCCGACAGCGGTTGCCCCCGGCAACGCGTGCCGCCGCGCTTCCTGTATTGATTTGAATCCTGAAGGACCGCCCTTACTCCCGAGCTGCACCGCGCCGCAGCGCGCAGGCGCAGTTGGACGCGGTGGGCGGGAGCCCGGCGCGGAGTGGGCGTGTCTAGAAGGCGTGGCTTTTAGACTCAGCGTGGTGACGGTTTAGGGGGCGTGGTCATGGGGTGCTTGGTGACTCGAAGGGGCGTGGTTTTATCTGAGCGGGCAGGGGATTGGCGGGTGAGCCGCGCAAAGCGTGGAATGGGCGTGACTAAGGGTGTGGCTTCTTCAGGAAGACCCCGACGGCACTCGTGGGCCGGTCGAGGGGGCGTGGCCTGCTGAGACTCAGCGCGCCTGCGTGCGGGGGCGTGGTCTAGGCGCGAGGATGCGCTCGGCGGCGGGGCCGGTCGCGGGTGCGCGCGCGCCCTGCGGGACAGACGGAGGGAGGGAGCCGGGTTGCTGCCGAGTGCCGCCATATTAGCGTCCGCGGAGGCCGGGGGATTCCCGTGACTGCGGCGGCGGGGCCTGGTGCAGCGGAGGGGCCTCGAGTGGGCGCGGCGTGTTCCTGAGACCGGCGGGAACCGGCTGGCGACAGGAGCCAGGCAGGTGAGGACACAGGTGACTCGGGACCCGCCCCCCAGGCCGACCCCTTCCTTCTCGGGGCTCGCAGCCACCCCGCCAGCTCGGCGTGTCTGTCAGAGCCCTCCACCCCAGAGCCCCGCCCCGAGCCGTGCTGACCCGCATCCCGGGCACCACCCGTGCTGCCGCCCAGACCCCAGAGTGCAAACGCACCCGGCGACCTCGCCTTGACCTCGCCCTGTCCATCATAGCACTCCTTCCCAGAACCCAAATCCGCGCACTCCACATGTTGCTACGCTAGGTCAGGCCCCGTGTTACCCCGACTCCTAACTCCATGCACCCCAAACCCGGTCACCCCTTACTGCTTTCACCAAAACCACACAACTCAGTCATAGCCCTTCATCCCAGAGCAGTCTGTCTTGGGTGACCTCACCCTGTCCACCACAGCTCTCTTACCCTTTTGAGCTATATTACCTCAAATTTAGGACATTCTCTGCATGCTGCTTACTCAGAACTAACTCTGCAACTACAACCATCCCTCTACACCCTGCTGACTTCCAAATCCAAATCCCCCTGCCTCAGACACTCCCTACATCCAAACTGAACTCCCAGATCTTAGTCCCCCTCATAAAATTGCAGTCAAAGCCCAGAAGTCTCAGATATGGCCTTGTGCAGGGGTGGGGGTGATGGGGTGTCACTCAGTGGCTGGGATTGTGGTACAACTAAAGTTGTCACATAACACAGTGGTTCACCCAACATTCAGGTGTCTTATCTCAGGGGAGGCTTGTCTAGAAGCCCCAGACAGTCTGTGACCCCAAAACCACCGCATGCCCTCTCAGGTCTGAATCTCTTCTCTGTGTCTCCAAATGTAAGTCCAGGCCCCTCTGTCCTCTGTCTCTGACACAAAGCCATTGTCCCCTACTGAGCCCTCAAATCACCCTGCCCTCCTGTCTCCCATCATAAGCCTGACCCCAAGGCCTTCCTTCCATGCTCCCCATCCTCACTCCTAGTCCAGGGCACCTGGTGGGAAGCAGGTCCCATACCTGTCCTGTGGAGCAATGACCTCGTTCCTCTGGCTCCTGAACCCCACTCCCAGCTCCTTCCTGCAGTTGAAATGAGTGTGATTCCCCAGTGAAGCAGGGCTCGGAGAGAAAGGGTGTCTGGTGTGTCTGGCTCTCATTGGCTGGGATGGCAGGTGTTACAAATATTAGTTTGTTTGGTTGGTTGGTTTTTGAGACAGAATTTCTCTATGTAGCCCTGACTGCCCTGGAACTCACTGTGTAGACTAGGCTGGCTTTGAGCTCAGAGACCTGCCTGCCTCTGCCTCCTGAGTGTTGGGGTTAAAGGAGTGCGCCACCATGCCTACCAGGTACTGCAAATGTTAATGGGGTTCCAGAAGGATATCTCCAGGGTGTACTTGGTACTTGAGGAATTAACCCAGTAGTCATATGGGCCATGGTCTTGGAGCTTGTGTCAAGGGCGTATTCTCTTTGCCAGTACTAGCCCTCTGCTTCCTTGTACTAGAGGTCAGGAGCTAAATGTGCACTGCAGGAGCCCTGGTGCTGGGCATGGAGTTCCTGGCCTTTGCACACGCCAGACAGTAAATAACTAACTCATCAATAAGCTACGCCCCAGCTGCTCTTTTAGACTGTGGTGCCCACAGCCTTTTAAAAAAAGATGTGTAATGGATTTTTTTGTTTGTTATTTTTGGTTTTTTTTGTATGGATATTTTTCCTGTGTATATATCTGGGTCACACATTTGTGCCTGACAGACCAGAAGAGGGTGTCAGATCCTCTGGAACTGAAGTTCCAATTGTGAGTCACCTTGTGGGTGCTGAGAGCTGAACCCAGGTCCTCTGGAAGAGCAGCCAGTGCCCTTTACCTCCAAGCCATCTCGTTGACCCTAAGCTATGTTTATTTTTATGTGTGTGTGTTTGTGTGTATGTGTGTATGTTGTATGTGCACTAGCATGTGCTTGTCTATATGCAAACTATGTGCATTCAGTACCCATAGAGGCCCGAGGAGGCATCATGTCCTAAACTGTAGTTGTTGCAGGTACCTCACATGGGTTCTGGGAACCAAACCAGGGTTCCTTGCTTGTCGTCCTCACCATGTAGCCATCTTTCTAGCCCCTTTTATTTCCTTAAACCTTTTCTTTTCTTGGTGTGTGTGTATAGTGTGTATGGTGTACATGCGTGTTTGTGTAGGTACACACAGAGAGGCCAGAGGAGAGGATGTCATGTGCCCCACCCTGTCAGTGTCTCCTTATTCCCCTGAGAAAAGTCTCTGTTAGCTGACACATGTGTATTCAGCAGCACCTGAGTCTTCATGACAGTTTTGGGGATCTGAGCTCTGGTCCTCATGGGGGCCACCCCCACAGCCATTCCTTTTTATTTTGGGACAAGATCTTAGTAGATTGTCCAGGCAAACAGTAGCTGAGATTACAGACCTGTGTTTTCAGGGACTTGGAAGGACCTGGCTGTCAATGAGCAGGCTTGGGGTGTTCCTCTGCTGTTTCTTCCTTAAAATTCCAGAAGCGCCCTGCTGATGTGGGGCCTACTGGGACAGGGGCAGGAGGCCTCAAGCCTTGGGAGCTTGAGGCTGGAAAGTGGAGTGTTGGAGGTCAGTGTGGGCTGTATAGCAACAAGAACCATGTGAGAGGGAGAGAGACTGGTCTGTCATCGAGGGGACCATGTCCATGTCCAGGCCTGCCATTTGTTTCCTGGATTCTCCCAGGTAGGGTTTAATTTTCAGGCTTCTGGAGTGCCAAGACTTTCTGTGTCGTGTCAGGGGATCAGGATTCAAAGTCTTCTGAGGATCCCTGAGTAGAGGGGCAAATCGCAGGATCACCCCATGATTCCTGCTTCCTTGAGTGAGCCCTGAATCCACCACCCTTCGGGCAGCTTCTGTGTGCAGCTGGGATTCCAAGCCTCTGCTGCTCCCTTGTAGTGGGCTCCAGCTCCAAAGCCACAAATTCAGGACAGGATTCTCCTGCCTCAGCCTCCTGCTTGGCACTTAACCTGACACTTAACTTGACACAAAATATGGGAGGTGGCACCACACCCCCAAAGCTCTAGTTTCTTTCTCTTTTCTTTCTTTCTTGTTTTTTTTTCTTTCTTTCTTTCTTTTTTTTTTTTTTTTTTTTTTGAGATAGAGTTTCTCTGTGGCTTTGGAGGCTGTCCTGGCACTTGCTCTGGAGACCAGGTTGGCCTCAAACTCACAGAGATCCACCTGACTCTGCCTCCCGAGTGCGGCGTGCGTCACCACTGTCTGACTTGAAAAGTTCTTTTAAGATTTTATTTATTATGTATACAGTCTTCTGCCTGCACACCAGCAGAGGGCACCAGATCTCATTCAAGGTGGTTGTGAGCCACCATGTGGTTGTCAGGAATTGAACTCAGGACCTCTGGAAGAACAGTCAGTGCTCTTAACCTCTGAGCCATCTCTCCAGCCCAAAAAGTTCATTTTTTTAATTTATTTTTTTCAGATTTTATGTGTTTATGCAAGTAATATTCTCACATCTCACATTTTATTAAATGGCTGTGGTGTGGCCATCATGTGTTTATATTCTAGAATTTCCCATCATCCCAAAGGCCACCCCATTCCCATAAGGTATCACTCCAACCTCCAGACAGTGTTCTACTCTAAAAGCTTCTTGCCGTGGCATCCCTGGTGCATGTCACTGTGCCTGAATAAGTGCTTCCCTCATTTCTGCTAGGGATGGGGGCACGCATGCTTGGACTGCCTGTCCTTCCTTGAGCTGTAGCTGGGTGTGTCCTCAAAACTGTGGCCCTTGCCGGGCGTTGGTGGTCGGGAGGCAGAGGCAGGTGGAACTCTATGAGTTCGAGACCAGCCTGGTCTACAAGAGCTAGTTCCAGGACAACCTCCAAAGCCACAGAGAAACCCTGTCTCAAAAAAACAAAACAAAACAAAACTGTGGCCCTTGACAAGTTGTTCCTCTCCTGTCCCTAGAGCCATTGTGAAGGACATGCATGGTGACTGGAGGCCAGGGACTAGGAGAGAACTTGGTGCTGGGTCCCTTGCCCTGGGGAAAAGTCCTCTAAAACCAGAGTCTCCAGGGGTCTGCACACTGCCGCAGCATGGTGGTGACTGGGAGAGCTACAGGTGTGCCATGAGTGGAGACTAGAGCCCCTGTGCCTCCTGTAGTGGATCTGGGTACTTAGTGTGCCACACAGGGACCCAGTTTCAGTGGCAGGTATCTCTTTTCTCAGGCCAGGGCACCAGAGCCCCATGAGCCAGCTCTGAAGGACAGTGGTGGCCACCTGGTCTGCCCAGCTGGTACAGGATGGCTGCGAGCAGCAGGCCACCGGACGAACAAATGAAGGGGTGTGGACTCATGGACTAGGGGTGTTCCCGCAGGCTAGGTGAGGTGACTCAGTCAGACCCCAGGCGTTTAGGGCAGCTGCAGTACCCTGGGGGTCCTTAGCTGATGGGAGTTGTCAAGACCTGCTCTGCTTGTCTCCTGTGGCCGAAAGGCTGCTGAGCAGGAGAAGGCCAGCTGGGGCCTGTCATGTACCCACTTCTGCCTCTGTCATGCCAGCCACTACTTACTGACTGGCACTTTCTGTCCATTCTGGCTGGCAGCTCTGCAGGTGTTGTCCCCCTGTCCTTTCCCCACACACCCAGGAAGAGCCCAGGGTCTTCCCATGCACCTACTAAGAGGGACTCTTGAAGGGTCTGACCAGAGCTGCATGTCTGCACAGGGAGCAAGCAAGATAGGTGTGTCTCACGGGGGGGGGGGGGTGTGATACAGGTGAGAACACAGGGGGCGGTGCAGGAAACTGGGAAACAGGCTTGTTTGTTAGCCTGTGTCCTTGGGAACTCCCTACCCTTCCTCCTAAGGGTATCTGGGAGCACAGGCCCTGGTTAGGACTTGAGCTCTATGGGCCATCTGATTTAAGGCCACACATGAATGAGGAGCCCTGTGTCCAGATGGGCACTGCTACAGGAGCTGACCACAGCTGTTCTTGGGCCACTCACACGGCCCAGCTCTTCAGGCACCCTGTCCCCATGTGTAATTGCAGGGCAGGTGGCAGAGGGAAGAGTGGAGTGAAGACACCTGGTGCTTTGCTGGGCCTGGGCAGGGGTGGTGCCAGGGCCTTGGGTGCAGCTGGTCGCCAGCCTCCATCTCTTGCCTGCTCCACACTGGAGTGCCTTGAGCAAGCAGTCTCTGTTACCCTGACTGGTCGTGTTGGTGCCTTTCTGCTCATGGCTGGGTAGCGCTCCAGATGTGGATGGGTTTGCAGCTGTACAGGCCACATGTGGGTGTCCATCTCCGGGACATCTGGGAATATAGTACAGTTCTTGGGGCACAGGCTCCTTCAACTGTTTAAGGGACTGGGGCCCAGAGAATGCCAGGCTCCAGGAAGGCTGGGGAGTTGATGTTGAGTGAGGACCAAACTTTGGTTTGAGAATATTCTGGAAAAGGATGTTGGAGCCAGTCTTTTGCTTCTGCCTTTTGTGTTTCTCTGTATTCAGTATGTTCAACCTTGAGTGGAAGGGGAGGCTCAGTGTTGGGCAGAGGGACTCTGTGGTGGCGATGGTGCGTGCATGTGCCTGAGCCCATGCTGTAGTGTCTGGGCCTGGGCCTGGGCCAGGGGGACATGGAGAAAGAAGTTGGCAAAGCCTTGGAGCTTTCTATATTGGGTGCTGTCCCTTTTGCCTTTTCTGTGTCTCTGCCATGGCGTATAAAAGCCACGTGGTGTATAGGCCAAGGGCCTGGTCCTGTGTTAGCAAGCATTAGCCCCATCGCCTGCCATCCTGGACAGCCCGTGGGCTCAGCAAAGTGCTGTGTATGGGCTTTGCCCCTGGCATCTCAAGTGTATGGTGTCTGAGTGGGCACCAAGAGTCATGGGTCACAGTTGCCCCAATTGCTGATAGGCTGGTGTCCCCAGTTCCCACATGCACACACTTGTGGCTTGGCACCGGCCCTACCTCCACAATAGCACTGAGCACTCGAGGGACTGAGTCGGCACACATGCACCCACTTCCCAACTAAGGGATGCTGAGTCCTTGGCCATGGTGACATACATCTGAGGCAGAACAGTCAAGATTCAAGGTTATCCTTTGGTACAAAGAAGGTTGTATCTCAGGGGTTGATATATCAAAATAAGATTTACAAAACAGCTCAGCCTGTCTTCCCTATTATGTTCTTGAGGGGCCTGGGCTGCCATTATGCTTACTTTCTGTCTGCCTTGCAGGCTGCCCTCGGCTGCGGGCCCCGCCCCGCCTGCCCGCCATGGACCAGGACTATGAGCGCAGGCTCCTGCGACAGATCATCATCCAGAATGAAAACACAGTGCCATGTGTGAGTGACAGACCCCTGCCCCTGAACACAAGGGCACTGTGCATGGGCTGAGGGACCTGCCCTGGGGGTCACTGCAACTGATCCCTCACCCTCTCCCAGGTCTCAGAGATGCGGAGGACCCTGACACCAGCCAACTCCCCAGTATCCTCACCCAGCAAGCATGGTGACCGCTTCATCCCCTCGAGGGCCGGGGCCAACTGGAGTGTGAACTTCCACAGGATCAACGTGAGCGCTGGGCAGGGCACAGGGCCTGTCACCCTGAGGTGGGCACAGCACCTCCTTGCGGTGTCCCCTCATGAGCTCTTCTCCCATAGGAGAATGAGAAGTCCCCCAGCCAGAACCGCAAGGCCAAGGATGCCACCTCAGACAATGGCAAAGGTGAGGGTCAGTTCCGCCCACTTGGCCGCAAGCCCCACCTAGCTAGTTTGGCCTCCCTTTATGCCCTGCCCCCACTGACTCCACCCTCCTGAGGCCCTGCCCCCTGAGACACATCCAACCCTGCCTTTGCCCTGTGCCTGCCTACAGATGGCCTGGCCTACTCTGCGCTTCTGAAGAACGAGCTGCTGGGCGCGGGCATCGAGAAGGTGCAGGATCCGCAGACAGAAGATCGGCGGTTGCAGCCGTCCACGCCCGAGCACAAGGGCCTCTTCACGGTGAGCCAGGGGCAGCCAGGAGCCCTTGAGGGAAGGGGCTTTCAGGGGGACCTGTTCTGTCTTTCTGTACCTCCAGCCCATTCTGAGTCAGCTTTGGGGGTATTTGGGGTTCCCAAGTCCCGATGCCACAGCAGCCACTCAGCATGGTGTCTCTGCCTCCAGTATTCCCTCAGCAGCAAGCGCTCAAGTCCTGATGATGGCAATGACGTGTCCCCTTATTCCTTGTCTCCTGTTAGCAACAAGAGGTAAGCCAGGGCTGGGTCCCCCGGTTCCAGGGCGGGGCGAAGGCCTGGCGGGGGAGGGCAGCAGCGAATGGCATCCTGCTGGTGTCCCTGCAGTCAGAAGCTGCTTCGGTCACCACGGAAGCCCACGCGCAAGATCTCCAAGATCCCCTTTAAGGTGCTGGATGCGCCTGAGCTTCAGGACGACTTCTACCTCAACCTGGTGGACTGGTCCTCCCTTAACGTGCTCAGCGTGGGGCTGGGCACCTGCGTGTACCTGTGGAGCGCGTGCACCAGCCAGGTGAGTGCCCAGGAACCGTCAATGGGGGTTTGACTGTGAGCACAGCCAGTGTAGCCCACAGGGGAGGGGAGCACCCTGTACAGAGCCACCGGTTCTTCCCCGCAGACACACACCCGCCTCGCCCTGAGGCACACTGGTGTCCTTGCCAGCCTCTGATCCCATCTCTGTGCCATTTGGCCCCACGGGCTGAGTGGTGACTAGAGAGGCACAAGCCCCTCCACAGGCCAGCCCACCTGTCCCCTAACTGTAACCTTCTGCCCACAGGTGACCCGGCTCTGTGACCTCTCTGTGGAAGGGGACTCAGTGACTTCTGTGGGCTGGTCTGAGCGGGTGAGTGAGGAGGGCAGAGCTCACCTGACTCTCTGATCTCTGAGTAAGGGGCTTCGCTGCAGGCTAGCCTCCCTAGTGCCACACAGGCAGACGCCTCCTAGCCATGCCTCAGCATTCTTTGTGAGACTGCACTGCTGCTCACTGAAGACTGGAGTGCTGGGGTGGCAGGCGTGCCCCAGCACAGGACTGGGACAAGTGACGAAAGCCCCAGCACAGGGCTTAAGCAAAGGAGTGTGTAGTGGGTGTAGTGGTTCCCTGTGGATTGCCCTGAGTTTGAGGTCAGCCTGGGCTACATTTTGAGTGTATGGCTAGCCTGTGCTACAGAGTGAGCCCTTGTTTTGAAAAGCAAAACAAAAGAAATGAGCTTTCAGAGACTACCCAGCATCCAGTGAAGGACAGGAAATGGGCAGACTTGTTCCCACACCCACCTGATGGTCGGCTGGCCACACTGTCACCCTAGGGGAACCTGGTCGCAGTAGGAACACACAAAGGCTTCGTGCAGATCTGGGACGCAGCTGCTGGGAAGAAGTTGTCTGTGCTGGAAGGCCACACGGCGAGAGTGGGTGAGGACCTGGCCAGCCCAGCTATGCCCTCAGTCCACAGCCTTGGATCAGGCCCAGGCTGACCTCCTCCTGTCACCCTGTAGGGGCACTAGCCTGGAATGCGGACCAGTTGTCATCCGGTAGCCGTGACCGAATGATTTTGCAGCGGGACATCCGCACACCACCCCTACAGTCAGAGCGGCGACTACAGGGCCACAGGCAGGAGGTGTGTGGCCTCAAGTGGTCCACAGATCACCAGCTACTCGCTTCAGGGGGCAATGACAACAAGGTATGACTACTGTCACTCCTGCTCTGCCACAGGAAACCACCTCCCTGTCGCCACCGTTCAGCTAGGTCCACAGTAGAACCTGGGACAAGGGTGTGGCTTGAGGCCCCCAAGGGAGGGGGGTGCACAGGTCATGGCCTGGGTATTCAAGGCCTCTGGGATCTTCTTGGGACATGTAGCTCACATCCCCAGAGTTGACCTGGGGGTGTGCCTGGCTCCGGTCCCTGGGTGGCCTCCTATCACAGCCTCAGCCTTCCCTCAGCTGCTTGTGTGGAACCACTCGACGGTAAGCCCCGTGCAGCAGTACACAGAGCACCTGGCGGCCGTGAAGGCTATTGCCTGGTCCCCACACCAGCACGGACTGCTGGCATCTGGTGGTGGCACAGCCGACCGCTGCATCCGCTTCTGGAACACCCTGACAGGCCAGCCACTCCAGTGCATTGACACTGGCTCACAGGTGTGCAATCTGGCCTGGTCCAAGCATGCCAACGAGCTGGTGAGTGCCCATGGTGGGCATGTGGGGGTGAAGAGAGTCCCCCCAGAACAGCACCAAGTCCCTGCCACTCTAACACCTAGTCTCTACACTAGGTGAGCACACATGGCTACTCACAGAACCAGATCCTTGTGTGGAAATACCCATCCCTTACGCAGGTGGCCAAGCTCACTGGCCACTCATACCGTGTCCTTTACTTGGTGAGTATCAGCCCCCTGGGGCTCCATGCAGTGGGCTTGTCTCATCTCCGTCTGTCTGGGCCAAGGGTCATGACAACAGTACCCCCAGTCTTCCTCCTGTCTGCTCCTATTCTCTGGAGCAGTCACCACTAACCAGTGTCCCCCAGCCTGGGATGTGGGAAGTGGAGGAATCCTCCCCACCAGACCTCTGTCCAACAGGAAGAAGCATCAGTGTCCCTGGCTGCCTGGTAGGCTCAGCTGTGTCTTGCCCAGTTTGAGAACCTAGGGGTCAGACCCACTGCTATCGGGGCCTTGTGTGCCTTGCACCCTCAGCCCAAAGTCTATGTCCCTTTGTACCTGCCTGGCTTCTGCCTGGATCTCGGAAGCTTCCTGCTGTAGCTGGAGAACAACTAGGGTTCTTCTATCCTCTTTGTAGGCCATGTCTCCTGATGGGGAGGCCATTGTCACCGGGGCCGGAGACGAGACCCTGCGGTTCTGGAATGTTTTCAGCAAAACACGCTCTACAAAGGTAACATGGGTGTCTACACATTTCTACCCTGCTATCATGCCCCTTGGGTTCTCCAAGCACCCTGGCGCACAGTCACTCACGTTCCCTGTTCCCAGGAATCCGTGTCTGTGCTCAACCTCTTCACCCGGATCCGATAGACCCGCGGGCGGGCGGGATGCGCAGCCCCATGGGGCAGAGACGGAGCAGTCAGCATGCATGGTCCTGCTGACCCGCAGTCCCCAGAGACATCTGGCGGGCGGGAGCCGGGCCGGAGACCCCAGAGTCTCATTAAATGCCTCGTTGTGAGCTGTGGAGCCAGTGTCTGGGACAGGGACATGGGGACCCTCAGCCACCAGCTGCATCCCCTTCTTGCTGACTGTCAGCGCTCAGACGGACACTTGAGACCTCCCAGTCACCACTGCCTGAGCCATATTGGACACAGCTGAGCAGGATGCCCAAGATCCCATCAAACCCCCAAACCCAGTGTCACTTGGGGACCTGTGGACCAGAGCCATTGTGCCCCTCCCTGCGGCCACCCCAGTGCCACCAAACCTGAACATCCTGGGAGGCACTGGCGGGGACCTGCGCCTCTCGCCCCATGACATCCTGATTACGTTGCCACCCTATGTCTGTGTGTGCGCCTCCTGTAACCCCATGTGTGTCATCTGGTCCTCTCCCCAGCCAGCTGCCTCATCTGCCTTGTCCACCTCCTCTTGGCCTTCTGAAAGCTTCCCAGGCTTCCCTGACCTCAGACCCCATCTCTGCTGTTCCTCCTCACCCAGGGACATTGCAGATCCCTGGTGTGGTGGCTGTGGCCCGTGGTGTGTGCACGTGTGTATATACGTATTTGTGACGCCTTGGGGTCTGTTGTGTGTTTTGTTGCCTTGTTCCAACACTGATGACTGGAGAAGCCACTGGCCATTGGGCTAGGGGTGTGTGGCCTTGAGTCAGGTTCTTAGGGTAGAGATTCTGAAAGGCAAAGCCCAAGCTGGTGGCCTCAGTGGGCACTGTGCTCCCCAGCAGGAGTTTCAGCCACTGCTGCTCACAATCTGGTCTTTGCCCTGTCACCAAAAGAATACTCAATTGGGACCCTCAGATGTGTGCTGATGCAAGAGGCTGCTTGTTGCCTATTGCTGGTGGGACACAGACATGCAGGGGACCTAGGTGCAGTTTGTATTCTGATTTCTGATGTCACAGGTGGGTGGTGTGAGAGGCTCCAAAAGTCTGCTGCCCTGCACGCCCCAATACCACACTTGTCACAGAGGCTGGTCCCCTGTGGGCAGCCAGCTGTGTTAAGGGTAAGGACCAGTAGGGAGCCTGGGCAGGGCATAGCAAGGTCATATCGCTATAGTCAATTTGTGAAGGGACAGGTTTCAGATGTGGGGGAAGTCCAGAACCCAATCCCACAGAGCCTTCTAGAACTGCAAGTAGCTGGATGTAGCCCAGAGGGTGTGACCCTTACCCACACATGGCTTGCATTGCTGTCCCTGGGGAAAAGCCTATCAGGGTCATTAGTGTCCAGGGGACTCCAGAGGCCTCCTTGCTGTGTGCCCCAGTCCTGAAGGGAGCACAGTGCTCACATGTGCCCTTCTGCAGCCTTGGCTGGGGTCAGCATGTCAGAGAGCAGAGAGGGCCAAGCAGGTAACCCTGTCTGTGCTGTGGAAACAGGACCCAGATGGACCCTAGTCCCTGGATACAGGCACTGCCCCTGCACAGTGGAGTGTGCACCAAGCAGTTTTGAGTTTGGTTGTATTGACATTTGTTTATTGTAGTAAAATATACAAAACATACAATGTACTATCATAAAATGAACAGGCTGCTGGACTCAGCATTGTCAGTTATGTAACAATCACCACTAACTCCAGAATATTCTATGACCAGAGGCAGGCCCCAACCACAGCCCCCTCGAATCCATTTCCTG
Organism: Cricetulus griseus; assembly: GCF_003668045.3. NCBI lineage: Eukaryota > Metazoa > Chordata > Mammalia > Rodentia > Cricetidae > Cricetulus > Cricetulus griseus. The sequence goes on along the minus strand of NC_048598.1, from coordinate 102,140,336 downwards.
TCATGGAGCCCACACTATGCAGCCATTGTGTCTGGGTCCCTCACTGAGCACTATGCCCTCAAAGGTTCCTCCACACTGGCTGTGTGATGGTTCAGAGTGTGTGCCCATCACAAGCAGGATCTCACTGCCTGTCTCAGCCCTGCTGAGCACAGTGCCTTCATCTGGGTGTCCAGAGGATAGAGAGGGCAGGCTGTGAGGAAGCTGGCACAATGCAGGCATGACTTAAGCTGTAGAACATTCACATGTCCCCACATAGGGAGCTGGCAGGAGCTCAAGGCCCCAGGCCCACACTAGGAAGTCATGGAGACTGTGGATGCCCACTTCACTGTTGCTGGGACACCTTTGTTCCTGTCAACAATGGCCCTAGAGCCTTGGTAGTCTGAGCCTCTGGGAGCATAGAGGCAGACATGGAAAACCTGAGGCGGGAAGCTGCCCGGCCCTTTGTCCCCTCGGGCACCTTGGAACTCTACTTCCCTGCCCCTCTATACAGGTGGGTCCCTGCGTCTGGCATCTCCCTTCACTTGAGCACCAGCTTGCCAGCCCTGTAACCTGCAACCAAGGTGGCTGGGTCACAGGCATGCAAGAGGTTGGGGTTCAGGCATATGCACACCCCCACTTGCAAGAAGGGAAGCCCCCAGCCTCAGATCACTGGGCTTGGAAGCTACCAGGCTCAACAATGGCATTCCCTGCACTACCTGCTCATGGTATGTGTGACAGGTGTCTGCACTAAGGAACAGGGTGCCTGGTCCCCGTCCCCCCCCCAGCTTCACCATGTAGCCAAGAATGTTCTTGAACTTCTGATCTTCCTGCCCCCATCCACAAATGCTGGAATGTACCATCATGCCACACATTTTTTTTTTTTTTAATTTGAGACAGGATCTTTCTGTGTAAACCAAACTATTCTTAAATTCACAAAGATCTTCCTGCCTCAGCATGCTGAATGTGGAAATGTGCCATCCAGCAAGAAAATCCCATTTCCCAGGCCTGCTTATACTCCAGCCTTTTGTGGTGCTGGAGACAGTACCAGGGGTCTGCCATGGAGCCACCACAGCCCTAGTTTTGGTTTTTAAACTGGAGGGGCCATGCCGGGCGGTGGTGGCGCATGCCTTTGATCCCAGCACTCGGGAGGCAGAGGCAGGCAGATCTCTGTGAGTTTGAGACCAGCCTGGTCTCCAGAGCGAGTGCCAGGACAGCCTCCAAAGCCACAGAGAAACCCTGTCTCGAAAAACCAAAAAAAAAAAAAAAAACTGTAGGGGCCACAACCTCTTCTCCACTGCGAATTCCTAAGCCTGTCACTGAAGGGTCTTGGCAAGTGCCTTGGCACCCTGCTCTGGGCACCATCTGTGGGAGCTTCCTGTGAGGTATGACCCTGGCTAGGTCCCCTCCTGCCCCCAGACGCCAGGCTCAGTGCCTGTCATTCCAAGTACTCGGGAGGCTGAGTGAGGAGGATTGCTGCCAGGTCCACACTGACAGTGAGACCTGCCTCAAAAGTGAGCAGGGCCATCCTCGGCTACATGGGGTAATGACTACAGGTGGGCAAGTGTGCGAAGGAGACACTGGGCAGACATGGAGTGACCCTCACGCCACAGCGCTTTGGCAGACACACTTGAGACAGGGAGACAGGCTGGGAACAGCAGGGTGTCTGCCCGCGCTCAGTTCCCATCCTCCTCCAGCAATGACTACATGTCCCTGGAGGGCCCCCGTTGGGCACCGTCCATACAGCAGGCCTTGCGCTGGAAGTTCACACCCATGGGACAGGATGCAGCTGGCCAGGCGTGGCTCACCGGCCTGACCAACTCGGAACCGCGCGATGCCTGGTACATGCTGCCCAGATCGCTCGACAGCCCGTTTCGCGAGGCCCTCACGCGCTGGAACGGCTGCTTCCAGAGTCGCCAGCGTGGCCTACCGTCCGGTGAGTGTCGCATCCCCGACCGCGCATACCCGTGGGCCCCACGCTGATGGCGCCCTCGCCTCCCCACAGCCTACACGCAGCGCCTGCGGGAGACTGCCTTTTGGGACCCTACGCTGCCAGCGCAGTACCTCAATCCAGGCACACGCTGGGGGTGCGTGCCGTGGAGGGACAGGCGCATCCGTGGCAAGGAATTCGGTAAGCTTCGGGATGAGATGCATGCGGGTCACCCCAGCACTCCCACAGCAGAGGCAGGAGGCTATCCGTGAGTTCCAGGGGCAGCCTGGGCAACACGGTGTCAAAGTTGAAGAGGCCCTGTGTCACAACAGCAGGGAAAGAGAAGCGGGGTGCGGGAGGGCCCCCAGTGCCAGCCTCTGAGCCACTCCCTGTCCCCAGTGGTCAACAGGAACCAGTTCGGGGCACCGGTGCCTTGGCGGTCAGACTACGTGCCCTACCTGTCGCCGCCACAGCGGCCACGCTACACCTCCCAGGACTTCAAGCAGCTGGGTCGCCAGCGCCCCTGCCCGGCCACCGGCCAGATGCCTCCGACCTTCACACCCTCTCTCTGATAAAGCCCTACTGCCAGCCCGCGCCTCGCGCCTCGCGCCTTGCGTCCCCGGCCAGGCCAGGCGACCGACCACCGACCGTCCCCACACACAGCCTGGGTGTCAGTCCTCCAGCCTCTGCGGCCGAGCTTTATTCTCCCCTGGTCCCCGCAAGCGCCTGCTCCGGGCTGCTGCGTCCTCTGAGTTCACGGTTGGGCAGAGTCCCCAGGGCCCAGCAAGCTTAGCCGGGTGTCCACCCCCGCACAGCGTGGCCTCTGACCCCGGGCAGCTGGAGGGAGGGTCGGGGGACTAGGGTGTCTGCCTGGTCCTTCGTCGTGTTGCCCTAGGGAGCCGGGTCAGGGCCGGTCTCTGGGGTCCCCTGAAAATGAGGAGTAGGGCGGCGGCGTTGGGAAGGGCGGGTCCTGCCCCACCCCCACCCCCACCCCAGCCCGGAGCCTGCACCCAACACCCAAGCTGCGCCAATGGAGACTCACCAGTACGGGTTCGAATGCGAATGGGCCAAATGAGGAGGCTGCAGAGAGCCAGGGCCGCGGCCACACCCACACCACCGGTCACGGTCACCATCACCCAGTGGTAGAAGCCCACACAGGCCCTACAGCACAGCTCGGAGCTAGGGGACAGAAGGCAGGCTGAGGGTCCCTGGGAATGGCCGCAGTGTCCTCTGCAACAGCCCTCCAAGGCTCCCATCTCAAGTTTAGGGGACCCTAGATCTACACACACAGTTCCCCTGCAGCCTGAGCTCACAGCCCTGTCATGTCCCTTGGCTCCAGCATGGGCCCTGCCATGATACTGACACCCCTGAACACAGTTCGGGCTCTCAGAAACCCTCCAGGCCTCCTGCCTGACCTCGATTCCTGAGACTGCCCCTTCCCATCTGCACTTCTACACTAGCCCTGAGGGACATGGCTGGCATTGTCCTGAGCCAGTACGGGTGGCTGGGTGGCTCAGGAGCCCACAGTGTGAGGGGCCCAAGTGGCTCTGTGTCCTCTGCAGCCTGGCCCTTAGCCCCCAGCTCAAGAGAAACTCAGTGTTTCTTGAATGAATAAATGTCCAAAACAAGGGATGTGCCCTCTTCCAGTCTGAGGGACGGAACTCACGGGCAGGGGTGCAGGCTCTGCACAGCCATGACTGCCAGCCCATTGGCCACCTTGTCCGAAAAGCTCATAGCACCATACACGAAGGCTCCACTGTGCTGCGGAACACACAGAGGGTCACTGCCCAGGCCCAGGATGCAGATCATGGCCACCCAAGGCTCCTCCCACCAGCCCTACCGTGTGTGGGCCAATGAGGTCAGCTGTCATGGCCAGTGAGGTGACAAGGACAGTGGCACAGCCTGCACCCAGCAGCACAGCTGCCCCATACACAGCCACGCCCAGCTTATCTACCAGAGCCACCCATGCTGCGAAGGCCAGGATCACCAGAAGCCCGCTGAAGTAGGTCATCTAGGAAGGAAGGAGACATGGCCTACATCAGGCCCCCACATCGCTGGGCACCATGTGCCCTCTGGTCCTCAGCCCAAGGAAAGGCTCCATTAAAATGTGTCCTATTCCACACCCAAGACAGGCATCGTTGTTCTACAGCCAGGTTAGACATTACTAATCAATTTCCCATTCTACATGCAGGGTAGGCAGTCCTGACCACAGCCCGCCAGGCTGCAACAGCCTGGAAGGTTCCAGAGCTGCAGCCTGAGGGCCAGAGAACCTTGGGGGCTGCCTGGACTGTGGGATTCAGGCTGCTGTCTGACACCCAGGGGTGTGGGTCTGCCCTGAGGGTGTCCTCACCCCTGCCCACCCCCCAGCGGCACCTGTCACTCACGTTCCTCCCTATGCGCCTGTTGACAGGTTTCATGAGGAAGGATGAGAGGAAGCCGCTCAGGTACATCACCAGAGGGATGGTGGCGATAAACTTCTGCGGAGGGAGGGGCAGTCGAGGTCCAGAGGGGCCTCCCAGGTGGGCGGGGCCATCCATTTCCACCCCACTGTCACCACCACCTCACCTTGGGTAGGCTGAGAGAGTAGGTCAGGTACATGGCAATGTAGGTCTGAGACAGGTTCACAATGAGCCTCGTGGTCATGTACAGCATGCCCACCTGTGGGCGGATCAGCAGGGGGACAAGCCCAGGGGTCAGTGGGAGACCCAGTGCACTCCCACCAGTCAGGGGTTTGGAGAACAAGCTGAGACTGCCACAGTGGGCACTGACTCATTACAGCTGACTGTTCAGCAGGCCGGGAGGGAAGAAATGTGTGATTAGCAATGTCTGCAGTGGGTGGGATATGAGAAACCAGTCACCTGTGTCCTGCATGTAGAACAGAAAAGTGATTAATAAATAATGTCTGCTCTAAGTATAAAACAGAAATCAGTTTGCCCTGAGAGTTCAGTAAAGGAGTGATTGGTGATGTCTGTCCTGGAAGTGAAATAGATAGAAATCAGTAACGTCCGCCCCGAACATGGCATAGACTGTTGAATAATACATGCCCTGGCTATAGACAACTGATTCGTAATGTCTGCTCTGGTTATAAAACAGAAGGTTGATTAGTAATGCCTGCCCCGGGCACGGACTGTCAGATCCACTAGTGATGTCGGTTCTAGGTGGTTTTGGTGGTACCGGGTGTCTTCTCACCTGATAGAAAGCTGGCTCCCGCAGCCAGTGTTTCCAGAGCAGCAGTGGCCTGGCTGTGGGGGCCACCAGGGGGCTGTGCTCGTCAGGTTCCATCTCCCGGGGACAGGGCCGCCGCCCCTCCTTGGTACCCAAGTGGAAGAGCAGCGAGAAGATGGCTCCCACGCCCACCACCATCAGGGCCAGGTTCTGGAAAGGACGGCAGAGGTCAGTCACGGCTCCCATGGGCTTGGGGACCCTGGGGCAACCACGCAGCCCCAACTTACCCGAAACACCGGCACATCCTGGACTCCCAGCTGGTCACCTACACTGATATCCTGCCCAGCATGCGAGGATCCCTGCAGATGCAGCAGCAGCCAGGCGGCACCGTACACCGTGATGTTAGCCACCACGGTGAACGCATACCTGTGGGGGAGGGCCTGATCTAGCACAAGGGAGTCCACAGAAACCGTGTCTGGGATACAGCAAGTGCTCAGTAAATGCTTACTGCCTATCAGAAATCCAGAATACCATCTCCTATCTTCCTAGGCTGGTGGAGATGGTCACCAAGCCTGCAGCGTCCCACACTGCAGGGTCCTTCCCTGAAGGGTTATGTGGAGACAAGTCCTTGGTCAGCTGAGGTTCTTTTGTGGGGGTTGTCCCTGGAGGGCCTGGCCTAATAAGGTGACCTTAGAACATTGGCCTTAGGTCACAGACTACTCTGCCAGCCTCAGAGAACCATCAAGCCAATGCCTCAAATTCTATAGCCATGTTCCAGCCGAGTGATGGTGGCTCACACCTTTAGCTCCAGGATGCAAGAGGCAGAGACATGTGGATCTCTGAGTTCTAGGCCAGCCTGGTCTACAGAGTGAGTTCCAGGACAGCCAGGGCTACACAGAGAAACCCTGTCTCAAAAAAAAGTGTGAAGTCAAGAGCTTCACATTGTTCCTCTGTGGCTCACCTGGCACTCAATTGTTGCACAGCTGTAGCTGACAGATAATTTCCCAGGGACGCCTAGCTAGGTGACCATCCCCAATGCCCGAGTACCTGAGGGCTGTGAGCTCCACCTTCTCGTGGTCACTGGTCACCAGCTCTGGGATGAGACTCAGGTGGGCAATCTGAGTGGCAGCCCAGCCAAACTGGAAGATGACGATGAAGGGTCCATAATAGAGCAGGGCAGCCCACTCAGGGGTGGCCTCCCCGCAGCCAAGGCATGGGCTGAAGATGAATGGGAAGGACAGCAGGACACAGACGGTGCCTGTGATGGTAGAGGGGAGATACAGAGGAGTGACAGGAGGCAACAGAGGCAGGCAAACAGAACAGATGGGCTCTGGCCTCCTCTCTCCGCTCAGATGGGGAAACTGGGGTACACACAGCAAGAGCCAGGAGTCTTCCTGATGTGGTAAGTGGCCTGCAACTAGAACGGAGAAAAGACAGGACACACCGGGCACTGCATCCTGCTCCATGCCCCCAGAAAAGGACGTTCTAATGAGTGCAAGATCCTGCCCTTCCCACCCATCCCGACCAGGAGGGGCAGAAAATGTATCTCAATAGACCAGGCTGGCCTTGAACTCCTGATCCTCCTGTCTCAGCCTCCAGAGTGTTGGGATTAAAGGAATAAGCCATCATCTGGGTCCCTTCACACATTTTATTTATTTATTTATTTATTGGTTCTTTGAGACAGACTTTCTCTGTGTAACAGTCCTAGCTCTCCTGGAACTAACTCTGTAGAGCAGTCTGGCTTCAAACTCACAGATCCACCTGCCTCTGCCTCCTGAGTGCTGGACTGAAGGCGTGTGCCACCACACCCAGCTCACTTCACACATTTTCTTTAAATGGATGAACTTAAGGGGCTGTGAGACTGGGACCCCCAGAAAAGACTCTGAGCCTTGTTCCTCTGCCTGGCACTGGGTTTCCAACTTCCCCTTCCTGCCCAGAGATGACCTCACCACCCCACATGTCTTGGATTGAGAAATGAAACCAACTCTCAGGAGGGGACCAAAGCAGATTCCTAGGGGCTGCCCCAGGGGGCCGTGTGGCCTCTGGACTCTCTCCCATGACCACACCACACCCTGTTCTTTCTGGGGCCTGGTTAACCATTGGTCCAGCCAGGGTTGGGCTGGCCAACTGCAGGTAGGGGGCTTGGCCTCGGTTAACCTAAGAGTTCTTATTTGGTTCTGGGAGCTCATATATCTGCCAGGTGTGGTGGTGCATGCTGTAACTCTCTGAATTTGAGGCCAGCCTGGGCTACAGAGTGAGTTCAGGTCAGCCAGAGTGGCAGCGTGGAGAAGCTGTCAGCTTGAGCCCTTTTGAGTATTTTTCTTTTTTGAAAACCAGATATCATTAAGTAGCCATCCCTGCCTCAGCTTCTGAATGTGATGACAGGTATCCAGGCTGTGCCTTGAATGCCCACACCAGGCTACTATTGCCCTCCTCTTCTTGTCCTGGGATCTTTTTGGGTCCACAGCCTAGAACCATCCTGAGAAACTAGAAAATCCAGCTGCCTCTCAGCAAGCCAGAGGCCACTGCTCTGTCTCACAAAAATATCACCATGAGGCAGGGCTGTGGCTCTGCAATCACCCCAGGGGCAGGGCTGGAGCCTTCGGAACAGCTGGCTGGACTTCCAGGGTCAGCCTTCCCAGTGTCCACACCAAACTACAGGCAAAGGGGGACCCCAGGCAGGGCCACCCCAGACAGGGCATGAGGAGTGAAGGACAGGCGGCAGTGGGAGGCCGGTAGACAGAAGGAGAAGGTTAGACCACTGGATAGCCGGGGAAAGGAACGACATGGCCCAAGATGACACAGGAAGAACAGAATCCGGAAAAGTGAGAGGGATAAAGCGAGCCACGGGATGGCAGTCAGTGGGGAGGACGGCTGGGAGCCAGAGTCCCGAGGTGACAGGCAGGGTTGGGGACGGGGTCCCGGGTGACAGGCGGGGTGGGGGACAGGGTCCCGGATGACAGGCGGGGTGGGGGACGGGGTCCCGGGTGACAGGAGGGTGGGGGACAGGCTCGAGGTGACAGGCGGGTGGGGGACAGGCTCGAGTGACAGGCGGGGGGGGGACGCGGTCCCGGGTGACAGGCGGGGTGGGAGACGGGGTCCGGGTGACAGGAGGGTGGGGGACGCGGTCCCGGGTGTGACAGGCGGGGTGGGGAACAGGCTCGAGGTGACAGGCGGGGTGGGGACGCGGTCCCCGGGTGACAGGCGGGTGGGAGACGGGTGCCCGGGTGACAGGCGGGGTGGGAGACGGGGTCCGGGTGACAGGCGGGGTGGGGACGGGTGCCGGGTGACAGGCGGGGTGGGGGACAGGCTCCGAGGTGACAGGCGGGGTGGGAGACGGGGTCCGGGTGACAGGCGGGGTGGGGACAGGCTCGAGGTGACAGGAGGGTGGGGGACAGGCTCGAGTGACGGCGGGGTGGGAGACGGGGTCCGGGTGACAGGCGGGGTGGGGGACAGGCTCGAGGTGACAGGAGGGACAGGCTCCAGGTGACAGGCGGGTGGGGGACGGGGTCCCGCAGGCGGGGTGGGGGACAGGCTCGAGTGACAGGCGGGGTGGGGACGGGGTCCCGGGTGACAGGCGGGTGGGAGACAGGGTCCGGGTGACAGGCGGGGTGGGGACAGGCTCGAGTGACAGGCGGGGTGGGGGACGCGGTCCCGGGTGACAGGCGGGGTGGGAGACGGGGTCCCGGGTGACAGGAGGGTGGGGGACGGCTCACCCGCCAGGTGCCAGGCCTTGCGGGGCCCGCAGCGCGCGCAGGCGGCGCGGTCGGCCTCGTAGCCCACGAGCGGCGTGCAGAGCCCGTCGGCCGCCTGGCCGAGCAGCAGCAGCAGCCCGGCGCCCCGCGAGCTGTAGCCGCGCACCGAGTGCAGGAAGAGCAGCAGGTAGGTGAACCACATGCCCGCGCACAGGTCGTTGAGGAAGTGGCCGACCGCGAAGCTCAGCCGCGCGGCGGGGGACAGCGTCCGCGGCGGACCGGGACCCGCGCCGCCCGGCGGGGGCGACATCGCAACCGCAGCGCAGGCCCACGGCTCCGCAGCCGGCCGCGTCGCGCCGCGGCGGCCGCCACTCCCTGGAGCCGCCCCCAGGGGCGGAGCCGCGGAGCGACGGCCACGCTGGCCAATCAGAGATGCGCGCCTCAGCAGGCTGCCTAATCAGCGAGCGGGGGCGTGGCCTCGGGGCCGCACTCGCGCGGCCCTAACGCCGCACGCGCTGTGCGAGTCCAGCCTTCATCATCGAAGTTTGTTTCTCTTATTTTCCTCGTGTTTTTATGTCTTTGACTAAATTTTTTTTTGCTTGTTTCTTTTTCTAACGCAGGGTCTCTTGTAGGCCAGGCTGGCCTTGACATCCCTGTGTAATAGAAGATAACCTTGAACTCCGTATCCTCTGGCCTCCACCTCCCGAGTGCTGGGAGTAACCAAATTTATCCTTTCAAACTGAAAGCTTTCTGTTTTGAGACAGGGTCTCTTGTAGCCCAGGCTAGCCTCAAACTCATTGTGAAGCTGAGGATGACCCTGAACTCCTGGTCCTCATGTCTCCCTTCCTGGTCGTGGGGATTGTGCCCACAAGCTGGGCCTTTTCTATCTTTCTGTTTTGAGACAGGGCCCCATTAGTTGCCCAGGCTAGCCCTGAAGTCCCTCTGCAACCTCAGCCTCATGAACTGATGGGATTTCAGGCCTGGCTTCGGGAACAGAGCGTGAGCCCTGTTGTCCGCCACCCACCCACGCCTTGGACCCCAGCCAGTTTGCAGCTGCGGCTCCCTGCTGAAAGGGCTGGAATGAGAACACAACTGGGTGATCCCATAAACCTCCAGAGATACACAGTGAGGCGCCTGGGAGACATATTCGTACTAATTAATTAGTACGAATTAGATAATAGTCGGGCGGAACATTGTAACACCGGCTAGGCTTTTATGAGGGCTGCTGGTGCCAGGCACCCCACGTGGCAGGCTCCGGGGTTTCACTCCTACTTACTGGGTGATTCTGAGAAGCACAAAGAAAAGGGAAGCCAGGCCTCTGTGTTGACTCAGAGGCAGGTGCTGCACACCCCACACCCTTCAGGCCATGCCACCGGTCAGTGGGACAAGTGTCTTCCACAGCCTCCTCATCACATTTTATTCCTTTTATTCTCTTCCCCAGGCTGTCCTGAAGCTCAGCTATGTTACTGAGGCTAATTTGACCTCAGAGCTTGTGCTCTCTCCTCAGGCTGGAAACCAGACTTCCTATTCTACCCACTGAACTACAGCCCCAGTATTTTTATTTATTTATTTACTTACTTACTTATTGATTTTTGTTTGTTTGTTTTGGTTCTTTCGAGACAGGCTTTCTCTGCGGCTTTGGAGGCAGTCCTGGAACTTGCTCTTGTAGACCAGGCTGGTCTCGAATTCACAGAGATCCGCCTGCCTCTGCTTCTGCCTCCCGAGTTTTATTTTTAAGTGAAGGGTCTCACACCATAGCGCAGTCTGACCTGGACCTCAGCTCCTGTGCTGGGATGATGTGTCTCCATTACCACACAGAGCCTTCCCCCAGGGATATCACCCTGGTTCTGAACCCCTAAGTCCCAAATGAGACTGTTCCCTCCTTTGCCTAAGAGTCTCTGTGCTCCCAACAACATATGTCAAAAGTGACCAAGGCATCAAGGCCACTATTTTAATCCCAGAACTTGGGAGGCAGAGGCAGTCAGACCTCTGAATTTGAGGCCAGCCTGGTTTAGAGAGTGAGTTCCAAGACACTGAGGGCTACACAGAGAAAACCTGTCTCAAATAAATAAATATATAAAGCCTTCCATTCCAGTTCTAGAGAGGTGGAGGCAGGAGGGGCTGTTTCAGGCTCCTCTTGGGAGGTGACCTGGCCTGGGTTGGACAGCAGATAACAGGCAGCTCTGTAGCTCTTGGCCTGAGGGAATTAAAAGATAGGGAGAGATAAGGAAAGATAGGGCACTAGCAATAGGGGTGACTTTTTTCACTCCATGGGTCAGTCTCTCACAGAGAATGTCCGCCTCAGGCTGGCATGGAATTCTCAGCACTTCACAAATATGGCAACTGAGGCTCGGCCAGGTCATTGGCTGGAGGGCAGGAACCTGGGCACAGACAACAGGGTGACCACTCTGAGTGACTGTTTAACTACTGATACCTGGGGTTTAATTTCTACTCCTGTCCTTTTCATTAACCAAGTCCTCGGACACCCTAGAGGCCTCTATTTGCTGACAAGGTCCCCTGCAGTAACCCACGTGGACCTCAAACTCCCTCTGTAGCCCAGGAACTTCTGACCTCCCGAACACTGGGAAGAAGGCGATGAACCCTTAGCCAACACGTCCCGTTTATTTAGTTGCTGGAGACAGAACCCAAGGCTTAAGCTGGGACAACTCTCTAGCTACTGAGCTATGGCCCTAGCCTCCGGGTGGCCTGTAACTCCCTTCATACCCAAGACACACTCCTGCCTCTCCATCAAGTGCTGGGGCAACAAGCCTGGGCCAATGCACTCAGCCCCAGCAGCCTCCTGGAGCTGACTCAGCAGCAATGGGGTGTCTCTGGGTTTCTTTGGCATTTTGAATTCAGCTCAGATCTCCCTGCATCAACTCTCTATCCCACCTCCTTCCCAAGCCTCCCTGGTTGGAGAAGTCATCAGGAAGCTGGTCCATGGACAGGCTGGGAGCTGAGTGTGGCAGAGGACATTGGAGTGCCGCGGCAGGTTTGAGAGAAGGGCCTTCCGGGTCAGACACAATCAAAGCTGGACTACCCCCAGGATGTGGGCTCTCTCCATCCAGGGAAGACAATGCCAGATAAAGAGCCTGACAGAGGGGGATGGGCTCTGTCTAAATTCTTCATGAATGAAAAGGCTTTGGAATCAGGCAAAGGTCAAAAAAGACCAGTTAACAGGAAGGACTCATGGACCCTTAGGGTGGGGAGCATGGGCTGGGACTCCAAACAGTCCCTGACAGCCTTTGATGTCCCTCCAGCGTCTGGCAGCCCTGGACACCAAGCCCACGCTTCCATCCATCCACTGGGCATCAGATATCCTAGTGGCTGGAGTCCAGCCTTGAGGCGTGGGGGGGCGGCTTTGATGCAGGGGCGCCAGATCTGCTGACCAGCAGGGAGGGGGGATTTCCAAGTCTGTTAGTAAGGTTCTGAGGTCTGAGGGTGGCTGGAGGGGAAGGTGAGGAGGTGTCAGGGCCAACAGGCCTCAGTTTCCTTCCATGTTCAACAAGGAAGAGAGCAGCCTCGTGGGGGTTTGGTCGTGTGTGTGTGTGTGTGTGTGTGTGTGTGTGTGTGTGTGTGTGTTTGGTTGGAGACAGGGTTTCCCTATGTAGCCCTGGCTGTCCTGGAACTCACTCTGTAGTCCAGGCTGGACTCAAACTCAGAGATCTGCTGCCTCTATTTCCCAAGTGCTGTGATTGGTGTAGACCTCTTTCAAGTTTTAAGAAACCATTGTTTGTTTGGTGTGATAAACTAGTAGGGCTGGGGCCCAGGGCCTCAGCTTGCAAAGAGAATGTTCCACTGCTGAGCTCTGTCTCCAGACTGGGAGGGGGCTGTCAGGGGCTCTGTGTTACATGGGTTGGTCAAACAAAGATGATCACTCCAGAATGTACTTTTAGACTCTCTGTCATCAGGGAGGAACAGTTTCTGTGAACTGAACCTCAAACCTCTTTTCAGAAACATTTATTGGTTATGCACAAGGTTTGGGGCACAAGTCCCTAATACCAAGGCCCCTTTGATCTATATGTTCTCTGAACGAAACCATCATGACTCCACAAGCTTTAGTTGTTATTATGTACTGTGTGCAGTACCCAATAATTCAAGACCTCCAAGAGTGTCTGGATAGTCATGTGACCACAGTCATGCAACAGATGGAAAATCTCCTCAAAAAACAACTCTATAAATCACAGAAAACGCCAGGTGGTAGTGGTGCACTCCTTTAATCCCAGCACTCAGGAGGCAGAGACAGGTGGATCTCTGAGTTCCAGGCCAGCCTGGTCTATAGGGTGAGTTCCACGACAGGTTCCAAAGCAACACAGAAAAATCCTATCTCGAAAAACAAACAAAAACAACAAACAAATAAATCATAGAAAACAATCACAGTTATCTAATTTCTTCAAAGTCTATGTACCTTCAACAAGCACTGATACATTCAATAGTTACCCTATGCAGTGAAAAACAACTGTAACATTCTAATGCTTACCTTAGATACAATGTCTACTAGATTCCCACTACTCTGGGTAATTTAGGGAGACCCTGAATCAAAAAAATTTTTAAATTAATTTATTATGTATATAACATTCTGCTTCCATGTATATCTGCACACCAGAAGAGGGCACCAGATCTCATTATTACAGATGGTTGTGAGCCACCATGTGGTTGCTGGGAATTAAACTCAGGACCTCTGGAAGAGCAGTCGGCGCTCTTAACCTCTGAGCCATCTCTCCAGCCCCCTGAATCAAAATTTTAGAAAAAAGAGCTGGGGCAGGGTCTAGTGAGTACACTATTTATTTATTTATTTAGGTTTTTCGAGACAGGATTTCTTGGGAGGTCTGAGCCATACCCAGACCTCAGACCTCTTTTTGTTTGTTTGTTTGTTTGTTTTTCGAGACAGGGTTTATCTGTGTATCTTTGGAGCCTATCCTGGAACTCACTCTTGTAGACCAGGGTGGTCTCAAACTCACAGAGATCCACCTGCCTCTGCCTCCCCAGTGCTGGGATTAAAGGCGAGCGACACCACTGCCTGGCTTGTGGAGCACACCATTAATTCCAGCATCCCATAGAGGCAGGTGGATCTCAATGAGTTCCAGAACAACCAGGTCTACACAGTGAGGTCCTGTCTAAAAAAAGGGGGTTTAAATTTAAAAGCAACAAAAAAAAAAAAAAAAAGAGAGGTCTCGCCGGGTATTGGTGGCACACGTGTTTAATCCCAGCCCTCGGGAGGCAGAGGCAGGAGGACCTCTGTGAGTTCAAGACCACCCTGGTCTACAGAGTGAGTTCCAGGACAGCCTCCAAAGCTACAGAGAGAAACCCTGTCTCGAAAAACAAACAAAAAAGAGACATCTGAGGTCTGGGTATGGCTCAGACCCCCAAGAATCCCCCAGTGAGGGGCTGGGGGAGTGGCTTATGGATAGAAAGCCTACCTAGTCTCAGCAAGGTCCTGGGTTCCAATCCCAGCAAAAACAAAAATAGAAAATTTAGAACAGACATGCGGACACATATGAGCATCAAGGAAGCAGGGCAGCACGTTCTATATGGACAACCTGATCTGCACAACTACTTCTCCCTAAAGTACACCCCCTTCAGGAACAGCTTCCCACATCCACAGTGCATGCCTTCTGCTTCACAGGTGGCTTAGAAACACCATAGACTGGCACCTGAGTTATCTTTTATTTATTTTTTAAATTATATGTTTGAAAGGTCTCACTATTGTCACAGGCTGGACAGGAACTCACAGAGATTCCCGCTCCCTCCAGAGTGCTGGGGTTGAAGATAGGAGCAACCACGGGAAACCAAGCTCACACCAGCTCTGAAGGCTGAATGCTCCATGCTGGGTGATGATGGCCAGGCTGGCTCCTCCTCTCCTGATTCTGAGCCCAGGTGACCCCTGGCTGGTAGAAGCCTGTCTCTGCCCTGTGTTCTGACCTCACACTGGCTGTCTGCCAGTGTCTCCAAGCGATGCACTTCACTGCTGTCGCAGGAAGCCCAAATTTGATCAAGCCCAACCTCATCTTACGGAGTGCAGTCTGCACAGCTTCCCGTTCCTGGGCGGTGGGGCTGGGGTGGTGGAGGGTGGAGGAGGGACGGACAGGGATGGGACAGGACACAGGATGACAACCACATGACTCAGAATTCTCCAGCCTGTGAGTTTGGGGTAGTCACTCGCACCTGCCATTGAGGCAGAAGTATAAACAACATGCCAGTATCTGTGCGAGTCTGTGTGGTCCCATAGAAACATGCCATAATCACCGTGTGTCTAATGAGTCATCAGCATTGTGATTAGTCTAATGTTACATCATTACAGGGTTTGTGGTTCAGTTTACTGCAGTATGGGAGGATGGCGCTCAAGACCCAGCGCAGGATGGAAACACCCTAACCACACACCAGCTCATCACTGGGTGCTTCTGGACAGGGCTCCACTCTGACCACGGCCCTAACCTTCAGTATGGATACCAGGTATCAAACTGGAAAAGCAGTATATGATCTATGCTCACCCCCCCCAAGGGTTTCTCTGTGGCTTTGGAGCCTGTCCTGGAACTCGATCTTGTAGACCAGGCTGGTCTTGAACTCACAGAGATCCGCCTGCCTCTGCCTCCCGAGTGCTGGGATTTAGGCATGAGCCACCAATGCCCGGCTTCTTTCTTTCTTTTTTTTTTTAAGATTGCCTTATTATTTTGTGTTTATGAGTATTTTTCCCATATGTATGTCTGTGTACCAGGCCTCATGTCCAGGAAGGTCAAAAGAGAGATACCCTGGGATTGGAGTTACAGATCGCTTTTTAGCAGACTAGTGGTGCTGGGAATCAAACCCTGTTCCTCTGCAAGAGAAACTGGCACTCTGAGCGACAGAGGCAACTCTCCAATCCTCTTCTTCACTTTGTCTTTGACTGTGGAAATTATAGAACACTAGAGTGAAAATCACATTTGGCAACCAAGGTGTATAATGTCCTCTGTCTTTTCTAATCAAATAATGGCGATCAACTTCAAATTCTTGGATTCCTCCTCCACTGGTCCCTTTGCCAGCTGAGTCAGCTCACCAGTCCACCACTGTACTGCAAAACGCCATGTTTCTGAGGTGTCTGTTGAATCGCCTCCCAGCCTGTTAGTCCTGCTGTAGTTCAACGTATGCTTGTTCAGAGAGTAAAATCAAAGCACTACGGGAAGGCAAATCAGCCTCCTAAGGTCAAGGAATACACGACCAGCTCCCAGTCTCCTTTTATAAAGCATTGCTCATTTGTTTTATTGTGTGGGGCAGGGTTGCATATGTCACAGGAGCTCAGAGGACAACTTGAGGGACTTGGTTCTCTCTCTCTCTCTTTTTAATTTTTTATTTTTTTTTCTGAGACAACGTTTCTCTGTGTAGCTCTCGCTGTCCTGGAACTCGCTCTGTAGACCAGGCTGGCTTTGACCTCTGAGATCCACCTGCCTCTGCCTCCGGAGTGCTGGGATTAAAGGTGTGCGCCACCAATGCCCAGCATGCATTCGTGTTTTGTCTGCGGGTGTGTCAGCGTGAGGATATCAAGAGCCCCTGAAACTGGAGTCACAGAGAGTTGTGAGCTGCCATGTGGTTACCGGGAACTGAACTCAGGTCCTCTGGAAGAGCAGTCCGTGCTGCTCTTAACAAGCAGTGATCCATCTCTCCCCTTATTATTTTATTTATTTATCTGCCACCGCTCCTGTTCCCACTTTCCACCTTGTGAGTTCCATACTCATGTTGTCCACTAGGTGGCAAGCTCCTTCAAGCGCTGTGCCATCTCCCCACCTCATTTTTTTTTCCCAATGTGGTAAGAAAAAGTACTCCTTGCCCTTCTGCAGTGGGCTGCCTCTTTGGAACTTAACTCCTTTTTCGGAAGCCTACTAATAGTGTCTCCTCTATCGAGGACTCTGGCCATCACTCCCGCATCTAAGCTCCCTGGTCAGCATGGGGACTGCTGGCCCTTTAAGAAGCTCTGCCCGTAGTGAGTAGCCAATCGCCTCCGATTGGTCCCGAGCGCGTCCGAGCACAGCCGAACTTGACGCACCCGCCCGCAACCTGCCCGACGCGCCTCCCACTAGGCTCCGCAGCTTTTTAGCCAATCACCGCCGGGCGCGCCGAGCTGATCTGCATGACCTCGCCCCTCGTGGAGTCCTTGGCCAATTGGAGCCCAAGTTCTACCCTCATTAGCATATGGGAGGGGCGGCCGCGGGCGCTTGGTTGGAGCGTCGCCGCATCCCAGGTCCCGGGAAAGTTTTTTCGGAGGTGAAAAGAGCCGGGAAGTCGGGGCCTGCGCGGGGCGGGGGCTGCGGGGCGCGGGGCGCGGCCTCCGGACCCGATCTCGCAACAAAGGATCTCGGGGCAGCCTGCCCGAGGACCTCCCGGCCTCGGGATCCGCCTTCCCCACCCGGGCGTCCGGGGCACTGGCCTGGGGTTCCCATCGGGGTGGCGGGCAGGATCCCTGACCTCTGCCGGCCTCTGTTCCAGGTCCCGCCCAGAAAGGCCATGTCCCACGGCCCCCGACAGCCAGGCGGGGCCGCCGCGTGAGTGCGCCTCCCCCAGCCTCTCCCCTCCCTGGGTACCCCTGGGCATGCCCCGTCCCCATCCCCGGTGCGTACCCCCACTCCCATGTAACTCTAGAAACGCCCAATCTCCAACCCAGGGTATCCCAGGCATGGCTGTCCCCACCCTCCTGTCCCTTTGAGCATGCTCTGTTGTTACCCTAGGTACCCCTGTTTAGGGAACCCTTGGTGCGGTCCTGTCCCTAGCCCGTCTACCTTATTCCCACTCCTGGGATCTCTTGCGGTGTCCCGTCACTATTTGGAGATTTCTGGCTCTAGGGTCTGTCTGTACCCGCCCCCCCCCGAATTGCTAGGGCACCCTATGGTCTCCTACCTCGTCCTGCTCCCAGACTCCAGGACGGCCCCACCCCCACCCAGTTCCCAGCTTGAAATCCTCGGACTGTTCTCACAGTGGTCTACTGTGGCCTTGGGTCCCCACTCCTTTTTCCGGGCTCATGTGTGCTCCCACACACTTCTGTGATCTCCAACCGCAAGGTGGAGATGAGGTATGAGCGAGTGCTTCTGGCATGGGGAATGACCCTGCTTTCCCATGTCCCCAAGGCCTGCAGGAGGCAAGACCCCGGGCCAGCACGGGGCCTTCGTAGTGACTGTCAAACAGGAGCGCAGCGAGGGTCCCCGTGTGGGAGAGAAAGGGTCCCAGGAGGAGGAGGTGAGTCACCACCTGAAAGCCCCGCCCCTGGCTTAGCGTCACACCCCTGACAGGTCCACACCGTGTAGAATATTCCCACTGCCTAGTTAGTGAGAGGCCAAGCCCCATCCGCCAGTGGCTTCAGCGCCACTCCTGGCAGGCTCAGTCTTGGCCCAGGACCCTTTCTTTTGACTCTTGACCCTGTCCCTGAGCTAGACCCCGCCCACACGGCCCAGGGCCACGCCCACACGGTCCAGGGCTCCTCCCAAGGACACAACCCCCTCTTGCAGCCGGTGAAGAAGAGAGGCTGGCCCAAAGGCAAGAAGAGAAAGAAGATTCTCCCTAATGGGCCCAAGGCCCCTGTCACGGGCTATGTTCGCTTTCTGAACGAGCGTCGGGAGCAAATTCGCACTCGCCACCCGGACCTGCCCTTTCCGGAGATCACCAAGATGCTGGGCGCCGAGTGGAGCAAGCTGCAGCCGTCAGAGAAGCAGGTGGGCACGGGAGGAGATGAGAGAGAAAGACAGGAAGGATCCCTGGGCTCCCGGCCACCAAGGCCAGCCTCACGGGTTCAGTGAGAGACCCTGCCTCAGAAAACTAGGTGGAGAGTGATGGCGGACAAGGGTTTGCATGTGCGTGTGCACAAATACACACCCATACAAGTCGTACAAATATTAAAGAAATATAACACAAGCCACACACCAGCCAGCACCTATTGGACATGGAAGTTCAGGGGGCAGAAAGAGTCAAGGAAAAAATGCCGTATATCAGTTAGACCAGAAGAGGGATGTTCTCTAAGAGTTTGAGGAAGGGAGGGAAGGCCAGAGTTACAGATGGCTCAGTACAGGGGGAGGCAGGGTGCTGGCCCTGGCTGCCTGCCTTCCTCTGGGATGGCCCTAGTTTGTGGGTGCTGTCCCTCTCTCAGCGGTACCTGGATGAGGCAGAGAAGGAGAAACAGCAGTACTTGAAGGAGCTGTGGGCATATCAGCAGTCGGAGGCCTATAAGGTCTGCACAGAGAAGATCCAAGAAAACAAAATAAAAAAGGGTGAGTAGGCCGTGGGCCTGTTTTGAGGTGCCCAGCACCCCCAAACCCAACGGGCACAGCACACAGGTTTACCTAGGATCGGACAGGGTCACAGATCTTGACCCTGGCCTGGGAGGGGACCAGGCCTACCTGAGAGGATGGGAGACTCTCCGGAACCCTGGCTGACCCACCCTCCTCCCTATCCACCAGAGGACTCCGGCTCTGGGCTCATGAACACGCTCCTGAATGGGCACAAGGTAAGGCGGCTCCCTGGCCAGAAGTACTTGGGGAGAAGACATGAATGTTTCAAGCTAGTGAGAACCATGTTCAGAGGAGGAAGTGACCATGACCACTTCCAAGCAAGATGGGCTCCAAAGTCAGAGGCAAGGCCACTGTGGGGACACAGCAACCCTGGGATGGGTGTGGCTTAGTGGTGAAATTGTGGCCCAGCATGCAGAAGGCCCATGGCTCCACCAACACACACACACACACACACACACACACACACACACACTCAAACCAATTGAATTTTTTTTTTTTTAAATTTGAGAGAGAGCCTTATGTAGCCCAGGCTAGCTTTGAACTGTGTGGCTGAGGATGGCCTTGAACTCCCAATTTTTCTGCCTCAAATTTTTCCAGTTCGGGGATGACAGGCATGGTGGGACATCCCAGAGCTTTGTGCTGGAGAGTGCTCCATACACTGAGCTTCAGCTCTCCCTGTGATTGACTGTTGCTGAGGTGGGCATGGTGGCACACACCTATGTTCCCAGTACTTGGGAGCTTATGGTGGGAGAATTGCGGCAGGTTTGAAGCCTGCCTGAAACAGAGTAAGACCCTGTGTCAAAACATGAGCCTGCTGGGCGTTGGTGGCGCTCGCCTTCGCCTTTACTCCTAGCACTCGGGAGGCAGTCGGATTTCTGTGAGTTCAAAACCAGCCTGGACTATAAGAGCTAGTTCCAGGACAGGCTCCAAAGCCACAGAGAAACCCTGTCTCGGAAAAAAAAAGAAAAGAAAAAAGAAAAGAAACCCATGAGCCCAGCAGTGTTAGTGCATGCTTTTAATCCTGGCATTTAGTCCCAGCACTCAGGAGGCAGAGGCAATATATCTCTGTGAGTTCCAGGACAGCCAGGGCTACACAGAGAAACCCTGTCTCAAAAAACAAATCTAACAAAAGAACCATAAACATGACAGGAAAAAACGCCAACCCCGAGAGTAAACCTGTGCATCGAGTGGTTTGCTTGGTATGTAGCCCAGTGTGGCTCAGGTTAGGAACACCTGCTTCTCTGCAGAAGCCGGGTGTTCTATCCCTGGTACCCACATGGCAGTTCACAGTCAGCGCTGGGGTATGTGCTGCCCTCCTCTGGCCACTGCGGGTACTGCATGCATATGGCATACACAGATAGAAATCAAAACAAAACAAAATAAAAGCAGGCTGCACAGCCAAGGAAAGTGGTCCAGGAGACCCTCCCAGGTTCCAGAGAAGTGGTCCCCACTAAACTCATTGCCTTGTCCCAGGGTGTGGACTGTGATGGCTTTTCCACCTTCGATGTCCCCATCTTCACTGAAGAGTTTTTGGACCAAAACAAAGGTGAGATTTTGGCAGGCATGGAGGCGGGATGGGGGTCAGAGGTGGGGCCAGGAATGGCGTGGGTGTAGCGCGCCCTCCGGGGCAGCCCTGGGCTCTGACTACCGTCCCGTAGCACGCGAGGCAGAGTTGCGGCGCCTGCGGAAGATGAACGTGGCCTTCGAGGAGCAGAACGCGGTGCTGCAGCGCCACACGCAGAGTATGAGCTGCGCGCGCGAGCGTCTGGAGCAGGAGCTGGCGCTGGAGGAGCGGCGCACGCTGGCGCTGCAGCAGCAACTGCAGGCAGTGAGGCAGGCGCTCACCTCCAGCTTCGCCTCGCTGCCGGTGCCCGGTGCGCGACCCCGCCCGCCGCGAGCAGGCCACGCCCACAGAGCCAGCCTTCTTTTGGGCTCTGCATGTCAATTCCCTGGCCCCGCCCGGTACTCGCTCCACCCACAGCAGGCAGGGCCGCCCGCCCATCTGTCCCAATGCCCCGCCCACAGCACCCGCCTTCTCTGCGTGTTCGGTTCCGCCCCATCCTGTCCCAGTACAGGCCTCGCCCCCTCTGCAAAGCCGACGCCCCGGCCCCGCCCAGCTCCTGGCCCCGCCCCTCACTGGCCCTCTGACCCGCAGGCACCGGAGAGACGCCTACTCTCGGGACGCTGGACTTCTACATGGCGCGGCTGCACGGGGCCATCGAGCGCGACCCCGCGCAGCATGAGAGGCTGATTGCGCGTGTCAAGGAGATCCTGGCGCGGGTGGCCAGGTGCGGGGGTGGGCGGAGTGGGGCGGGGTGTAGGGCGTGCACGGCTCTGCCTCACTGTCTCCTTCACCCCCTTCTGTCTCACAGCGAGCACCTGTGACAAACAGGCTTCTAGAACGGGAGATGACCCTCCCCACCCGCCCAGGAAGAAGCTGGGGGTCCCGATGGGGCCACGCCCGGTGCTGCACCTTGGGGTCTCCAGACGCTACCCCTCCCAAGAAATCTCAACGGCATCCTTTTAGCTTCAAACCCTAGGCTCCCAGATTGCAGAACCCGAGACCTACCTCCCTTGCAGGAAGGTCACACCACAGTGGGAGAGAATGGAGGAGCCGCGGCCACTAGACTTGGACACACCCCCACTCCTGGTACAGAACATGACTGTGAACCCACTGCACCGGCGCTGGGTGGTGTGGCACAGCCAGGGGAGGCTGCAGTACAACCCAGCGCCTTCCATCGCTCAATCCGGACTTTTGAATAAGCGTCAAATAAAACAAGTGGGGTTTGCACTCAATTTAATTTTTTCGGCTTTGGGAAAGTGGGCTCAGCCCAATCGCCATGGTTCTCCAGCTGGGGTGGCCCCACCTGCCCTCCTACCTCTGGCAGAGCGTCTCAGATCCTTCACTACCTTGGTATCAGGTGGGGAAACTGAGGCAGAGTGATACTTAGGCAGAATGGGGCTGAGGTCTCCAATCGACTAGTCCCTCCTGAGGGTCCTTTGGGGGTGGGGGTGGGCTGGCCACTCAGTTCATCCAACCCAGTCCAGTCCTTCTCCTCAGGAATTTTACTGTTTTAGCCCTTAGAAAACAGGGTCCTCCAACTGTCAGCTCTGTCTAGTTCCAGAACATTCCTCAGAAGAAGCCCTGGCTTCATGAGCCTTCACCCTGCCGGGACTGCAGGCAGCCTCCTGCACACACTGTCCACACCCGCTTCTTGGGTTCACCTGGACATTTCCTGTCACAGAGGTTACATTGTGTGGCTTTCTGTGTCTGGTTTGCTCTCTGTCGGGTTGCTGTAGGGCAATCCTCTTCATGGTTGAGTAATACTCCATGTGTCTGGGCTCTGGTGAGTCACTCTGGTGAGGCCAGACTGTGCTTGCTTCCTGTTAGACCATCATTTCAACTACTCAGCTGTTGGATGGCAGATAACTTTGTCTCAGATAACTCTGGCTTACATGTGAAAGAGCCCTGCCAGGGGACTCTGTTTAATTAATGAGTTAGTGAGGATATCTTTTAAAACTTGCACAATTAGACACACATATTCAATGCTGAGGGACTGTATCCCTCCACCCCTGTGTTCCAGTCCTCACCCCAGAACCTCCAGGCCTGACCTTATTAGGAATTAGGATGCTGGAGGGTGTAATTAATTCTGATGAGGTCATGTTGGGGCAGAGTGGGCACTGTGCCAATAGAGTGTCCTTTTGAGAAAAGGAACTTTGACACAGACCTAGGACTCATGAGGATGATGACAGAGGCTGAGACTGAACTACAGGCCAAGGACAGACAGGGATTGCCAGAGTCAGGAAGGCCTCCCAGAGCATGGGAGGAGGGGGACACACAAGGGAGAACAAGGGAGGTGATGACACACACCTTGAATCCCAGCATTTGGGAGGCAGAGGCAGGAGGAGCTCTGTGAATTTGAGGCCAGTGTGGTCTACAGAGTGAGTTCCAGAACAGCCACGGCTACACAGAGAAACCCTGTCTCGAAAGCCCAAAAAACAAAACAAACAAACAAACAAAAGAACAGTCAGTTGCTGTGGGAGATGGAGGCAGGAGGATCAGGGTCAGGACGCTCTCTGCCACATATCAAGTTTGAGGTCAGCCTGGGCTACATGGGACCTTGGCTTAAACATAAGTGTGGCTGAATGTGGTGAGCTCCCCCTTAATCCCAGCACATGGCAGGCAGAGGCCGGAGGATCCCTGTGAGTTCTAGAATAGTGTGGGCTACGTAGTGGAGATCAGTAATAAAAGAAGAAAGTGGGGTGGTGATGGGCTCAGTAGAAAGCCTGGCAGCTTTCAGGAGGCTGAGGCAAGAGGATCAGGAGTTCAAGGCCAGCTTGGTCTGCAGGGTGAGTTCCAGGACAGCCAGGGCTACACAGAAAAACGCTGTCTCAAAAAACAGACAGGCAAAAGAATGGAGGGAGAATTAATTTGAGTTTTGTTTTGTGACAAGGTCTCATGTAGCCCAGGCTAGCCTGGTACTCACTGTGTAGCCAAGGATGACCTTAAATTCCTGATCCTCCTGCCTCCACCTCCCCTGTGGTGAATGGTGTCTCCAAAGGTAGCTCCATCCCATTCCTCCCCACCCCACCTCCCACACACGGACACAAACACACAGAGTTCTCTTCAAACCACCTCCTTGTGGCACTGTTTGGGAACCAAGGAGACTCACACAGCCCCAGGCAGGTCTATTCCACCACATACCTGGGGCTCCATCCCAGCACTGGGGAGGCTGAGGCTGGAGGATTAGGAGGCATTCCGGGTCATCCTTGGCTACATAGTGAGTTCCATGCCAGCCTGGACTACAGTGAGACCCTTTGGCAGAAACAAAACTTATTAGGGGAGAGATTCGGAGGTACGGGCAGCAGGTGGTCTTTGGGATAAACAGATCAAGGAAGCTCCAGGGACTGAGCCCCAGAGGTCTCAGCTTGTGCAAGGGCCCTGAGGCAGGGTGAGGAGGGAGGCTCGCGTGGCTGAGCGGAGGAAGGGAGGGAAGGAGGGAGGGACGCGGGAATGGACCGGCAGGTGCGGGGGGCTGCGGGGCTGCCGGTGGGCCGTGCACGCCGCGGGGAGGCGGGGCGGGCGGGGCTCCCCGGGACGCCAGGACAGTGCACAGCACCCGAGCCCGGGGGCCTCCCCCTGTTGTTCACGGGTCCCCGGGGAGTGCGCGGCTGGTCCCCGCGCGGTTTCACCTTCCCCTGGGCGGATCGGGTTCCCGGATCCGCTTACGCCCCGCTTGGTTGTCGCCGGCCAGGGGCGGGAGGCGCAGGACGCGGCGGACCCTGCGCGCCATGGACAGCGCTGCAACCCGCGAGCCCGGGGTCACTGAGACCCCCGCCCGCCCGCGCCCGCGCCTGGTGTTCCGCACGCAGCTGGCGCACGGCAGCCCCACGGGCAGGATCGAGGGCTTCACCAACGTCCGCGAGCTCTACGCCAAGATCGCCGAGGCCTTCGGGATAGCGCCCACAGAGGTGAGGGTGGACCCCGAGCCCCACCCGGGGCCCGTCTGCACGCCACGCAGAAACGTCAGACAGACCGTAGGGGTGGGGTACCCACATCCGCCGAGGACGCCGGTGTAGCTGCTGGGTGGGAATCAGAGCACCGGGTAGACCCATGAGGCTCAGCTCAGCGGGGAGACTGCTCAAAAAGCCAAGTTACATCACCCACACAGGATAAACCAGGTGTAGTGGTGAAGGCCTGTTATTCCGGCGCTGGGAAGGTGGAGGCAGGGGGATTGGGAGTTCAAAGGTCAGTCATCCTCGGCTACAAAGAACTGCAGGGTCAGCCTGGGATACATGAGACCTGTCTCAAGAAAAACCACTTTCAATTTCTTGAATTTAATTCTTTGTATTACATTTCTCTTTCTTTGTTGCTATTTCTTTTCTTCCCCTCCTCCTCTTCTTTTAATTTTGTTTTTCTGACACAGGATCGTCCTGGCACTCGCTCTGGAGACCAGGCTGTCCTCAAACTCACAGAGATCTGCCTGCCTCTGCCTCCCGAGTGCTGGGATGAGAGGCGTGGCCACCACTTAGTATATTTTAATTTTGTCATATGTGGGGCGTCAGAGCACACAGTGGATGCTGGAGGGGGGGGGGGTTCTTCCCGAGGTCTTAGAAAGCAAGCCTGCTGTCAGTCCCGCGGCCATGTTGCCCTCCCCCATTCCTTTGTTTGTTTAATTAGGATAAGATCTCACTTTGTAGCCCAGGCTGGCCTGGAAGCCTGGAACTCACTCTGTAACCCAAACTGGCTTCTAGTTTTCCCCTTGCCGCAGCTCCTCGGCTTCTGGGGTTACATTGGTAAACTGGGATGCTCAGACTTTTTTTTTTATTTGAGGGAATCTGAGAGAGTCTCAGTCATCCTCCTGCCTCAGCCTTCTGAGTGCTGGGATGACAAACAGGCACCATGGCCACAGTCAGGCCTTCTGCCTTGTTCACAGGGGGCCACTGCTATCCCACGTGGGACACAGGTGCCTCTGGCCTCCAGGGGGCGTCCACAGTGCCCGTCTGCCACAGAAGGGTTTGCACAGGTTGGTCCCTCCATGACTGATTTTGGGTCCCTCTCTTGCTGGGGCAGATCCTATTCTGCACCCTCAATAGTCACAAAGTGGACATGCAGAAGTTGCTTGGGGGACAGATCGGGCTGGAAGACTTTATCTTTGCACACGTGCGTGGAGAGACTAAAGAGGTGGAGGTCACCAAAACCGAGGACGCTCTAGGACTGACCATCACAGACAACGGGGCCGGATACGCCTTCATCAAGGTGCCTGTGGGTGTATGTGGTGACCTGGGTGACTGATGGCTTTGTCTGGTACTAAGGAGGCTCTGGGGACCCCCGGGAAGACGGCCAGAGCGGCCCCACAAGTGACTGATTTCCCACAGAGAATCAAGGAAGGCAGCGTCATCAACAGGATTGAGGCAGTGTGTGTGGGGGACAGCATCGAGGCCATCAATGACCACTCCATTGTGGGCTGCCGACACTACGAGGTGGCCAAAATGCTTCGAGAGCTGCCCAAGTCCCAGCCCTTCACCCTGCGCCTGGTGCAGCCCCGGAGAGCCTTCGGTGAGGATGGCTAGGCCCCAGGCTTGCCCCAGCCCAGTGAGAGGCAGGAAAGGCTTTTCTGAAACTTAGTCTCATAGCACAGGCTACCCTCAAACTCAATATGTAGCCAAGGACGACCTAGAACTCCTCATCCTGGCCCGGTTCGCGATGACTTCTGCGCAGTGTGCCGGGGATGCTAAGAGGAGAGGAGGAGAGCTTCCACAAGAATTTCTCAAACCTGGAGAGGCCAGCACTGTTCTGGGTGCTTTCTGTGTAGTGTCCCAGGATCTTGAGGGTGCTAAGCAAGGCTTTGGCCAACACTCACTCCTTGTCAGGAGCTCCCCAAGAGGGAACAGCCACAAATGTCCCCAGATATTACGCAGGGTCTCTCAGGGAAAGAATAATACTCACTGGGGAATTCTAGGCAGGGTTCCACCCTGATCTCGCCCCCAGCACCATAGTCTTCAACAGTCCTCAGGAGATCGAGGTACACAAATCCTGAGTTTGAGATCAGCCTGTGCTACAGAGCAAGACCCTGTTTGCAAAAGAGAACAAACATGAAAAAGCCCACACAAAACAGAAGGCACCTGTCCCTGCTTTGTACCCTCCAGATATGATTGGCCAGAGGAGCAGGAGCAGCAAGTGTTCTGTGGAAGCCAAAATGAGCAGTGGGAGGGAGACGCTCCGGCTGCGATCTCGGGGCGCCGCCACCGTGGAGGAAGCGGTGAGTGAATTCAGGATCTACTGGGAGTCCCAAACCGGGAGTTGTACTGCTGATGGTGTAGCCACAAGTTACAACTTCTTGTGGAGCTCAGAATGCTGATAGTGACCCACGACTCAGCATACAGTAGGGTGTGACAAGATAGTCACAGTTCAAGGCCAGCATGAGCTTCATACCAGGCCCCTTGTCCAAAAGATAAAGATCCTGCTCTCAGAGCCTCCGTTTCCCAGCTCACGAGATGGGTACTGGTTGGAGGATGGCTCCAGATCACAGGGTTCCAGGGGTGACACCTGTTCCTGACCAGAGAGGCAGGAGGGACCAATGTGACCCCCAACTCACAAGGCATTAGTATTGGTTATTTTCTTTCTTTCTTTCTTTCTTTCTTTCTTTCTTTCTTTCTTTCTTTCTTTCTTTTGTACTTGTGTGAGGAGGTCAAAGATACACGTCTTCCTTTCTCCCCAACTTTTTTTTTTTTTTTTTTTTTTTTTGGTTTTTTGAGACAGGGTTTCTCTTTGTATCTTTGGAGCCTGTCTTGGAACTTGCTCTTATAGACCAGGCTGGTCTTGAACTCACAGACATCTGCCTGCCTCTACCTCTCGAGTGCTGGGATTAAAGGCGTGTGCCACCAATGGCCGGCTACTTTAATTTTTTAAAAAGATTTTATTTATTTATTATGTATACAACATTCTGCTTCCATGTATATCTGAAGAGGGCACCAGATCTCATAATGGATGGTTGTGAGCCACCAGGTGGTTGTCTGGAACTCAGGACCTCAGGAACTCAGGCTGCTCTGGAAGAGCAGCCGGTGCTCTTAGCCTCTGAGCCATCTCTCCAGTCCCTAACTTTAATTTTTTAAAATTGCATTTTTTATTACTTTATTACATTTTGCCTATGTAGTGTGTGTGTGTGTGTGTGTGTGTGTGTGTGTGTAAGAGGACACTTGGGGAGCTGGTTCTCCCCTCTACTTTTATGAGGGTTCTAGGAGTTGAACAGAGGTCCAAATGTCTCTCCCACAAAGTGCCTAGAGAGTTGTAATTCTGTTAATTAATTGTACTAGATAATGGGTGTCCTTGAGATTTTTTTCACACGAGTGTCAAGTGTGTTTCAGTTCACTCCCTCACTTCCTCATCGCCTCTGCCTTCCCTCCCAGACTCCTCCACCACTCACATCTTTTTAATAACAAATGATTTGCTTCGGAGGCCTCAGAGCAGCAGCTACACTGCTGAACAAAGTATTGCCTTGCCTATCCCTTAGCCATCTATCAATCACTCCTGGGGGCGGGTCACGAGCCCCTCCCCGTTAGCCGTCTGTCAATCACTCCTGGGGGCGGGTCAGCAGGCCCCTCCCCGTTAGCCGTCGGTCTGTTCATCCGAGGACCTCATCCCTAGCCACCACTAACCTGTCAATCAGTCCTTAGGGTGGCTATGTCCTTGGTCCTTGCCCCAGGCAGCCACTAAAGGTTTATCAACCCTGGGGGCGGGGCTCCCGCCTGTCGCTCACTGGGTCGCTCGCCTGCCCTGTCCGCAGCCCAGCGACGTGGAGGCCGCGGCGGCACGCAGGGTGGACGACCTGCTGGAGAGCTACATGGGCATCCGGGACCCCGAGCTGGGTAAGCGGCGCGGGTAAGCGCGGGGTCCCCGGCGCGGGCGGGCCTGTCGGTGCGTCTGTGTGCCCCGTCACTCTGTCCGTCTGTCCATCCTGTCTCTCTGTGTGTGCGTCTGTCTGTCCGATCCCGCAGCAGCCGCAGTGGTGGAGACTGCGCGGAGCTCGGCGGGAGCCCAAGCCTTCGCGCGCGGCCTGGACGCTGTTCTGGGCGAGTTCGCCTTCCCGGACGAGTTCGTGGTGGAGGTGTGGGCGGCCATCGGAGAGGCCCACGACGCCTGTGGCTAGCATGTGCAGGAGTGCGCAGTCCCGTGCCCAGCCCCCTGACGCAGCGCCGCTCCAGAACCCAGGACAGTCCCCAGACCCGGCCTGGCTCTAGAACCTGGCCCAGTTCTGGAACCCAGGACCACTCCAAGGCCCACCCTGGCTCTAAAACCAGACCCAGTTCTGTAACCCAAGTCAGGCCTGAGGCCCAGCCCAGTTCTAGCACCCAGGTCAGTTCTGAAATCCAGCTGGAATCCCAGCAGGGTTCTGGAACCCAGTTCAGGCCCGAGCCTCAGTCCAGCTCTAGAACCAAAATTGAGACCCTACCTGGCTCTAGAACCGAGCCCAGTTCTGTAACCCAGGCCAACCCTGAGACCCAACCCAGTTCTGTAACCCAGGCCCCCCCAGAGGCACAGCCCAGTGCTAACACCCAGGTCAGCTCTGAGACCAAGCCACAATCCCAGCCAGGTTCTGGAACACAGGTCATCTCTGAGATCCAGCCAGGCTGTGGAACCCAGTCTAGCCCTGGGACACAGCCTGGCTCTGGAACTCAGGGCAACCCTGGAGCAGAGCCCTGTTCTAGAACCCACCCTGAATCTAAATTCCAGCCCAGCCCTAGAACCCAAGCTGGCTCTGAAGCCAGGCCTGCTTCTAGGGCCAAGGGCAGATCTGAAGACCATATCAGACCAGAGACCAAGCCCAGCCCTAGAACCCAGGGCACCCCTCAGGTCAAATTCCATTCTGAGACCAAGCCTGTGTCTAGAACACAGACAGGCTCTGAGGGTGGGCTGCGTTCTAGAACTCAGACCCACTCAAATAGGAGGCCTGGCTCTAGAGCCCAGCCAGGCCCTGGGTCCAGCCCTGATGCTAGAGCCCAGATCATGGCTGACCCTCAGCCAGCCTCCAGAATCCAGCCAAGTCCTGCCGCACAGCCACACTCTAGAACCCAGACAAAAGTTAACACCCAGCTGGGCTCAGAGCACGATCCCATTTCTGTATCCCAGCCGGGTTCTGAGAACAAGCCCAGCTATGAAACAGTCACCACCCCCATGGCCCAGCCCTCTAGAGACATTAGGAGCAACTCTGGAGGACCGGCTAGCTCAGGACTCCAGGCAAGGTCCACCAAGCCACTGTCTGATGGACCCCAAGCCAGCTCCACTAGCCCCCAATCTTCCAAAACTCTGACCCAAGCAGGCAGCCAGAGCCACACTGCCATGGGGTTCAAACTCAGACCCCAGCCCTGCTCCCCAGCCCTGCCCCCCAGTGCCTCCCAGTGTCCTGCACCCCAGGCTGGCTCCAGAGATGAATGTGATTTTGAGGTCCAGCCAGGGGATGGAAGCCAGTCTGCTGTGACAGCCAGGCCCCATTCCCAAATGCCCTCCACCTCCGAAGCAAGGTCCAGCTCCAGAATGTCACCGGGTGTCCAGCCTTCCTCATCCAGAAGTCATGCAGGCTCTGGGGTACAGTCCAACTCGGGGACCCAGACAGACTTCCATGCCTGGCCCAGCTCCATAGCCCATGCTGGTCAGGCCAGCCATAGAGGATCCCAGCCACAGCCACTGGCTGAGGAGCCCAGCTTCAGATTCCTGTCTAGTTCTGGGGGCAGACCCAGTGCAGGTTCCCATCAGCTGGACACAGGACAGCGGCTCGGCTCTGGAGCCCATTGGGCTTCTAGAACCCAGTTCATACCCCAGGTTCCAGCACACGCTGGAGCACTAGCTGGCACTGCCGAAGCCTTCAGTCCCACAACCCAGCCAGGCCCCAGCCCCAGCAGTTCTGGAAGCCAGCCCAGCTCAGGAGCCTGCCTCCTCAGCTCTAGAGATGAAGGCTGCCCACAGACCCTGGGTCTCCAGCCTAAAACACAGCCTGATCCCCTGGCCCGACTTCAGTCTCCAAGCCCACCACCCCTAAGCGCCCCCACCCCTGCTCCAAGCAAGGTTGCTGGGCCTCAGCCTCAAGATGGAAGCCAGGCCACAGCCTGCCCCAGGTCATGTTCCCCAGCTGCCCACCTGGGCTCCGCCATTCCCCAGAAGCCAGCCCTTTCTCCCAAGCCCCAGCTGGGACCCCAGAAGTCCATGCCCCCCACCATAAGTGTGACTCCTAGCCCTTCCCCCCAGGCCTGGTCCTCTCCCCCACCAGGTGTAGCTGGGCTAGAGCTGTCCTCTAGGCTCTGATGACCTCATCCCAGCAAGAGGACAAGATGGTAGAAACTGAGGCTTGGGTTTCAGGAGCCTGGCTGTGAACCATGAGTAAGAGGATCTGACCACAGAAGGAATGGGGCGGGGGGGGGGGGGAGCTCCCTGGGGATCTTGGTGGTGAATAAAGGAACCTGGTGCCCCCACAGCCACGAGTCTCACTTTGAGTGGTTTGCATGGAACTGAGATGCTAACCTGGACACTCCATCACTGGGCCATTCAACCATTTATTGAGCAAGTGTGTTGCAGCTGTGGGGGAGGGGGCTCAGTAAACACTGGAGAAGTTGGTGACTCCAGACCTGACTGTGGGACCCCCTAGTGCCTCAGGCTCTGGGTCTCAGCTGGTCCCCACAGCTCCTGCACGGGGCCTCCCACATGTGACCCAAGCACCCTACCCAGACTGGGCAGGGAGACTCTGGAGGGTCAGGGAGGACATCCCTAGCATTGAGGAGGCATCTTGGGGCTCACAGGAGTCAGCCCTATGTCAGTGGCTCCCCTCCTTAGTCTGCCAAGCACTCAGGCTCCTAGGATGGGGTGCAGGCCTGTGGCAGTCACTGAGGACCTGAGGTTTGGGTGACACTGTCCTTCAGGGCCCATTGAGTGTGGCTTCGGCTGGGGGTGGGTGCAAGGACAGAGCCTGGAACCGAGAACTGAGCCGTGGGTGCAGGCGCCGAAGCACTGACCGGCGGAAGAGGATGTAGACCCAGGGGTCCAAGATCTGATTCCAAGTGGCTACACGCAGGTAAATGAGCAGCTGGTGCTCGGTAGCCCGCAACAGCTGCCCAGAGGGGCTCATGACCGGGGGCGTCCGCAGAACAGTTTGTGCGATGAAGACCTGCAGGAGCAAAAAGTTGTGTGTGACCTTGGGGGGGTGGGGCGACCTGTCTGGCTGCTGCTGGGCTCAGGAAGGAACACAGGTTTTTGGCTCATGTCCTAGCTGGACTGAGGAGATCAAGGCAGCGATTTACCCTGAGCCAGGCCTTCTCCCTTTAATTCTTTTTTTTTTCTTTTTTTTTTTTTTGTTTTGTTTTGGTTTTTCGAGACAGGGTTTCTCTGTGTAGCTTTGGAGCCTGTCCTGGCTCTCGCTCTGTAGACCAGGCTGACCTCGAACTCACAGAGATCCGCTTGCCTCTGCCTCCCGAGTGCCGGGATTAAAGGCGTGAGCCACCAACAGCCCGTCTTAATTCATTTTTCAAGACAGGGTTTCTCTGTGTGGCCCTGCCTGCCCTGGAACTCACACTGCAGCTAAGGCTGGCTTCAAACTGCCACAGAGATCCACCTGCCTCTGCCTCCTGAGTGCTGGAATCAGAGATGTGCGCCACCATGTTTTATTTTTAGACAGAGTCTGGCCAAGCTGCCTAGGCTGGCCTGAGATTTCTTAGTTCTGAGTGCCTGGGTCACACACTTGCTCTCCAGGCCCAGAATTGGATCTGCTTCGTGCTGGGGAAGCCTGTATACAGTTGGCACATAAAAAAATATTTGCTGAAGGAATAAGGGTCCTCCTCCTACAGGCCGGGCTCTATCCTCCAGGGGAGGACATCTGTACGGAAATCCACAGGGCACCCAGGGGATGTGCGTGGCAGACATGGAGCGGGCCAGCCACCGCGCTGTCTAGAATGTGTCCCCAGCATCCCTTAGAGGCCGACTCCTATTCATCCTTCGAAGTCCTACTCCAGGAGGCCCAAACTCAGAAACATTTTCCTGACACCCTGCAGACCCTGGCAGCGCCAAGGATGTGAATGGCGGGGCTGTCTCCCCGCCCTGGGGACTCACCAGCAGGGGCATCCAGCACACCGTGGCCACCACCATGATGCCCACCAGCTGCACCATCATCTCCACCTCGCCGTCGCGTGGGCGCTGGCGCCCCGCCTCGCGGTCGTGGTAGACGCGGCAGAGCGTGACGACGCTCACGGTGTTGAGCAGGAAGGACAGGCCCACGGACACGCTGCCCAGGAGCGCGAAGAGCAGGCCGAAGGCGGCGTCGCCGCGCCGCGCGCCGAGCGTCAGGAAGCACCAGGAGCCCGGGTACTGCACGGTGTAGCGGCCGAGCCCCAGCAGCGGCAGCAGCCCCAGCGCCAGCGCCGCCAGCCACACCAGCCCCACGGTGGCCCAGGCGCGGCGCCACGTGGCCGACGGTCGCCAGAAGGGCCGCGTGATGCCCACGTAGCGCTCCGAGGCCATGGCGGCGCCCAGCAGCAGAGGGCACAGCCCGAAGAACACCATGGCCACCCCCATGAAGCGACAGAGGCGGCAGCCGGGGTCGGCGGCCTGCCACACCAGCAGCGCCGCGTGCTGCGA
Organism: Cricetulus griseus; assembly: GCF_003668045.3. NCBI lineage: Eukaryota > Metazoa > Chordata > Mammalia > Rodentia > Cricetidae > Cricetulus > Cricetulus griseus. The sequence goes on along the minus strand of NC_048598.1, from coordinate 102,107,204 downwards.
CGCCACGATGGCACCGGTGACCAGCAGCCCCAGGAAGTCGGTGAGGACCAGGCCGCACAGGAGGGTGAGGAAGGACGAGCGCGGCGAGGGGGCCCGGGCCAGCACGCTCAGGGCCAGCAGGTTGGACCCCAGGCCCAGCACGCAGAAGGATGCCGCGAACCACGGCGATGCGATGAGACGCCGCTCCTGCAGGGTGATGTTCATCGGCCGGAAGCAGGGCCCCGGGGAGCTGCCATTCGGCCACATGGCTCCCAAGCCCGGTGCCGCCAGGGGGTCACCACCCCATCGGGCGCAGGTGCCCAGCTGGCTCAGGCTCACCTGGAGAGACAAAGGGGGCTTGTGGTGAACTCTAGGCAACCTTCCATGCTGAGGAACAAATACCCTTCCTTATCTGGCGCCTTCGGGTGTCTTCTGACCCGCGAATGGTCCAGAGCAGCCTGCAAGTCTAAATCCTCCTGCCTCGGCCTCCTGAGTAGCTGCAATGACAGAGGGGCAGCCCTGGGCTTGAGTTCTACTGTGGCCTCAGTCTCCCTCTCCGCCGTCGTTCTGGCCTGCTCACTGGAATGGCCCTAACCGCTCCTCCCTTCCCTTGTATCACTTTTATAATAAGAAACGAACCCAGAACTTCTTGTTCCATTTTGGGAACAAGAAAAAACAAAAAACAAAAAACCCCAGCCCAACAGGGACACATCCCCGGGGACGACTCCAGCGGGGAGGAACGCAGGGGCCACATCACAGAACTGAGGTGGTGTCTAGAACTGAGACTGTTCAACAACCACATCCTCCCAGCACTGGGGAGCCTGAGGCAGGTGGATTGCTGTGAGTTTAAACTGCACAGAGAGAAAAAAAACAACAAAAAACAAAACCCAAAAAACCCAAACAAAACCAAGACCATAGACAGGGACAGGTGGGTATTTGCCTAATGTCACACAATGTTCCTGTGTAACCCAGGCTGGCAAGCAATTCGTGGGGACCCTCCTGCCTCATTCAGATTTCTGATGTGAGCCAGAATTCTCTTTTACACTATTCTTTTACATGTGGAGGTGCAAAGCACACATACAGCCAAGGTATGTGGAGGTCAGAGCACAAATCACCGGAGTTTGCTCTCGCCTTTCACCACGTGGGGCTTGGGGATGGAACTCAAGTCCTCAGGCTCCGCCTTAATCACCTTAATCACCCACTGAGCCACAACACCAGCCCTTGGTGTGCTCTCTCTTTCTTTTTCCTCACTCTGGCCTCCCCAGTCCCCCAGCCCAGTTGGTCATTCAGGGGTCAGGAAGCACTCCCTGCTCTTGTCCCCATGTCCCCTCAGCTTCCCCTCCTGTAATGTCAGCTGACGCTGACAACAATTATCTATTACATCCATTTCTGGCACACAACAGTAGGTGAGGTGCTCAGTTTACGAAGCTCAGAGTGCTCCAGGCCAGTACAAGCAGCTTCCCTGTCTTACTCCCATCTCAGCCCAAGGCCACCAACTGTTGGCATCATCCAGAGGAGAAACTGAGGCTCAGAGAGATGGGGGGTTGTCTTCAGGCCACCCCATGATGGTGTCACCCTGGCTCTGAGACACTGTGCACATATTTGAGTTTCTATGCTAGGTTCCCTAGGACCCCAGCACTCCCCCTGCAAGGTGGAGGCTACTCTTTCTCCTCCTTGGCCCAGCCTCGACACTGGATCCTTCACATCTGCTGTGGCCCTCCCCCCAGCTAGCCCACTGCCCAGCTGGAATCCTGCACCAAGGATGGATGGTGGTTTCCAGTCTCCCCTCTGTTCCTCACTGCCTTTCCTGGGGTTCAGGTGATAATGGCAGGGCTCAAGTTGCCTCAGGCCAGACCTGAGGCAGGGCCTGGCAACCCACACCGGCCAGCAGCTGGGACTGTGTGGTCCCAGGGAGATCACTCCTTGTTTCTGTGATCAGACTCTACAGCCTCAGGGCAGGGAGCTCTGGGCCTGGGAAGTTCAGGGCTTGAAAGTGTTTTTGTCTGACAGAGGCTCTGGCTGCACAGATTGCCTAGACTGACACTCACCTGAGGATCCATGCCTCCAGCCCTTTCTGGGATGACAGGTACAGCCATACCTGGGTTAGGGTTCTAGAATTCTCCTGAGCTCCCCCACCCTGACCCCGGAAGGCTTGAGGAGCTTAGAATCTTCCAGTCCTGAGTCCTGGGGTGTGGACTGGGGCAGCTGTAGATTTCTGGGCCATGTCTCTGCTTTGGGGGATGGGGGGCAGTAGTGTTCTGTCTGCATAGAGGCTCTGTCCTTGTCATATGTGTGCCCTGGAGCGCTGCTCCCCTTTCCTTGAGGCCCAGGCATTGGTGGCTGCGTTCCAGCCTCCTGGAATGTGGTGGTGTGGGGCTGAGCACCAGGCCCCTCCTCCTCCTCTCAGCTCATCCATCTCCCAAAAGCCTCCATGCCAGGCCTCAGAGCAGCCTGGGCCCTCCAGGCTTCCACACCCTACCTAGCCTCAGTTTCTCCCCTTACAATGAATTTGCATCCCCTAGTGGCTTTCTGCTTAGGCCTTCCTGTGCACAGCTTGGCCCCAGCTGCTCCCAGAGGGGTCTCTGTGACCACATTACCCACAGCCCAGACACCTGGTGTGTACACCCCACAACCCCACAGACCCGCAGGGCTCTCCCTTCCTGTTGTGTCAACAGCCCCAGGGTGCAAGTGTCATTTTACTGATGTGCACACAGGCAGAGGCTCTGCTTGGACCTCAGTTTCCTGGAGTGTTCAATGGACATCTCTCTCACGGGTGCCATGAGGCTCAGTGTACACACACACACACACACAAACACACACACACACATACATGAGCACACACATGTATACAATCACATACATATACATGCACACACATGTATATGAACACACACACGCATACATGCACACACATACACGCACACACATGTATACACACATGTACACAAACACACATGTATACACCACACACACATGCATACGCACACACACACCGAGTCACACGCCAGTCACAAGCCCACAGCCCCCAGTTCCATCTCTGCCTGAGCATTTGGATGGGCCTGGCCCAGACACAGGAGTACCCATGTGCAACTAAGGGAACTACACTTGTCCAGGCTAGACCACTGGAATAAAGGCCACACCCTGGAACCCTTTTCAGGGAACTTGGAGACCTGGTCACCATCCCAGGGCATGGATGTGACCACAGCAGAGTGTTGGACAAGTTTGGATCCCCCAGGCACCATGCAGAACTCAGCTCACCCGAGGGGTCAGTGTGACATCTCTTTAGGGAGCTGAGGGACTCACCGGAGAGTCAGTACAGGGTGTCGCTGTGGTGTCCCAGGAGCAGAGCAGACAGTATCTCCGTGCTTTCCCAGGCCAGGCAGAGAGAGCAGGGAGCCAAGCCCCCTGGGGAAACCGAGGCCCCAACAGATGCCCTGGGGCTGTGTGGGTAGCCGCTGTGGCGCTGGGGACCCCCGGGGGGACGGGGCTGGGGGAATGTGACAATGAGGCTGTCTCCCGCCCCGCCCTGTCTCCATCTGTCTTTCTGCCTGTCTGTCTCTCGCCAGCCCCGCCCCCTGCGCTGGCCTCGCCCCTTAGCCGGGTGCCTGGCTAGGGTGGGGAACCCGGCGGACACAAGGGTGACACAGACGTCGGTTGTTGACAGGCCAGCGCCCCAGAGGCCCAGGCCCATGTGGGAAGAGCTGCGCGGCCAGATGGGGATGGTCCTGGCAAGGCAGCAACGAGCCAGCTGGACGAAGTGTCCAGGGGTCTCGGGAGGGCCAAGGCCGGACCAGGACCGCAGGGCCACAGGGCTAGAGGGGGGTGTGGTGGGGAAGGGGTGCTGTGGGGAGACCAGGCTTGGGGACCCCTCCCCCACAGCCCTACTGCAGGAAGCCCTGACCTCGGCTGGGGACAGTGTAGACCTGTGAGCTGTGCTTGAGGGGGAGCTGGGCCCGGGAGGCGACCTTAGGTTTTGGCCTCGGTGCACACACTCGAGCACGGGACCAGGATGCCTGGCCTGGCCATGACCCCAATCCGCCCAGTTCCATAGTCTGTCCAGGGTCAACCAGACTCCTGTCAGCAGCCGGAAGCCCCTTCCCCGCTGCCCCGCCCCTTACCCTTCCGGTCTCACTCCTGAGGGCCATCCTGCCCATCCCATTATTCAGCCCTGAACCCTAACTTGCTTCCTCCCTGGTGAGGCGCCAGCTCCGTCTTTTGTAGCTCCTCTGTGGGGCTCTCTCCTAACCGGACCTGCCCTATCCCTGGTTTCTATGGCCAGGGCTGCTAGGACAAAGCAAATGAACATACCTTCCTTCCTAGAGTTTGGCTAGGAATTAATGCTGTGGGGAAAGGTGTAAGCTTTGGGGTTTTCTGGGGCGAACAGGCATTCCCTGGTCTGGGAGACCAGGTGCTGGTGGAATGTTTGGTGGGAGTGTGATGCCCTGTGGTGGGCAGAGGATGCCAGGCTGCGCTCTTGATGGGGATGGGGGACAGGGGTGAGGGTGGCAGGGGACAGGGGATGGCAGTTGTCTTTCCCCTGGACATGGCCAGTCTAGAGAGTCAAACGATGGTCGATGGAGGTGACAGCTCAGCAAGCAGGGCGAAACTGAGGGCACATATGGTCTGCTCAAGGCCAGGAGCCGCTGGGGCTTGCTGCTCTGCCACCAGGCTCAGGATGCACCCCTGTGGCTGTGGCTTCCGCTGAGGCTGGGGGCGCCTATTCTTAGCTCTGGACACAGCCAAAGGAAGGAAAAGGCTGCATGGGAGTTGGAGCCAGCTTCCGGGTGGGGACACGAAGGCATCCTTGCCAGGCTCACTCACCCTCTGTGGATCCCTGGACTCCCCCGGGAATCTGGTTCTCTGGGCTGGACCTCCTGTCAAGTGTCTTTTGTAAGGAAGGACCTGCTCTCCCCTGTGGGCACCTCAGGCTCTTTGGGGTCCCCTTACTTCCCTGTCTCCCAAGGCCAGGACCCTGCTGGGGCTACACATATGCAAGAACCAGCAGGCCGGAGATTGCCCGGGGTAGGTGACCCCTTCTGGCCCAGGTAGAGAAACTGAGACCCAACATGCCATACACGACACATGCACCCAAGTAACCCTCAAGCTTAAGTGCCCCAAGTGGGACCTTCAGCTGGAGCGTCCTTTGGTAGAGGCTGCCTGGGGGACCGTGAAATCGCAGCTGTCACAGTTCCACTGGTGTGGAAGGGCAGTGCCACTGCACTGCTTGGCTGGTTTGGACAGGTTGGTGTCCTGTTGCATTCTCAGGCCCCAGTCAGAGGTCACTGGGCCAGGGGCTGGGGACGACGCTGGTGGCAGGTCTGGGATGCAGAGTGGCATCTCTAGCCTCCACTGGGTGTAAACAAGGACCTGGGTGGTGAAAGCCACACACTCTCAGACCCTGGTGGTCTTGGGCTCAGGTGGGCAGAGGGGAACCGGAGTCCTGACTCTCCTAGAAGACACTTGGGTGTGGTGTCTGTACTGTGGCCTCAAAACACGAAACATTTTTAGAATAAGCTTTCTATTAAACGTATCAAAACCACATGGCTTCCCATAAGCACGAAGTCTGCGAAAACAAGACACCCCTCCCACCTAAAGCAGTCTCTTAAGAGAAACAGTTGCCGTCGGTCCTTTCCAGACGCGCCGGGATCCGAAGGGATCCGAGGGGCCGCGGCCTGTAGAGTGCTGGTTACTGTCGCTGAGGAAGGTGCCCAGTCCCTTGGGGTCCCCTCAGCCCCTCCCATCGGGAGTTGTCCTGGTCCTAGGCCAGCCCTGAAGGGCAAGCGTCACCGGCGGTAGCGGTAGCGCTTGAAGTGGAACCACAGCTGGAAGATGCCATTGGCGAACTGGCAGCGGAAGCCATGGCGGTGCGAGTACTCCCACTCACGGCTGACGATTTTGAAGGCAATGTCCTCGTAGGGAGGCCCGGCGTGGAAGCGCAAGATGGCGAAGTCTCGGTTGTCGGCGCAGGCCTCCAGGAAGTACTCGGGAGTGGCGCGCTTGCGGATGAGGTCCGGGTAGAAGATGTTGAATTTGTAGCCCTGCACGATCTTGGGTGGCGGGTTGTCAAAGTCGTAGTGCGTCTGGTTGTATTTGTTCCATTCAAAGCCCGTGTGCACGCGGTTGAAGAAGCGCGGCTTGCGCGGCCGGTACTTGTCGGCCCACAGGTAGGCGCGCCCGCCCAGCGGCATCTCCACGCTGAACTGTGCCTCGTCCTGCCCCATGCCCTCCCGCGCGCGCCGGAAGAAGATGTCCTCAGCGCTCTCGCTTGCATCGCCTGTGGGGGCAGAGGGGGTCAGCTGCAGGGCCCCCCCCACCCCTCCTGACCCCTCTGGCTGCCGCCTGCTTGCCTTGCCCCCACCTGTGGCTTGGAGCTGCTGGCGCGACAGCTGCAGGCGCTGCAGGTCCTCGTGAGGCTCCAGCACATGCGCGTCCAGGGGCAGCTCGTGTGCCGTGAGCAGCCGCGGGCTGTAGCGGCCAGCGTCGTAGTCGGCCAGGCTCTGCTGGATCAGATCCTCCTCCATCAGCACTGCCTCGCCGTCTCCTTCTGCCTCCGCCTCCGCCTCCCCAGATGCTGGAGCCCCCTCAGCTTCTGTGGGGTCCACTGAGGGTCCGGGGCTGCATGGGGCAGGCTCTTCAGGCTCCGGGCTGCATGGGGCAGTGGAGGAAGGGGTGAGGCCCAGAGGGTCAGTGGAGGAAGGGGTGCAGGCCTGGCAAGTGTGCACTCTGCTGCTAGGCCCCCCCAGTGGGCAGACCCTTACCTGTGCGTGGCCGTGGGCTCAGACTTGAGTATGGGGAAGAGCGGCTCACTCTCTACGCCCTGCTCCTGCTTCAGCTTGAATAGCTTCTGCCTCAGAACATCCTGGTGGCGCTCACGGAGCCTGGGGGACAGGAGGGCGTTCATCTCAGTTCCCAGGCAAGGCACATTTGCTGTGTGGCCTCAAACCTAGCCCTCGGAGATTGGGACCATCAGAGTAAGCAAGGCAAGCCAGCAGGCAGCAACCACCGTGCTTACACCATGGTGCTGAGCATGCGGGGCTCTATATGGAGTTCTCAAGCTAGACAGGAAGCTGACAGAGGGAGCAGGGGGCAGAGAGGGAACAGAAAGGCACCCCAGGTTCTCAAGATGCTGATAACTGGTGGTTATGAAGGCCAAGAAAGGGTTCAGGGGCTGGGCCAGCAGGGACAGAGCCTCACCTGGCCCTGGCCATGTGTGCACGAAGCTGCTGCAGGAGGCTCTCCCAGTAGCCCATGTCCAGGTTGGGGCCACCTGCACGGATTTTGCCCTCAATGCCCTGGAAGATGACCTGCAGCTGGTTGTATGTTTTCCCCTTGAATACGGACTGCACATCGGAGCTGACCGAGGAGTTGACGCCCTCACGGCGCTCACCTGCAGGACAGGGTGGTTCAGAGTAGGCCTGAGTTCCTTCCTGCCCCCCCCCCCCCCCCAATGGGTGCCGCCTGTGCTGCACTTGACCCCAGTCAGGGATGAGAATGACAGCTGGCCTGCCTGGTAGAGGGGTGGCAGGGAGAAGGGCTGTCCTGAGGTAGCACCAGCAACGCCCAGCTAGCTGTGCTCCAGCAGGGAGGGCTCAGAGCAGTGGGGAAGATGCCTCAGGCCTCTCACCTGGGCCCTTGCCGGAGGCTTCCAGCTTCCGGAGCTTGGCGATCTCATCCTCTGTGATGGTTGTCATGTCCCGCCAGAAGTCTACATTCTTGCCCTGCTCCAGTTCCATGTACACCTGTGGGGAGGTGTGAGGGGTGAGGCAACACAGGGGTGGGGCAGCAGTGGGAGGCGGAGCCAGGCACAGCTGCAGGCTGAGGTATGGGTGGTACCTGGATGTCCTCCAGCAGGTCTTCCATGTCTGCCACTGTGAGGCCGTTGAGGAAGGTGTAGGGCTCGTGCATCTCCACAGCCAGATCGTCGTCCTCTGCGCTGATGTACTTGGCCAACAGATCAATGGGCTTAGCCCGGCCATCTCGGATTCGAATCTTGGAACTGTGGGAGAAGATGCAGTGGCAGGGTCAGGGCCAGGACTCACAATGACCAAAGCTGACCCTGGGGCATCCCCTTGGGGCCCCAGCCAGACAGGCAACCTCAGTTAACAAGAGGTCCTGTGAGCCTGGCCCTCACCAGGGTGGGACAGCGGGGCTATGCTGGGGTCCCCAACACATTTGACCAGGTCTGTGCTCAGACACCTTTTGTGAGGTCATGTCCCCCTCCGCCCTACTTAATAGGACTGCTGAGGGTCTGCCTGGTGAGTCCATGTCTCACTCAGCAGAACCAGGGAAAGGGAACCATGGTTTGACACAGAAGGGGTGGTGGTGGTGGTGGTGGTGGTGGTGGTGGTGGTGGTGGTGGTGGTGGTGGTGGTGGTGAGCACGCACCGCAGCTTGGCCTGCCGCAGGTGGAAGCTGTCCTCCTGCTCCTCCCAGGTCTTGAAGTGCTCCGCCTCCTTCTCCCGCTGCAGCAGCTCCAGTTCCTGCTCCCGCATGGCCTTCTCCCTCTCCCGCTCCAGCCTCAGCTGCTTCACCTGGGACGGCAACACAGGGAGTCACCACGGTGAGAGGGCCCCAGCACACCTAACCCCAGGGTGGCCAGGGCCACCTCAGCCTCCAGAAGTAGGTGTGAGCAAGCGCCTGATGAGAGGCCCAAGTCCCCAGGCCTTGCCACGCCGAGGCGTCTACCTTCTGGAGCTCCAGCCGGTTGTCTTCCTGGATCCTCTTGTTACGCTCCTTCAGCTCCTTCTCTTCTAGGTGGCTGATGCCCTTCTTCTCCAGTGCCTGTGGAAGCAGCCAGACCCACTCAGCCACCAGCAGGGTCCCACAGTGCCTAGTGTTCTACCAGGCTTGCAGGGAAGACAACAGAGTAAGGACTTGGGGATCCAGACCAGAGCTGCCAGGGGTCTCCATGGTAGGAAGGTGCCTGGGGCCAGCTCTTCTCCCAGAAGCAGCCCTGGAGCTCTGCGCATCACCCAACAGCTGTTGTTTGACCATGTGCTCTCTGATGCACAAGTGTGCAAGGGTGCCTTGCTACCCCACAGTGCAGCTGAGCCTGGCACCTGCACAGGTGCTTGTCACACAGTGACAAGCACAGCAGTAACAGCACTTTGAGAGACGCCGTGGGGGGTCTAGGCTACAAGGGTCAGGACGGCCTCCCTGAGAAGGGCTGAGAGTCAGGGGAGCCCTGGAGGACAAGAACCACAAGCAAGGAGCTGGGCTGAAGGAACAGCAGGACAAAGGCCCTGAGGCAGGGAGGCGTCCTCTCAGGACATCATAGCACCTGGCTGCTCAGGGTGGAGCACTCACCTTGTTCCAGATGAAGGTGCCCAGGAGGTTGTTGTCGCCGAAGGGGTTGTCGGTGTTGGTGTACCCCATGTACTCCTCACCCCAGCCCATCTTCTCCCGCTTCTTGCGCTCCTTAGCCTCCTTCTTAGCCAGTCGCCGTGCACGCTTCTCCTCGGGCGTCTCGAAGGCCTTGAGCAGCTCTTCCTGCTGCCTCCGCTCCTCACGAAGCCTCAGCCGCTCCTGCAGGCTCTGCTGCTGGCTCAGGGCCAGGGCAGTTGCCCCAGGGCTCCGAGAGCGTCTTGGGGATTCTGAACTAGACGCCGATGACCCTGGGGACCACGAGTGTCGGCGAGTCTGCCGGGCCCAGGAGCCCCGTGCCCGCTCTTCACCAGAGTCAGATCGTGAGGACTGGTCCTGTGAGTGCCATCTGGGTGGCCTAGGGCTCTGGCTTCGCCTCCCAGACCTCTGCCGCCGGTCTCCTTCTGAATCTGACCTATGAGGAGGACATACCAAGGCCAGCTGTCAGGGTCACAATGACCAACACTGGAAGAGCACAAGCCTTTGCCGTCTCAGCAACCCGCAAATCACACTGGTCCCCACATAAACTAGATTACCCTACACAGTACACACAAGCCTCCGGCCACACTTTGAGGGAGCAGGTTGAAGATGAGAGGTGTGTGTGTGTGGGGGGTGGGGGTGGGGTGGGGGTGGTTGGGTGGGTGGGTGTGGGTGTGGGTATATGTGGGGGTGTGGGGGGAGTGTGTGTGTGTGTTTAGATTTTCCCAGCTTGTGTAGCCTTGGCTGTCCTAACCCTTGCTCTGTGGACCAGCTTGACCTCAAACTCATATAAATAAAAACCCGCCTGTGTTGGGATTAAAGATGTGTGCCACTTTAAGGCCTGAGGAAATGGGGAGTAGAAGGCTGGACCCACATGGGCAGAAGGAATGGCATGAAAAGCCCTGGTGCAGGGACAGACCTAGGAGCCACTGGGTTGGGGACAAGTGGAGCTGACCACCACCAGTACCCCAAGGGTGGGCATACAAGGTCCTATGAGATAAAACGAAGGTCGCAGTCGGTTTACTTTAAATATGATCTGTGCATCGCTCTGTCTAATGGGATCTCCCCCTACAGCCCAGACTAGCCACCAACGTCCAGAAACACCCTTGTCTGTCTCCTAAGTGCTGGCCAGGGTCAATGGTGTGTACCGTACCATCAAGTCCTGCTGAGATGACAAGTCGAAGGAATGAGGCCCAGTGGATGGAATCTCTGATATCCCGGGAACCGTGAAAGAGGAAAACGCACCACCAGGTAATATTTTGAGGACATGAGTTCAAAACCCCAGCACCCACAAAAAAAGTTGGGCATGGCTGTTTGAGCTTGTAACCCCAGCATTGCACGGTTAGTGTCCTGGTTAGTCTTTTGTCAACTTCTGGTACTGAACAAAGGAATTTAACTACGGAGAAACACATTTGCTTTTTTGGGGGTGGGGGCGGTTCGAGACCCTGGCTGTCCTCGAACTCAGATCCATCCTCCGGCCTCTGGTCCACAGTGCTGGGACTGAAGGCGGCGCCGCCCCGGCGGGGCTGACAGGTCTCAGCTAAGTCAGCCCCAGGCCGCAGTGCGGGCTCCGGGCTCCGGGCTCCGGGCTCCGGGCTCCGGGCTCCGGCCCCGGGCCCGGGTCCCGGGCGGCCGTCAGTCCCGCGGCCGCGCCGTCCGGCCCGTGCCGCCCGCCGCCCGCCCGCGCCCCCGGACCGTCCCCGCCGCCCCAGGCCACTCACCTGCGCCCCCGGCTGCGCCGCCTGCGTTCGCGCCGCCCCTCGCGCTCCCGGCGCCGCCGGCTGCTGCGTCCATGGCTCCCACTGCGACTCCGGCTCCGCCGCCTGCGACCCCTGCGCCCGGCAGACCGCGAGCGCGAGCGAGAGTCGCGACCCATTTGGCGGTACGCGCTGCGCACGCGCGGACGTAACCAACCAGGGGCCTCGGCGCCGGGGGCTTTCCTTCGCCGCGGCGCGCTCGGGGATGCCCACAGTACGCCTTGTCCCGGAGAAAGACTAAGTCCCTGTGCCCCGGGCTCCGGGGACGCCACAGACCGGGGTATCTCTTGGGTTTTCAACTTGGACACGCATGACGAACTCCGACCAGGTCGCCCAAAGGCTGAGCGGAGCGAATCTCCATTCAGGCAGCGAGAGAGACTGACTCGGGCGGGTCCTCGCGCCCTAGGGGCCCTGGGAAATCAGGGCGGAGCGCGCCGGTGCTCGAGGAGGCGGTTACAGGGCGGAGAAGGCGACGCCGTGGGCGGGGTCAAGGAAATCGAGCCTGGCGTGGGCGGGGCTTGGGAACACAGAAGAGGGTGGGGCCCGGGCTTACGGAGATTGACCGGCCGGTGGGGGCGGGACGTGAGGCTTAGCGGGGCGGGGCCTGGGGAGGAAGTGAAGAGTGGCGGTTGTAGGAGCGGGGATGGGCGGGACCGGGAAGGCTAGATTGACAGGCACGGATCGGTGGGCCGGAAGTGCAGCTGCGCTCGGGGAAGGCGGGAGGCCTCGGTGATGGCGCCTGGGACTCGAGATGCCCAGATGCCGAGCTGAGGGCAGGGCCAGGGCCAGGGCGTCCGGAAGGGGCGGTTCCCCGCCCGGAAGGAGCACTCGAGGGAGACCTCACTCACGGAGGCCTCTGGTGCTGGGAACGTGGGGCCCGCGCCCGTAAAGCCTAGGTCCGGGCGGGACTGCTCGCTGACTTGGTCGGTCAGCTCGTGCATGTCGTGACTTACGGGAAACAGAGGCCTGAAGACGGGAAGCCCCGCAACCCCGGCTGCACTGGAGCGCGATGACAAGCCTCGTGGAGCCCACCCTCGGCCACTGCGTGCGCCACACGCCGCCCCTCACGCCGAAGGCACCGGAAGCGAGCTGCTTAATACCCGATTTATTAGAGATTTTTAACTTAAAAATAGGGGCTGTGGTGGGAACCTGGGCTGCATACAGATGCCGGCTGCTGTCAGCAGCGGCTGCACTGGAGGGACAGGGCCCCCTGGTTGGTGCAAGGGGACACCGTGCTTGGATTGTCACACACCAGACCGCAGAGGCTGAGGACCCGGGACTCCCTCGCCCTGATGAGTAAGACACACGAGGTTTTGAAGTTTTCAGAATGGATTCAGCATTAAAAACAGGCCTGGGGTGAAAGTGTGCGATGCGATCTTTTTAACCACCGGAGAGGTGGGGTACGGAAGGACTGCGGAGACAGTACCGTGCCAAGGGACCCCACGGGGAGGGCATATATTGCACTGAGGTTGCTGTGGGGCTGGACAGGGGACTGGCTGGGGGTGGGGGAACAGAGGCGGACCCGGGACACCTCAGTCTTGGAGGTACCTCTGATCCTTACAGTACAGATCACACGCCGTCCACGGTGGGGCGATAGCGGCCGTTGGACAGAACAGGATGGGGAATCACAAAATATTTACAGATTCTTTTTTGAGAGGGTCTCTTGTAGCCCAGGCTGGCTTACGACTGGAAATGCAGGCAGGTATGACCTTGAGCTCCTTCTGTCTCCATCTCCCAAGCGCTGGAGTGACAGATGCCTCACCCCATCTTGTTTGTGAGTGCTAGGATGGAACCCAGGGCTCAGATGGCTGGGGGAGCTTTGCCCACTGAGCAGTAGCGCCAGCCCTGTGATTTTTTTTCAGACAGGATTTCACTCTGTAGCGCAGCCTAGCCTGGAAGTTGCCACAATCCTCCTGCGTTAGCCTTCCAAGTGTTGGGATGACAGATGACACAATGCCTTCCTGGAGGGGTCTATGCAAGACTGGGCCTTTGTAGCCCCTGAATCAACTCACTCAGCAGCTCACCACATGGATGTCACTTGCCAGTGCCAAAACAGGACCCCCATCAGCAAACAAGGGAGACCTTTGGAGGGGCTCTGGGACTTTAACACAAACATGGAACTGCAGTGAGGACCAGGGCAGACGTCTGTCCATCCCTCCTACCTCAGCCCTGTCTGTAAATACCAGCTAGGGTCTGCTTCCAGTCCATGTCCTTTCTTCCCGTGACGGAAGTGGGTGCCTGCAGGAAGGGCTGTGTCATGGTCCTCACTGCCTCCATAGCCTGCTGTGCTCCCCGTTAGCCAGTCAGGTCCTGCCTTCTATGTCCCTGAAGGTGCAACCCAGGGGCTCATGGGGCTGACCCAAAGGCTGTGTACCGGGAGCGCAGCCTGGCTTTCAGAATTGTCCAGCTTGATTCCTAGGAGAACACCACGGGTAGAACATCCATGAGACAGGGACATGATGGTACTGTACCCAACACACTACTTGCCAGAAGTTCCACATGGGTGTGGGTGGGTGAAGTCTGCCCAGGGGAAGGGACAGCTCCCTCTCCCAGGTGTCCCAGTGCACACAGTTGGCTCTGGTGCTTCATCTTCAGCCAGGGTGTTTGAGGGCCCAGCTGTCACTCTGCAGCCTGGCCTTGCTCTTCTCGGGGCAGGATCTGCTCTGAAGGGGAGTTCCCTGGGAGTGGAGGGATACCACGTCCCCAGCTCAGGGCTTCCCAGGGATTGGAGGCAAACAGGGTGGCTGCTCCCAGTCATCGCCAGGTGTGATTGTAACCGCAAGACATACGTGCTTGAGGACATACTTCCGGTGGCGATAAGAAGTTGCAGAAAGCACACAGGGCATGGCTAGTCCTGGTCTGCTTGGGTCCCAAACCTGAGGTGATGGAGGGGCTCTGCTGAGGCTGCCAACGGTGGCCTCATCCAACTCAGGAGCAAGCAGAGGCTCCAGGGCCTGTCCCCTCTGCAGGCCACCATGAGAGCCTTGGAGAGAGTAGGCTTTACTGGAACCACCTAGCTGGTGGGGCAGGTCCCCCAAAATAGGAGGACATGTAGAGCCTGATCCATCAAGGCCAGTGGCTGCAGCCTCTTCCTGGGTTTTCTGTGTCTTTTGTCTTTGTCCTAGAAAATCACTCCTGTGCTCCCTCTCCGTGCAAAAAAGGACCCAAAATAAATACAGAATCGGGCCCTCCGAATGTTGCCGCCCCAACAGGCACAGGTAGCGGCAGATGGTGGCCCAAGCTATCCTGGGAATGGGCCTGGCCGGTGGCATCCGTCGGTGGGGAGGGAGAGGATGAGGTCGGGCCAGGGCCTTTGGGGTAATGTTGCTGAGCTCTGGGCCCCAGTGAGGGGCATTGCCTCCAGGAAGTGACTGGGGTGGCAGAAGGACACTGGGCTCCAGACTAGGGACTGCATAGAAGTTACTGCAAAGAACAGAGGGGCAGGTGAGGGAGGGCAGTGCCCAGGTGGGACCCCAGCCACCCGCTAAGGCTTCAGATGTGGGAGGCCTGGAGGTCAGGCCTGGTTTCCCTGAGCCTTCTGGCTGGCTCACCTAGAGATGCCTGTGCCTAAAGCAGGTGTGTGAGGGGGTGGGAGTTGAAGAAAGAGGAGCAAAAACTGGTGAGGAGTCCAAGGGAGGAGGGGCTGGAGGAAGGGGAGGGGTCACCAGAAAGAGGGAGGAGCCGGGAGAGGAGGGGCGGGAGTCGCCAGGGGAGGGGGAGGAGCTCAGGCCTGTCCTCCCACCCTGCCTGGGGACTTACTGTGTCGCTCTCGCCGTCGGAGGCGGGCCGCGTGCTATAGTGAAGCGGGGAGTACACCCAGCTCCTCTCGTCGGTGGGCTGCACAGCGCGTGCAGGAAGGGTGCACAAGAGCAGGGCGCGAGGAGCAGACAGGCGAAGGAAGAGACAGAAAGTAAAAGAGGGGGACCCCCAACCCTGGGGAGCAGTCGCAACCCCGGTTCCCTCTATGAGGGGCACCTGCCCCCCAACCCTTGGCCCTGGGGAAGCAGCGGTGGCAGCAGAAGCAGTTAGTGAAGCTGGGGTGCAGGGGGATGGGGGATCTCCTCTCCATGCGAACCCCATCTGTCCCACTGTCCTGGTCCCCTCTCCTGCTCTGGCCACACCCCTGGACGCTGGGCACTGCACAGGTTCCACTGAGCACTGTGGGTGCAGGGACAGGCAGGACATGGCGGCTGCACCAGTTCCTTCGGAGCTGAGTGAGCCTCGGTGGGCTCCCACAGGACCAGAACCCCAGCCAGCCAGCCTGGGCTGTCACCCCTCCCGCTGCTGGGCTGGCTTCCAAGGGGCAAGCAGCACTGTCCTGGGTGGGAACAGTGACACAGGCTAGAAGTAAGCCTGTCCCAGGGAGTGGTGTCCCAAGCACAGGAGGGCCTCAGACAGAAAAGCTGAGGGATAAAAGAGCCATGGGTGACCCTCCAGAGACCAGCCCTGTAAATATGGTCTACTTACTGCAAGGAGTTCACCAGAGTCTCCTCTGCTTTGCACCCTCATCTTTTTGTTTTTTGAGACAGGGTTTCTCTGTGTAGCTCTGGAGCCTGTCCTGGCACTCGCTCTGGAGACCAGGCTGGCCTTGAACTCGCAGAGATCCGCCTGCCTCTGCCTCCCAGTGCTGGGATTAAAGGTGTGCGCCACCAACGCCTGGCTGCACCCTCATCTTAGCCATCCCTGGCTCCATCAAATTCCCAAACTTCCTATTTCCACCTCTCAATGCTGGGGTGACAGGTGTGTCTCATCCGTGCTCTGTTTGTACTATGCCAATGCTGTGCAGCTCTGGGTATGTCACTCAGCCTCTCTGGGCCTGGTACTCATTGTTGATATGGAGGTAGTAGGCTAGCTACAAGGCTAGCCCAGTCACATGTACTGGGAGCTGACCTAGCAGTGACAGTGGTAGGGAATATGAGGCCTGGACTCCATGTGGCCTGAGCCTCCGTTTCTCTTGTATGCTACATAGGAAATGATAGAGCCTAGATAATAAGTGTCTACACTTGTTAGATGGGTGGACTGGGGTCTTAGGGACCCCACTACAGACGGGCAGCTGCTGTGGCAGTTTCTGGTCACAGTGCATCCAGTCAGGTTGGGGCTCAGCTAACCTCCACTACGGCTATGATTTTCCACAGTCATTTGAGGAGAGAAGGGGTGTGGGGTGCTGTGTTCTGGGAGCCCATCTCCGCGTGTGACGGTCTGTGGTCACTTACAGCGCCTGTGTGGCTCGGTGTCACGGCCCGCAGTTGGTGACGACGGGGAGAGAAAAGCCAGTATCTCCCGTGGGCGAACTGGCCACACAGCGGGCCGGGCGGGAGGAAGGAAGAGAGGAGAGGGCAGAGGATGAGGCGGGAACCAGGCAGGGGAGACAGGTGGGTGGCCGAGCAGGGCTGGCAGGCACAAGCGACTGAAGCAGACAGAATGTGTGTGCGGGCGGGGTCAGGGCTGAGGGCCCCAGAACCTCATCAAGGAAGCAGCTCTGGGCACTGCTGGACCAAAGCCAGCAATACACGCATCCTCTCAGCCCCAGCATGGGGACCGTAGGCCTGGCCAGAGTTCTCTAGGGACAGGTGGGGGTGCGGGCCTCAGTGACACAGCTTAGACACAGTGGGTAAGTTAGTTGGGAAGCAATGAGGGCCAGTGAGGACAACCCTGGACCCAGGTGACACTGCAGCACCAGGGAAAAAAGGTGACCCCAAGGGGCTGCTTCGGCTCTGACCTATTTATATTTATAGGGTGTGTCCCTGTACGGGGCCACAGCCCCTCTAATGTTTCTCCCCATGGTGGATGGAGGTCATGAAGTGCCCCAGATCCCCAAGGGCTGGACTGAATCAGCCTTGTCCACATGGAGCCAGGCCCCCCTCATAGAACAGACAGCAATGGGGCCTGTCACTCACTGGGTCCCCAGGACCCACAGTCATGGACAGAACCTACCCCCCAGAAGACCAAGGAATTCTCATTGGAGGGCCTTGTCTATGCTCAGGTCTCCCCTTAGCCAAGAAGGTGCAACAGCCCTGCCACCCAGGGCAATGACACAAGACAGAAGCAGGTGTGACCGATGGTCCACAGGTGCCTTGGGGCTAGGGAGGCTTAGGGGAACTTACAAAATAGATGTCTGTGGAAGGTGCGTCCTCCTCATCCGAGGCCTGGCTGGCAGGCTCTGAGGCCTGGCTGGCAGCGTCCACTTCCACAGTGGTTACAGCTGATGCCCCTGATAGGGGGACCTCCCCTCTGGAGACACAGGACAGTGGTGGTGTCCTAGGTGGTTCTAGGAGAGCACAGTCCGCTTTCCCGGCCCTAACCTACCAGCCCCCTCTCCATCTCAGGGGACACTACTACTTTGGTTTTGGAGACTGGGTCTAGCCTGTAGCCATCTGTGCTGCCCAGGTGTGTCAACAAGACACAAGTAGAGTCCTCCTTGAAGAGGACGTCCTTGAATGAGGAAAATTCCCTGTTTGCAAGTCTGTGGGGCATTTTCTTTTTTCTTTTTTCTTTTTGGTTTTTCGAGACAGGGTTTCTCTGTGGCTTTGGAGGCTATCCTGGCACTCGCTCTTGTAGACCAGGATGGTCTCGAACTCACAGAGATCCGCCTGCCTCTGCCTCCTGAGTGCTGGGATTAAGGGTGTGCGCCACTAACACCCCACTCTGTGGGGCATTTTCTTTCTTCTTTTATTAGTTTATATAATTATTTTGAGACAGTCTCTCTACACAGCCCTGGCTGTTCTCAAACTCACTCTGTAGACCAGGCTGGCCTTGAACTCAGAGATTCTTCTGGGTCTAAAGGTGTTCACTACTGTGCCCAGCCTATGGGGATATTTTCTTGATTTATTTATGTGGGCGGGTCCTACCCATTGTGAGCAGGGCCACCCTGGCAGCAATGTAAGAAAGCAGGCGGAGGCTCACAGGTAGTAGTGTGACCTGAGATACCCTCTCCTCCCCAAGCAGCTCCCAGTCATGGTGTTTCCACAGCAACAGAAGCCTTGACTAAGACACCACCCTGCCTCAGCCTCCCCAGTGCTGGGGCAACAGTGATAGCCACACATGTCCCTAGATCCAGCCTAGCCTGGTGAAACCCCCAGGTGAGGTCATCATGGCTGAATAGGGAAGGCTCTCACTCACCCCGCACCCTGCTCCTTGGGGACCATAATCCCCACGTCACACACTGGCTCCACCTGCACTGTGATCTTCTGCAGATCCTCCATGTGGGGCTCCTGGGACCTGCAGGGGACAGCCCAGCCTCAGTTTCCTCCCTGATCCCAGAGCTGCCTGCAATTCCTGGTTCCCCCCCTGGGGGGGGGGGGTTCCTAGCCTGGGGGCTTTGAGGGAGCAGGCACAGCCGCTGGGTCCTGCTGTGGCCTGGGGGGGATTCATAGCACAAGAGATGGCCAGCGGCCCACACACTGGGGAGCTGGGTACTGCTGGGTGTCTGGACCTGAGATGCAGGAGGGTCGGAAGGTTCTGGAAGCCGGCCAGGCCTGCAGTGTCTGTGGGGTGAAGCCTGGAGCTCAATGCCAAACGCTGCTGCCTTTGAAGAAGGTGGATGGGGACACGGGGAAAGAGGGGGCTCACCGGCCATCCTGGCCTGAAGACTGCGTGCGCCGCCTGTGGGGAAGGCACAGCGTTACCATGTATCGGCTGTCAGAGCTATGGTGACACAGGGCTCTGCCCACCTGCGCCCCGCACCTGCCTGCTCCACCCACCTGTACCGGGGCTGCTCTGATGTCTCCGAAGGGGAGCGTTCTGGGATGGAGAGGGAGGTGGAAGACAGGGTGGTGGCGATGGAGGCTGTGGTGGCTTCTTCAAAGGATGGCGGGGTGCAGGGCAGGAGGTCAGGCCGGCCTGTGGGGAGCAGCGGTAAGCCTAAGCAGAGTGGGGTGCCATCTCCCACTTGCTTGACCTCAGGAGCTGGCTCCTCCAGATTCTCCCATCAGCCACCCTGTCCACCGGCACCTCAACTGTCAAAATCCGAGACTACCCAATGCCCGCAGGAGTCCACACACCTCCTGCTGTTCCTCTACACTTCCTATGACCTCATGCCACCCCAAGGCCTTTGCACAAATTACTTTCTCCCCAGCCCGTGTGTCCAGGTCCCTTCAAGGTCTGGTTTCCTGGGTGCCCAGAACCCAGGCGGGCAGGTCACCTTCATCTTCCAGCGTGGGGTAGCTGCGGGCCCCGCGAAGGTCATACTGCGCATCTTCTCTCTCACTGGGGATCTGGCTGGCCGAGAAAGCAGCTGTGGGCCCCAGGGGTTTGACAGCCAACAGGGCACCACGCCCTTTCTTGGATGGAGAGGACTTCAGGGCTGCAGGGGAAAGAGGGCAGGGGTTCGGTGCTGTGGTAGCCTCAGATTCTTTTTTCTTTCTCTCTTTTTTTCTTTTCTTTTGTTTTTTTTGTTTGTTTTTTGACACAGGGTTCTCTGTGGCTTTGGAGGCTGTCCTGGCACTCGCTCTGTAGACCAGGCTGGTCTCGAACTCACAGAGATCTACCTGCCTCTTCCTCCCAAGTACTAGGATTAAAGTCGTGCACCACCTCAGATTCCATGGCCTCTTGGAGGCAACTTCTCCCCTCATGGCCTGATCCTCAGGTCAGGCCCGCCCCGCCCACCCCTCCCCAGACACCCTGCTGTTGGGCTGTGAACTGGAGAAGTGCTGGCCTTCTCTGGGCCCAGTCACCAGGACTGTAGACCTGGGCTCACAGGAACTAGCAGGCTGACCCCACTCTGTCCCCAAACCCAGATGGGGACTTTCTGGCCCTGTGTCCCCTCCCACAGGCGGCAGCTCACAGGAACTCTTCCTGAAGACTGTGCTACTCATGAACTTGAAGAAGCGCTCTGCATAGAAGCTGGGCCGGTGGACTGAGACAGTGTCCTAGGAAGGCACAGAGGGGTAGGGACGGGGTCACCAGAGGGTGCGCCCACCAGCTGTTTGTTTGTTTGCAGACACAGGACACAGGGTCACTTATGCAGCCCAAGCTGACCTCAAACCCAGGTTTCTCCTGCCTCAGCCCCTTGAGTGCCGGAATGACAGGGCAAGCATCATCACGACAGGACACTGCACCCCAACCTTAGCACACATTCGGGGAGCTCCCTCCTGCACCTTCCTAGAGACCCTTAGCGGAGCTCCTCTTTTGAGCCTAGGTTATATGGGCAGAGGTGGAGGCCGGGGGAGTGAGGCCCCAGCAGCTTGTCACATAAAGAAACCCTTCCCACTACTCCTTGGAAACCAGAGGCCGGGTCTGAGCTGTGAGGCACCTGTATGTCCCCTTGTCCCTTGGCCTGGCAGCACCCTGGGAAGTCTGAGTTGCTCAGTGGTGAGCAGATGGGCACAGTGAATGAATGTGAGTGACACTCACCCCATCGTGCACCAGGGCCTTCCAGGTGTGTTCTAACTTCTTGATGAACCTGGAAACAGATAGAAGGATCCAGAAGGTCAGTCCACTGGCCCAACACTGGCATGAGGCAGGGCTGGATAGGGACCTGGCCAGGCTGAGCTGGTGGGCTAGGTCACCAGGATGGTCTGAAGGTTTTGGGTAGACACCAGGGTTAAGTGGGATGAGGTCAAGGGAGGGAGGGTGTGTGGGCATGGCTAAGCAGCCTGAATGGATGTGGTAAGGTAGGAAGAGGAGAGCTGGGCTTGGCCTGTGTACCTATAGGACTGCAGAATGTCAATGATTCCGATATGAAGTAACAGCCGTTCCCCACGCCCATTCACAGCCGGGATCCCACCCATCCTGTGGGGAGAGACTTGGATTAGCTGAACACAGACAGACCAGGCCCACAAATCTGGGACCTCTATCCTGGGGTAACTTGGCGGCTGAAGGCTGCCCTGGGGTCCAGGCTGAGCAGCTGACTACAGCACGCCTCCATGCATGCATGTGCACTGCACCCAGGGCAGGGCTGCCTTGCACATCCTAATCTGTTAACCACACCACACCAGCTGCCACAAGGCCCAGTCCAGTTAGTGATGCCCCTCAATGCCACAGCAGCCCAAAGCCCCACAGCTGGAGATGGAAGCCCCACCAGCTCGGCTCACTTCACACAGGGCACACAGGCTCACCTGGTCCCCGTGGGGCCCCACGCAGATCCTACAAAAGCCGAGGTGGTTTGAGGAGGATGGCCTCACAGGGCCTTTGCTCACTCTTCTCCCTCCACAGGTGACAGAGCTGTGGCCAACACTCCTCAGAGCCCAAGCCAGTGAGTGCCACTGGGCCTCATCCCCAAGGCTGTGACTGAGATATCCCTCCCAACACTAGAGACTTTGTACCCATAGTTGGAAATCTGAGGGAGGGGTGGTACACCCTCTCTTTCAGGGCCATGGGGTGGTAGACAAAGAAGGGAGGGTCAGGTAGGCCTCCTGCAGGGCCACTACAAAGCCACTGTCCCTATAGACAGGGTCTCACTAAATAGCCCTGGCTGGCCCAGCTCCACTGCCCCCTTGGGGCTAGTGCCTGTAACTGTGAGGGAAGGAGCTTGCAGGCTACAAGGAAGTGTAGCCAGGTGGGATACGGACATCTCCAAGGACAATCCCCCACCCCACCCCACTCCACTTACGTGTCATCCGTCTCAATGGCTTCCCCACGGGCAGCGCCACCCTGGATGGATTCCATGGCTGTGGAGTACAGAGCCTTCTGTGCCACCGGTCGCTTCTCGTCTGCCGTGCTCCGGGCACCTTCTGCCTGGCACTCTCGCTCCTGTTGATCTATGTTGTGCACACCCAGCAGGAGGCTGTAGTCCATGATCTTGAAGCTCTCTAGCACCTGGCCCAGGGACACTGGTCAGGGGACAGGTGGCCCAGCTGCCAACGCCTGCAAACTTAATGGGGACTCGCAGTACACTGGACACAGGTATCTAAGTGCTATCTGGACAGGCCAGGTTTGGGGTCCTGGAAAGGCCAGATCTGTCACTCCCAGATCTAGGGCTCAGATCAGGAGGCACTCAATCCTCCTCGGGGTCTCCCGGGACAGGAAGCCAGGAGGCCCTTGGGCTGTTCCCTCCAGGGAGCCTTAGAACTACAGATGGTGAGTTCAAGAAAATAGAGTGCTAATGGCTAGTGAGGTCTTTATGGTCTCCACAAGACACAGGAATTCAGAAACTGCATTTAGGTAGGCCTTGTTTGGAGCACACCTTTAATTCCACGTGAGATGGAGGCAGGTGGATTTCTGTGAGTTTGAGTCCAGCATGGTCTACATAGCAAGTTGCAGGGCAGCCAGGGCTACATAGTGAGACCCTGTCTCAAAAAACAAACACATAAACAAAAAGGTACATACCTTTAATCCCAGCACTCAGGAGGCAGAGGCAGGTGAACTCTACCGGCCAGCCTGGTCTACAGAGTGAGTTCCAGGAAAGTCAGAGTTATACAGAGAAACCCTGTCTCATTTTTTTTTCTTCGAGACAGGGTTTCTCTGTGTAGCTATGGAGCCTATCCTGGCACTTGCTCTGGAGACCAGGCCGGCCTCGAACTCACAGAGATCCGCCTGCCTCTGCCTCCTGATTGCTGGGATTAAAGGCATGCGCCACCAACGCCCGGCTTGCCTTATTTTTCAGAAAAAGGTTCATGTAGCCCAGGCTGGACCTCAAACTTACTATGTAGCTGAGTCTGACCCTTCTGAGTACAAGCCTGTGCCACCACACCTGGTTTCTGTGACAGTGGGATGTAACCCAGGGCTCCAGCATGCTGGGCAGACACCCTAACCACTGAGCCTTGCTTCCTGCTAAATTCTTATTTCTCACTGTGTGACGCTGGGGACAGAGGCCAACCCCATGCTACCTAAGTGTTAACCACTGGCAAACCCTCAGCCCTGTCTTCATTTTTAAAAGAGGTTCTGTTTAACCTACACAGGCTTTGACTAACTCCCTAGCCTGAGTGATCCTCCTGCCTCAGCCTCCCATGCTGGGACAAGAGACACCAAAGTAAACTGGTTCCACCCCTGAGTCTGGCAGGGCAGTTCCAGGGTAAGGAGCACATATTTACCAGGCAGTCGCGCTGCAGCGTCTTGACCAGGGCGCCGAAAGTGTCGGCATCCAGCAGCAGCCCTTCGGGCATGTCCTGCATGAAATCCAGGTCCTTGTAGGTGGGCAGGCTCTTCTCCTTCTCCTTCTTGCTTGCCCTGCGCTTGTATGTAGAGCCCTTGAGGTCAAACTTGAGGTGCATCTTGACTACTCGGGGCAGCACATTGTTCATGACCACCACTCGGATGTTCTTGCCGCCAGACTGCACGCAGTACAGCCCGTAGAACTTGGGCAGCAGCGTGCGTGGGTTCTGGTTGAGGTTCTGCAGGGCAAGGGAACAGTAGCTGTCAGATGGCTATGGTTCAGCCATAGCCTTGGAGATCTGATGAGTAGGGGGTCATGTGCCATGACTTCCCAACTGCCCCTTGCCATGCACTCCCAGGCCCCCACTGAGGGATTCTAGGCAGGGCCCCATCCCGACCATGTGGACAGCCCCTCACTGAGGGATTCTGGGCGGGGCTCCACCCTGACCTCATCCCTAGTCCTCTCATCTAGTTTTAAGACAGGGTTTCTATGTATAGTCCCGCCTGTCCAAACCCACAGAAGCCTCCTGCCTTTGCTTGCTGGGTGCTGGAATTAAAGGCACGCACACCACTATCAGGCTCTCATCCAATCTGAATTTTTATTTTATGTGCATGTGTGTACATGCATGTTGTGTGTGCCTGGTACCCCCAAAGGCCAGAAGTGGGCATCAGATCCCATGGCTATGAGCTGCCACGTGGATGCTGAGAACTGAGACCCTGTTCTCTTGCAAGAGAAGCTGGTGCCCTGAACAACTGGGCTACCTCTCTAGTCCCCATTGCCTCTTTTTTTGTTTATTTCTTTAAGAAAAGTTGTCACTGTGTGGCCCTGGCCAGCTTGGACTCACTTGTAGACCAGGCTGGCTTTTAGCTCAGAGATCTACCTGCCTCTGCCTCCCACTCCTGAGAGCTGGGGTTGGAGGTGTGGGCGCCACCCTGACCATACCCAAGCCCCTCACTGGGGGATTCTAGGTGTGGGCGCCACCACGTCTACACTGTTGAGATGGGACCTCACCTTATAGTCATCTTGTCTCAGTCTGGACCCCAGGCTGACAGTCTGCATTAGTGCACCCTGCTCATTGCCATTTGCTAGTGGATCTGTGCACTAAGATGCACATGGAGGTCAGGGGCCTTTCCCCAAGCCATCTTTGGCCCCTGCTCCTGCATGGAGTCTCCCAGGGCTCTCAAGGTCAGAATTCCCATCCTGTCCCATCCCAGGAAGTCAGTGGCTGGCTTGAGATAAGGACGTCTGGTGTCCCATTCTGGGTATTATTCAGTGTAAGAATGATGCCCTAGCCCGGTGTTGGTGGCGCACGCCTTTAATCCCAGCACTCCGGAGGCAGAGGCAGGCGGATCGCTGTGAGTTCGAGGCCAGCCTGGTCTCCAGAGCGAGTGCCAGGTTAGGCTCCAAAGCTACACAGAGAAACCCTGTCTCGAAAAAACCAAAAAAAAAAAAAAAAAAAAAAGATGCCCTAGGGGAGAAATTGACTCAAAGTCTATGCTGGGTTACCCAGGGTGGTTATAAGCAGGCCTGTGAAGTCACTAATGAGGTCCCTGCCCTGGGCTGAGAGTCTGGGTTGAGTGGAGGAGGGGGAGCCAGCTCCCGACCCTGGCAGCAGCCTTCTATGAGGGAGTCTTCTCATTTGTTCCCTTGACATAGAGTCAGTCCCCCACGCCAAGAGAGACAGAGACAGAGAAAGAGAGAGACACATAGCAAGACAGACAGACACTGCTGTGGGCCTGAGGGCATAGCTGGCTGGGAGCAGGGAGATGGCATTCCCACACACATCCCCCTGCTTGGGGCCTGCAGAGACAGTTCTGGAAGACCCTGCACCCACCCCATGTGCACACACACACACTCACCATGTAGTAGCCAGGCAGCAGCTTCTGCAGGAACTCGGCTTCCTTGTGCATGACGGTCTTGATGATAAACTCATCGTCGCTGGTGACGTAGAAGACAGAGCCGCTGGCACCAGGGTTGGACAGCTCGATGAGTGGCTCATTGCACAGCGAGTACTGGAGGGTGGGGGTGGGAGGCGTGAGCAGCTTCGGGGGCTCTGTCTGCCTTGGCAGGCCACACAGAGCATGATGGGCTCTGGTGTGTTCCCAAGTGACAGTGGGCACACCTCACTCCTTCCTACATATTCCCCACCTGGCCATTACGTAGCCGGGCATCTATCTGTCCTTCCTCCACCCACTGCCATAAGCCACCAACGTCCTGGGAAAGCAGGGATGCCCACACCTGGCTGCGTTCCTCTCCCCACACGGCTGGTCTTAGAGTGTCATGGTGAGTACATGGTGCAGGACACACGAGAATTCAGGTGCCTGCCCTGTATCCCTGTCCACTATAAACATCGTCCCAAGTTTACTTCCTCCAAGGGTCCCTCGACCGGGTCTGTGCTGCTCTGGCCTGAAGCCCCAGTCGCTCTCTCTAGATGAATCCACAGGTTCCAGGAGACTGTGCCCAACTCAATGGAGCCGGCAAACAAGGACCACAAAAGGCACAATGGGGCAGACTGCCATGAGGAGGCCCATGGTGGTGGTGAAGTTCAGGAGAGGGTGAGGTTGTGAGGGGGTATGTTCTTAAAGGGGCCACGGGACACCCAGAGGAGGTGCACACACCAGCTGTTCTCAGGCAACAGCCTTGGTGACGCTGATAGACTTACCAAGTAATCGTCTGGCCGGATGCCGAAGAGCTCCCGGAAGTAACGGAAGGCAACAGGTGCATAGGTCTTGAAGCGGAAATCCTGGAAGTGGTGGGCAGGGGTGAGGTTGCTCCCTTCGCTGCGGAGGAGGATACAGGGGGATGGTTGTGAGGGATGGTGGCTTTCTGTGGTGCCTCTCCCCATTTATCCCACGCACAGCTTAATGAACAATTTGGGTTGGGGATCCCTGCTTAGCGAGGATGTGGTTACTGGCTTCAGAATAGACCCTTCTTCCCTCCCTCCACATCTGCATGTGGAGGTCAAAGGTCAACTCCCGAGACACGGAACCCAGAGGTCACCGACTTGGCCATGAAGTCTCTGCCTGCCCCACACTAAGGTGACAGATGCCCACCAGGCTTGGCTTGAGTGGTTTTGGGACCAGAACCCTGAAAGGCATGCTTAGATGACAGCCATGTCACCCACAGCTCCCTCCCTTTCTTACTGGCACTGAGGCCCATGATACTTCCCAGGGCAAAGTCAGTCAGAACAAGACAGGGCAGTCCAGACTCTCTTGCAGCTATGGTCATGTGACCAGCTCTGGCCAATGAGATGCGAGTAGGGCAGCTGTCATGTGTGCTCCTTCCTGCTGCTAGAATGTGGATGTGAAGGCAGGAGCACAGATGGCTCACGCTAAGGCCCTCCTGCCCAGCCACTTGAGGGCAGAGTGCTGGTTGGGGCATACCTGGGGAAGAAGATGCTCTCTACCACATAAAAGTCCTGCATGAGCACATCACGCTCCGGCTTAGAGCTGAGGTTGCCCACCGTGTACCCGATCCCCAGCTGGATGGCACCCTTCAGGGTGGATGAGGTGGTCTGCAGGGAGGGTGGATGGTATCAGGACCCCCAAGGCCTCTGTGCTATGCAGCCCCCCACCCCAGTGTGCTGCAATTGGAGGGCACCCAGCTGCAGCGAGATCCTAGGATTCATCAAGCCTACAGCCACCACCCACAGCAGGGCCTCTCCATGCCACAACAAGGGTACAACACGCCAGGAAGCAGATTTGTGGGTGGGTGCAGGGGCTCAGAGGGGCAGCTGCTTCTCCTGGGGATGGGCGGGTTCTAGGACAGGACAGTTTCGTATCTCTGATGGCTGTACACTTTAAAAGAGGTCAATTCGAAGGAGTGCACGGACTATGTCACCCAACTGTGTTTATAGCAACAGCCATGGTGGGGAGGCTGTGGCCCCTGTGTGCCGTGCGTGGGTTGCCCACAGTCCCTCCCTCTCTGGTCACCCGTGATAGCCCCCACAGACACCTTCTTATATGTGGTCTCTCCAGATGCATCCACGCCTCGATGGCCCAGCTTCTTCCCATGGCCAGGGCCAGGCTGCCCTGTCACCAAGGGGGCCTGGGGAGCAAGAACAGGTTAGGAATGTTGCCAGAGGGCCCTGCAAGTGCAGAAGAAGGGAGATTGGGAGGCAGAAGGTCTCTGGAGCTGTGGGCTGAGGGGACAGAGGCCAGGCCTGTCACCTGGGGCCAAGCAGCCTGCAGTTCTTGACACCTGCCACCAGGAGGTGCACTGCTCCCAAGCAACCAGATGGCTGCCCACACTGTCCACAGGACACTGGCGCCTGGGGCTCACACCCCAAAGCTCTGGGTGTCCCTGGGACCCTCCCATCTGAGGACTTGAGGGAAAACCATCTACAGCCATGGGGACAAGGTCCTCCAATTCCTCACCATGCACTCAGGACTCTTAGCCCCCGGAGCAGGTGGTGGTTACAGCTGGAACCCCCCACCACTACTGCTCTCCCTGTCCAACACACTCAACTGCTGTGCAGTCAGAGGACACACATCAGATGCTCAGGCCGCTGCCTCCTCAGACAGGAGGGTCGGCAGGACTCACCTCTGCAAGGACAGCTTTCTTCTGGGTCACACCTGGAGAGGGAGGGCACGTTTAGCATGTGTCTTTCATGTTTCACCTTGAGGCACACATGGAGGCCAGAGGTTCAGGCTGCTGCCCTCCTCAATTGCTCTCCACCTTGGTTTGGTTTGTTTCTTTGAGACAGGGTTTCTCTGTGTAGCCCTGTCTGTCCTGAAACTCACTTGTAGACCAGGCTGTCCTAGAACTCAGAGAGATAACCTTTTTCTGCCTCCCAAGTACGCTTTGGCTTTTGAGATGGGGTCTCTCACTGAACCTGATGCTCACCATTAGTGGTCACTCAGAGAGCTCATCGACCCTCCTGTCTCCATTTCCCCAGTGCTGGGGTCACAGGTATGCCAAGGTACCCAGTTGTTACCTGTGTGCTAGGGATCCAAACTTGGTCCATCAGCTTTCACAGAAGCCCTTTACTCACCAAGTCGTCCCTGGTCCATGAGGGGTGCCTGTGCGTGTGCGTGTGCGTGTGCGTGTGTGTGTCTTCTCTCCAGCATAGACTCACTGGGATCCCTGGATCCAGACAGAGATGGGAACTAGCTAACTGTGCCTACGTGGGTTTCACAGCCAGGGCTGTGTGGACTGCAGTGCTGGTAATGAAGGGACCAGGGACTTGGAGGCTGTGGGGTCCCAGAGTGGGTGGAGGTCACAGGAACTCACAGAAGGTTCTGGAAGCTGCCCGGTGCTTGCCTTGGTCTCTCTACAGTGGAACAGTCTGTGGTTTTGTGTCTGGGGCACAGACAAATTGTTCACAGCATGGAGCTGCTGGGGTCACAGACCAGAGTCACTCCTTGAAGAAGGCAGGGGTAGGGGGAGGGCAGGTACCTCTATTGGAGAGGCTTGTGGGGGAAAAGGAGGTGGGTTTGGAATGGTGGTGATCCTGTCTCCTAGATCCCAGTGTCATTGCTGGGTCCTGAGAGAGAAAAAGGCTGGGTGAAGGGATATAAGCACCAGACACTTGGCACAGCTGGGAACAAGGAAAACACCCTGATCCCCACCCTGACTGGGATTGGGGACCACATGGTTGATAGTAGGTAGCCATCCAATGGCCGGGCACCTGGCAGCCAGGGGAAGGTTCTACAAGCTGACCCAGCATTTGCCTTGATAGTAGAGCAATCTGTGGGTGCAGCAGGGGGCCCAGGGAGGAGAAAGGAGAGGTGTGGTGGGGGGCTGGGTTAACCAAGGCAGAGTGGGAATGTTTGAGAACTTGTAGGAGGCCCCTGAGGTTGCAAGTGAGAAGTCAGCAGCTCCCAGGGCTGCTGATGACATTCCCAAGTCCCAAATCCCTGTCCCACCCATAGCCAAGCTGAGACCCCAGTGTGACCCATGATCTCTCTGATCTCACTGAGGTCTTACCTCAGTTTCCCTTCCTGCCTGAAACATGGGAGCCAAGACAGACCCTGGGGAAACGGTTTGGAGGGGGACAGCGTCACTTGGAGGCCTGACAAGGCACAGACACCCTCTCCTCCCAGCCAATTATCTTCTGAGTGAGCAGCCCCATTTTCCAGGAAATTATGTTTAAAAATAGTCAGGGAGGAGGGGAAGCAGGGCACCACCAGCTGGCTACGGGTGTGGTGTGTGAGCCCTGGTCAGCCCACGTCTGCTGGCAGCTCTGCCTACATGGGGCCACACAATGACCCCTCGACCTCCAGGCTGTTGTCTGCTTCCCCAATGCTGTGTTACCTCGGGCAAGTCTACAAATCTCTCTGGGCAGGTTGGGAGCTGTGTCCCTATCCATCACAACCACCTGAGCCTGCCACACAGGCTGCAGTAGCACAAGGCCTAAGGATGTCACCCCAGACACACCCTCTATTTCTGTAGACCTGGCTGTGCCCATCACCTGCAGACATTCCTCCCTAGGTGTCTCCTGGTGGCACCAAACACTGCCTGGCCAACCATCCTCTGCCTCATCAATGCTGCTCTGTTCTGAGGCCCCATCTGCTTCCTCCTGCCTGAGCACTCTTCATTCAGCGGCGTCTGTGGATTGACTGACAGATGGACACCGGTTCTCTGCCTCCACACACTGTGGGCTGTGAAACTGAGGCAGGGAACAAGTGAGTTGGGGCCATCCCACCTGCAAATCGCAATGACACCAACAGAAGACAGCAAGACCTAGAGTATAGGAAGGAAGGAAGGAAGGAAGGAAGGAAGGAAGGAAGGAAGGAAGGAAGGAAGGAAGGAAGGAAGGAAGGAAAGAAGGGAGGGAGGAAGGAAGGAAGGAAGGAAGGAAGGAAGGAAGGAAGGAAGGAAGGAAGGGGGCTAAAACGGACAGGAAACAGAAACTATGGCCAGGAAGGTCCCAGATTCCTGACCTGGCCTTCACTGCCTCAGAGAGTGGGGCCTGGGGAAGGAGAGGAGGGAGCACAGATCGGGGAGGAGTCCCCGTCAGCCCACACACTGGGTCCCACCACATGCTTCCTGTCCAGACACCTCCCTGCTTCCCTGCTCCATCCTACAGGGCCTCAGCACGGCTTTGTCTCCTGCAGCTCTCTGCCAGATCTCTACAAAGCAGGACCCTCAGACACCCCACAGGCTCTCTGGACAACTTTCATGTCCCACTGTTAAGGCTGGCTGTGATGCCATGTGTACACACGACCTGCTGTGGCCCTGGGAAGAGCACGCCAGAGAACGAGAGGCCCTCTGAAAGCTGGCACGTGGGCCTGGTGGTCCCGGCATCTCACTCACCCACAGGAACTGGCTCACAGTGCTTCTTCCACTAACCATGACCACAGGTGAGACCCGCAAAAGAGCTGCCTGGAGCAGCAACCCCAGGCCCAGTGGCATGGTTGCAGGTACAAATGCAGTGCAGGGCTCTCTCATGCAGGCTGCCAGATCAGCAGCTGTGCCGCACTGAGACATGGGGATGTGCCCTGAGACCTCAAGGAGGATTGGAGGGCCAGCTCTGTTGCCCTGCGGGATTCCTCACACACTACAGTGTATTCCTGCCCTATTCATCCACACACTGGAGTACGACACAGCCAAGAACAGGGGTAAGGACTGACACAGGAATTTTACTCAGAGAGACCTAGACAAGCAAGCCACAGAGGGGACTCTGTGACAGGACACACCCAGGACAGGAGACTGCAGGGAGAGAAGTGTGTTTGTGAGCTAGGGCTGCCTTAGGGGGATAAGGCTTCCTTTGAGACAGAATGCTCTAGAAAATGTACATTTGCTGGCTGCATAGCCAGTGAACACTGAATACCACGCAGGCATGCACCATAAGTAAGTGACACCGCCCCAAGTCCAAGCACAGAAGTGAGGAGCCACCATCTAGCATTATGGGACCTGCAGACTCCAGCTGTCACAGAGCTTGAGCCCTGACCTCCAAGTAGCCAGGATCAGGATGCTGTGTCCAGACTTTGCAGCCAAACCCTTCACGGAGAACCACCAACTTCCCTCAGCAGCTGCACACCTTGCTGTCCGCACCAGCACCTGCAGTGTGTGAGGGGCAGGCCAGTGGTTCTCTGAGGAGAGAAAGTTTAGCTTCCTGAGAAACAGGCAGGCCCAGAAGGCTGAAGCCATGGCTGCATCATGAGCCTGACCATGTGCCTGGTCTCACATAAGAAAAGCTCAGTTTCTCCTGTGGGCGACCACCTTTCCCTGGTGAGCAAGTCACCACATTGCTCGCGCACACTGTCACCCACTCACCGAGAGACTGGGCCCTGCTGTGGAACAGGAGGGGGTCCAAGGTCACAACAAGAGAGAATTTACCAAATCCCGGACCCCTGGGCTTCACAGGCCTCCAGCCTGCACTCCCACTGCTGCACCACTGACAGCCAGGCATTGTGCCTCATGCCCACCTAGGAGGGTGAGGCAGGGGTGACATGTTTCAGCCTAGCCTGGGCTACAGAGCAAGATGGTATCTCATGTGGTGGGTGTGTGGCAAGGAGAGGCTGTTAAGACAGGGTCTCACTGTGTAGACCAAGCTGGCCTTGAACCCACAGGGATGCCTCTGTCCCCCAATGTTGGGGCTGAGGCAGTGCAAGTCAGGCAAGTGCTCTGCCTCCCTCAGATTGTACCTGAGGACTGGGGGAGTCTGGGGACCCTGGGTTAATGTTCTTAAGAAACAGGTCAAAGTGTTGATGGGAAGCTGAGCATTGCAAGGCCTGGAAGTCAGATGGCACCCTGGATTACAGGATGGGTGGAGGAGGGACAGGACAAGGGTCTGCTACTGCCTGGGAGGCTCCAAGTTTACTCATTCCCCAGAGGTTCTCAAGGTATTCATAATGAAACCCCTCCCCGGGGACAAAGCCTCTATCTAATACCAGGGTGTTTTGGTTCTGGTTTAGGAAGAACTCATGTTGAGTGCCCTGTCCCAGGTGCCCACTGCTGGCCATGTGCTGTCCCCATCCCTGCCCCCAGGGCGTCTGCCACAGGACCTTGGCACAGCTGACACCCCTGTGCTGCCCACTGCTGCTGCTCAACTCTCAGGGACAACACGGCTCATTTGCCCTCTAAACATCCCTTCAGAGTGAACAGTGCTCATGGCCACCTCCTAGCTGAGTCCACTGTTTATCTCAGGACACTTGTAGGTGCTGGACCATTTGAGGATTAAATAAAAACCCTCTACAGAGGGGACTAGCCCCACCCAAAGAGGCCATTTAGGGGCACAGTTCACCCAGAATGCATGACATCCAGGCTCCCCACTCCACAGAAGGTGTGGCAGCCCCTCTCCTCCGCTGCCTCTCATCCTGGCTCTCGGGAGGCTGAGGCAGAATCACTCACCCATGTGAACCCAGAGGTTGACACTGGGATGTTCTCTATGGCACTTCACCTTAGTTTTTAGGGAGGGTTTCTCACTGAGCCTGGAGCTGGACTCACTGGTGGGGAAGGACTGGGAGTTTGAGGGCAGCCTGGGTTATACAATGAGGACCCTGTCGAAAACATGAAGAGGAGGTACAGTCATAACAACGGGCTGTTGAGGGGTAGGGAGGTAGGTTGGATGACGACCACAACACACAGTTAAGAGCACCAGCTACTCTTCCAAAGGACCCAAGTTTGATTCCTAGTACCTACACAACACCTGCAACTTCAGTGGGGAAGTTCCAGGGGATCCGTAGCACCCCCGACACAGGTGGCCACAAATACACTAAAACAACAAAACAACCCACAATGAGATCCCTCCTGTTGCCCCTAGTGCAGCTGTGGTCAGAAAATAGGCAGCATGGGCTGGTGAGAGGGCTCAGTGGGTGAAGGTACTTGCTGCGAAGATGGACAGTTTGAGTTCAATCCCAGGATCACATGGTAAAAAGAGAACAAATTCCTGCAAGTTGACCTCTGCCCTCAACACCCAAGGGGTAGCCCATATAAGTACATACATAATATTAAAAATTAAAAATAACCACAATTGTCAGTGGAGCTGGTCATAGGAACCCACCTGCAGCCAACAAGGAGGAAGAAGTGTCCGGAGGCTATGGGCAAGCCTGACTTGTCCTCAGTTGGACATACAGTTTCTCAGTGACTCAGCGAAGCCGCCTTCCAGGAACCACCAGGGGAAGTGAAAAGCTTGGTCCACCCAAAACCTTATGCACACACTCCCTACGGGAGCACCCAAAACAACCATGACAGGTAAGCAACAGACATCTGCCCACGTGGGGAGGCATACCAGCGGGGTTTATTTATCCCCAAATGGAGTATTACTCAGCTGTGAACAGACACAAGGCTCTGACACCCCACAGTGTGGAGGGACACAGCCCAGCCCCCCACCTGGGATATTGATAGTGGTTGCCTTCAGGGGCAGACTCTGGAGCCTGCTTTCCTCTCTCTACCACTGGCCCTGAGTGTTGTGGCTGGCCTAGTGGCCCTGCTTCCTGTCTATCACCAGAGCTGACCCATATGGTTTGTCTTATGTGCTGGGACAAGGACTGTGGGGTCCCAGTGTCCATCTGGAGTTGCACCCATCCCCGTCTTGCTACACCCCTGCTGTGATGGTCCCCCATGGTCCCTAAAGGCCTATGGTATGTGTGGCCACCTCTACAGCCACCTTGTTATTTCCTCTCTCTATTCCAGAGAGGTGCCGGTGTTCCCAGGACAGCTGTTGAGCTGTCTGAGGAGAGGAAGTGCGGCCCAGCCCTTCAAAGCCTCCAGGCTGCATGCATGTCCTGTGTCTCTAGCAGGACATGTGGCCAGGTGGTTGTGTCCCCCACAGGCAGGAGTCCTGGCCATCTTTCCTGCTGTGTCTCCAGCCTGGGCTTCAAGACACGCCCTACACACACACACAAAAAAAAAAGTGGGGCTGGAGCTCAGTGGGAGGATGCTCTCCCAGCATTCACCTGGCCCCGTGCTCCACCCTCAGCATCACATGGGTGTCAACCCAGCACTCGGGGGGGGAGGGGTGGGGGGTGGGGGGTGGGAAGGCAGCAGAACCAGAAGTTTAAGCTCATTCTCTGCTACATACTGAGTTTGAGGCTAGCCTGGGCTACATCAAACAAAAACAAAAACAAAACACAAAGAGGGAACTGAGAAGATTAAGAGACTGGGTTAAAACCTCAGGATGGAAAATTTCTGTCCACGGTATCAAGCTGGGAACGGACAGACACACTTGATAACAGAAAAACTAAAATCTGCTGATGGTCAGTAGCCACCAGAAGAGCAATGTGATGCACACTGGCGTCACAGATGAAAGAGAAGGGTCCACAATATACAAAGAGCTCCTACAGACCAACAAAATATCACAATTGGAAGCAGAAAAGATGCAGTTTCCAGAAAATGAGGCCAAAGTTGTGAATGGCATAGGACCAAAAGGCAGGCACATCCTGGGTGAGCAAGGAAAATGGCCAGGGACACAAGACGGGAGCACAGTGAGGGTGGCAGGACCACCACGCATGGCATCAGCCTGGGTAGCCGCAGCTGAGCCCTGCATGCACCCAGCCCACTGAACCCACGGGTCCCCTCCTCACAGCAGGCCCAGTGTCTATCAGCTCTCTGAGCTGGGTTAACAACCATGTGGTGAGCCACCTGGACCCCAGAATCCTCAGGATCAGACTGGCAGTTAGATCTAAAGCTTGCTCAGACACACGCCATACCCCACCCCACCCCACCCTGTGCCCTGTCACTGCAGGCTGGGGATTACATGCCATGTGCCCTACATCTTGCTCCCCGGCACCCTGACACAGATGGATGCACAGAGCCACTAGCAGTATTGGGAGTCAAGTCCCCTGAAGGCCTGTGACGGCACAGGGTCTGTCAGCCCATGAGACCGTGGCTCTGGTTGGCTCTGAGCTAATTCCTGGCTCAGGGTCTCCACCTGCACAGTCACCAGGTATAGCTGTGTCACTTGGCACAACAACAGAAAAGCAGGAACCCAGCGACTCAAGCCCACCAGAGCCCTCGACCGTCTCTCTGTACTTCTGTGCACTGCACATGTTCTCAAAACTCAGCTGCCATGACCACACGCTGGTGTGGCCACAATGGAGCCCAGGTTGCCAAACCCCAGATCCCCAAACCTGCAGCATATATACATGAGCACAGACAGCTCAGAGCTCTGGACCCCAAATCCTGTGTCCTCCTATATGCAAAAGTCCCAGATCAGTCCCAGCCATTGAAGCCTCTGACAATGACCCTGGTCATCACAGCCCTGCCATCGCAGCCCCAGCCAACCTGGCACAGAATGAGCTCAAGATAGGTCAGTACTGGGCCAGCAAGATGGCGCAGTGGGCGAAACAGCTTTCGGCCAAGCCTGAGAACCCGAGTCCCACACCAGGACCATCAAGGGAGAAGAAGAAGACTCACTGATGCAAGCATGTAGCCCATGCTGACCTTCAGCTCCTGACCCTCCCACCTCCACCTCCCAAGTGCTGGGGTGACAGGTGTGCCCCTCCACACCTGGTTTAGCGGTGCTACAGTGGAACCAGGGGCTCTGCTCACCAATGCCCTGCCTGGACAGTTGCTTCTCTTTCATGTCCCACCTTGCTGTCACCTTAATGGATTGCCCCCTAACATGCTCCCACTTGAGTCTCAGCAGACTCTTTTTGGGAGGCCCTGTGGCTCTGTGCAGCTAGCAGCCCCAACTGAACAGGGAGGCAGCCTGTGGGAAGACAGGCAGGCTCACATGCTGATAAAACTTTACTGACAAAAACTAGCATGGAGGTTGCAACTAGTCCAGCCTAGGTCCCCGGCCTTATCCTGGCCCTGTGTATATCAGCACGCTAATCCCAGCAGCCTAATTGAGGAAGGGCCCCAGAGCCATCCAACTGCAGGATCTCACGAGGACACCTAGGGCAAGACTTGATGGAACCTTTTGTCTCTAAGGTTCTGACCCTGATGTCAAGGTCACTGCCTCTTCCTGCTACACCTGGCATCTCATGGGCCATACCCGGCACACCTTGGCAGTCACAGTGCATCTGCTGAATGCCACCCTGTCCTGGTGCTGTGCTGTTGGAGGAGCAGGAGGAGCACCGATGCCCCTGCAGCTGGAGCAGAGAGTGAGGGGCAGGGAGGGAGTCAGAAGGGATGGGGTAGGGCTGTGGGCAGAAGGAGGGCCCTGAGCCAGTTTTTAATGGGGCTTCTTCTGGACCAGGAGAGCTGGGGGAAGCAAAATGAAGGATGATGAAGCTGGACCTGGTGAGGCAGAGGGTGGAAGAGACGTGGGCAGACTCTGGGGTGATTTTAGAAGCAATGCTGACATAATTCACCACCCGTTTAGATAGGGGAGGAGGCAGTGGCAGGTTAGGAATGATGAAGTTTAGGAACAGGCTCACGCCATAGCCCAGCAGGTCACCAGCCTAGGTGTCCTAAATACCCAGCCTTCCCGAGCCCTTCCACATACTCACAAACTACACAGGGACCCCGGCAGCCACAGGAAGACAGGCCAGTTTTGGGGCCAGACCTCTGGAGCAAGGAGTCCTTAATATAACTAACTGGGTTCTAAACAGCACAGGGATAGGCTGGCATCCCACCAGATTGATGGAAATTACTAGAGCAGATAGCAGGCTGGCTGGACAGGCAGCAGGGGACACAGGCACCCACAGAACCCAGCCTTTCCAGGAAGAACCACCAGGGGAGGCCTTGCTCTGCCTGCTTTTGACCTCCAGCCACAGCAAAACTGGGACACCAACCCTGAACACCCCCCGTGTTCACACACTTAACAAACAGAAGCTATCAGAATGGGTCATAGTAGAGGGCTGTGGGACTTGTGGAGGCAGGTATGCAGTTGGTGGTAAATTAATGCTAACACAACCAGCAATACTGACTCCTTAAAGAGATCAGGGCTGCAGTGATCCCCCAACTGTAGTTGGGGGCACATCAAGGAGCTGGACTGGAGGGTGGGACCCACACACAGCTGCTATGGGATTCTGTGTGGATGATTAACTTAATAGGACTCCAGTCAGGAAGAGGGACTTCCGGGAGGAACAGCCCCTGGGGGTCTGGAGTCAGGTGTGTCCAGAGCTCAGTGACAGACCCTTTTGAAGTTCTAGTCAGTTTATCAGTCCCCAGTCAGGATGACCAAGGCTCCATGGGGAGGAATGTTTGCCCTGAGGCTTCGGTGGGACCTATCATGTTTGTGGCCACACTGGCCACAAGGTGGACAGACAGGAAGGGACCCTGTGTCCCCTGCACAATTCCTCCAGCATGGTAAGGGACTGATTGCACAGGACACCAGGTGACAGTGGAGAAGGAGGGCAGGTGGCAAGAGGCAGGTTCATTGCCACTAGGTTCCAGATGGCACAGAGGAAGGCGTTGAGAGCCTGGGGCTAGGGACCGCTGGCTGTCTGGCTCCTCCCCCATCGCTGGTGTGCAAAAAGTACATTTGAGGGGACCCTTGGATGCCTGTGTGAGGCCACAGAGACCTAACTGCAGCGGTCAGACATTGGATATGCTGAGGAGCCTAGGGTCCTGTGAACCCTGGAAGTTCCTGTGACCTCAATGGAGAAAAGAGCATTCTGTTCTCTCAGCGGTGCACATTGCCCTGCCCTGCCCAGAGAGGCTGCTCATGACAAGAAAGGGGACAGGAGGAAGCTGGGTGGCCCCACAGGCTATGTTAGCATGGCAGACAGGGTCCAGGGAGAAGAGTCTGGAAGGTTTGGGGGTTGACAGGACATTGGCTCACACAGCCAAGATGGAGAAATCACCTCAAATCATTCCTTTGCCCCCCACCCGTTTTAGAGAGAGGTAGACTGAGGCCCACAAATGGGTGATAGGTGGTGTGTAGCAGGGAGGCACCAGAAGGTCACACTTGCAAGATTGACAGCCCAGCATGGTGGCCCCAGAAAGGGGGTCGCATGGAGGACATTTTCGCCCTTTCTAGCCTGGCAGGTGGGGGTTCCTTCACTAGAATAGGGTGCTGCAGCATCCCACGCACTGTGGAGAAACCACTCTCCACACACCCAAAGAGGCAGGGCTGGTTTGTCTCCATCACCTGCAGCAAGAGGATTCCCCCAAACGGGTCGGTCCCCTTTTCCTCCAAACCTGAGGACCCTATCTTCGCTACCGCATGCATCTAGAAGGGGATCGCTCCCTCCACAGGCTGCCAGGATACAGAGCCGCACCCACACCCGCCTGCGGGTCGCCCGTGTTACCCGAGGACCCTAAAACGGGCCGAGCGCTGAGAGCCCCGTATCCCCGGGCGGGGCTGTGCTGTCTCCCCGGCCGCAGCGCCGGCTCCCCCAGTCCATGGAATGGGAGGGCGCGCGCACCCCCGCGCCGCGCGTGTGAATGGCACAGCCCGCGGGCCGCAGCGCCGCGTAGAGCGGCCGGGCGAGACCACGGCGCCACGGCGGGGGAGCGGGGCGAGCCCATCGCGCCGACGGGGGTGCCGGATTTACCTGCCTCCGCCCCGCTCTCCGAAGACCAGGCCGCCTCCGCCGTCACGGCCCCCGCCTCGGCGCTCTCCGCCTCGTCCGGCACCTCCAGCTCCATGGCCAAGCGCTCCGGCGGCGGCGGCGGGCCCGAGGATGCACTCGAGCTCGGCCGCCGCCGCTGAACAACAAGCGCCGCCGGCACCACAGGGCGGAGGGAGGGGCGCCGGCGCGGGGGGCGGGGTCTGGGCGGAGCCTGGCGTTGACGCGGACAGTTTAACCAATCAGAGATAGGGATGGGGCTTAGAGCAGCGCCCACTCAGCAGAGTCGCGAGCGCCCTCAGGCGTCCGGAGCCGGAAGGACTCGTGTTCACGTGCAATTCCGAGGGCGGAGGGAGAAACTTCAGCAGGGGGCGGGATCTGACCAATCAGAGATCAGGGGCAGGGCTAAGGTGAAATACGACTCACTAGCGCCTCCAAGTGTCCATAGGCGGAAAAACCGAGCAGCTCGTATAAACCAGAGAACTGAGGGAAGAAAGCCTGCAGGGGGTGGAGCTAGGGCAGGGCCTAGAGCCTAGCACACCCAATCGGAGATTGGGGGCGGAGCCTACACATGCGGCTCAGGAGCGCCCCAAGCGGATAGCAAACCAGACACGAGGCCAGCTGGGTCTAAGTGGGGCTCTGTCTTTAATTATCAATAGTTTACATTATATTGTAAAGTAATAAAATAATAGCAGTAAAAACCACTTCTAGTAGCCCAGGCTGCTGAGGATAATAACTGTGATTCTTCTGCCTCACCTCTCCTGTGCTAAGGTTCCACCAGAAAGCCTGACTAATGTCACCACTCCTAAACGTGGGGGTCCTTGGAGCCGCAGAGTCTGCCTCTCCTGAGCCGGCTAGAAGCATGAATCTGAACCCTTCCTGCCTCAGGAACTACAGAGGACATCACCAACTCCTCCAGAGATGTGGACGAATCCTTAGGGCATCACAGGAAGGAATTAGGTCATGAGTGATCAAATGAAGCAGAAGCAAATTAAAAAACAAACAAACAAACAAACCTGGGGCTGGAGAGGTGGCTCAGAGGTTAAGAGCTCTGGCTGCTCTTCCAGAGGACCTGAGTTCAATTCCCAGCAACCACCCTAACCCTGTCTGTAACTCCAGTTCCAGAGGATCCGACATGATCACACAGATATATATGAAGGCAAAACCCACCAATTCATATAAATTATTATTATTATTATTATTATTATCATTATTACTTGCTTTTTTGAGGCAGGGTTTCTCTGTATTATTGCTTTGGAGCCTATCCTGGAACTCGCTCTGCTCTGTAGACCAAGCTGGTCTCGAACTCAGAGATCCACCTGCCTCTGCCTCCGAAGTGCTGGGATTAAAGGCGTGTGCCATCACCACACGGCAAATTCATATAAATTATTAAAAAAATAAAAAAAAACAAACCTGAAACCGGAAAGCCACAGGGGCCAGAGAGATATGATATGATCTACAGACAGAGAAGTCAATACTTATACAATGGACCAAGTCTTGTGCATGGCTCAGGGATGGAGCCCCACCTAGAATCTCCAGTGAAGGGTGGGGCATGGTTCAGCTTTGAGTCCCCGATCTGTCTGGTGTCACCTCCTGCAAGGAAAGCAGGAAGTTTGACAAGGACACAGCCCATTCATCCCTTAGAGTGCTGCGTGTTTTCTCATCACCTATTCTGTGGGCCCCGTGGGTGCTGTGGGGGCGCATGCCTAGGTAGGTCTCTGGGTGCTCAGGGGTTAAGGCCTGTCCTGCCACGTGAGAGTACCTTGCGACAGAGCCACACGCCCTCACCTGTGGGCCGGGCTCTTGCACTCACCATTGCGCAGTCTTGCTGGTTCCACCAGGCAAAGGGACTCACCCGCGTTCGCGTTTGCTCCACTCCACCAGGGCGCCGCGGTGAGCAAACAGGTCGTCCGGCCTGAGCAGCCAACTTGGGTCTCCTCCCCACCACCCATGCCAGAAGGGCATCCAGAACCCGGCTGCCACCACCCACCCTGCCTCCACTCAGCCTTTCAGACCGGTAAGTCTCCAGCGGAGCTAACCCTGAAGGCGGTATGCATCCAAGTGGCCCCATCTCAGGCTCCCTCCCGGGCCCCCACGGTGGTTCTGCCTGCTCCCGGGGGAGCCGGAAGCCGCCATCCTGCGTGGGCATCTGACACAGTTTTTGAGACTTTGTGCGGCTGCAGTTTCTGCCCTGGCAGGGTGCCGGGGACGCTGCAGCCAAACCTTCAAAGGGTCATTGTGAGCGCAGGTGCTGGCTGCTGATCGCCCAGCAGGGTCCCTATGGGCAGCCTCTGACTTGTGGGGAGATGGTGAAGTACAGCTGGACTAAGTCTGAGTTTCTCTAGCACTCCCCCAAAGAGTCACCTTCCCAGGCTATATATTGTGGGGACGCAGACACCAGAGGATGGGGCTCAACTGTAAAGTGAGGGGCATGGCAGACGCCTGTCAGGAATTGCTTCTGGGTCATTTGCCCCTAAACAAGGAAGAAACAAAGCAATTCCTTAAGGAGGGTGTGTCCAGCCACCCGAGGTGAAGGCTGGGGTTGCAGGGTGGACCTGGCGTTGGAAGTTGAAGCTATCAACCATTGTGCTGTTGGCCCAGCCTCAGTTTCTCATTCTGTACCACAGACAAGCCAAGTAACACTTGCTGGGGCAGGCGGGTCACCGTTTGGCAGAAAATGAACTGAGGCCCAGAGAGGTTCAGCCACTTTCCTGGTGATGCACAGCTGAGTAAGACTGTCCCTTACTTACAGGGGTAGGCCTCCAAGTTGACCCCCTAAGACAATATCCCAGCCTCGACATTTAGAAAATTCCCTGCCGGTCAGGCCTGGAACTTCCGTATGGCACCACTCTGGGGAAAGTCCATGCAGAGAATTTGGGCTCAGTCCTTCCTCCAGGGCCTGGCCGGGTGCCAGTGTTTGTTCAGGGTAGAGCCCAATGCCCTTCGGCATGGAGGTCAGTGGGACACACGGCTATGGAGACGGGGTCCAAGCAACGACGCCCATTTATTGAGCATTTACTGTGTGCCAGGTATATTGCGAGCAAGGCTCCGAAATTCAGTTTTATCTTGTCAGTTTTTTTTTGGAGACGGGATGTCACTCACACTCACACTCACTGGTGTGTCTCCATAAGTAGCCCCTGGCTCTCCACTCTGAGCGCTGGGATGAAAGGTGTGCACCGTCACACATGATTTTCGGGAGCTGGGAGCCTTGTGGACTTTCGAGCCCATAGTTGAGGGACGTGAGGAGTTGCCCACACTGAAGTCTGGGGCGGCGACAGGCGGGGGTGGAGTGGGGTGGGGTGGTTAGCCGCTGGGGCTTAGGTCCCCAGGCAGGTGGGAGCTGGCGCCCTCTGGTAGCCGAGTGGCAGGGCAGGGGAGTAGGCAGGTCATTAATGCACACGGAGACCCTGCCCAGAAGTCAGGAGGAGCTACGGACGCGGTTAAGTACTTAACACTATTCCTCAGTTGCTCGCTCATGGGTCCCACTCATTCCTCAAAGGGCTTTTCGTCCTGTGTACCCCCGAAGTATGCCCACTATTTAGAATAAGATTAGGCAAACAGTAGGCACTCCGTAAATGCACAAATAGCCCCTGGAGGGCCCCTAAGGTTTTTGACTCAGTGGAAGATAGAAGGTGTGATGTTACAGGCAGCTACAAACTGAGTGACGCCACCCCCAGGTCTACACAGTGAGCTCTCTGGGCCAGCCTGGTCTACACAGTGAGACCAGAAACAACAAAACCCCAAACAACAGGAAGCTATGAGGAAGACCTCAGGCACTGTTTGATGACTGCTTGCTTTTGGGGAGCGGAGGGGGACAGGGACACCAGACACCACTCCTGGTTCCCACATGCCCCTCTGGCTGAAGCTGGTATCGCAGCCCCAAATGCAGAAGGCCAGGCCCAGGACAGCCCAGGCTAGCCCGAGTCAGAATGGGGAGCCTTGTTTTACAGAAGGGGAAACTGAGGCGAGGAGCGATGGAGCCGGGGACCTTTCTGGAGTCCCTCTTGCTCCAGGGTTGGTCTGCCGCCCCAGCATCACAGTCGCAAGCTCCCACAAAGTCCCTGAGGAAGTCCCACTGTGTGCTTTGCGGCGCTGGCTGCGGCCTGGAGCTCAATGCAGCACAAGCCCTGGGATCTGAGCCGTCCTCCCGCTCCAGCCCGCACCCCCGTGGCGGGCGAGCCACACCCCAGCCTCTGTCATGAGCAGTCGAGCGCGCTCGGACCTGGGAGCGGGGGCTCCGGGTGGTGGTCCTCCCCTTCCTCCCGCGCCCCGCCCCGCCCCGCCCCGGGTCTTCGCACCTTCCCATGCGCAGCCGGAGGGCAGATCCCACCTCCAGAGCACCCCCGCTCTCCCCGAGGACCCCAGCCGCGGCCCTCCACCCCTGCCTTGGTTTCTCTAGATGTCCTGTGCCGGAACTTAAATTCCTAAACATTTAGAGGGGTGCGCGCATGCGCACATGTCGTAGCGCGTTCAGCAGTCAGACGGCAACTCGCTTGGGTGGGTCCTTCCACCATTTGCAGTGCGGGATCGAATTCGGGGAGACAAGCCCGCCCCCAACCGCCTCTCGGGAGCACGTGCCCCCCCTGGGGCGCCCGGGGCCCGCTGGCAGGCCTCAGGCCTGAGCTCTGGATTCGAACTCAGAGCTGGGGCGGGTCCTAGGGAGCGGAGTTCCAGGCTTGTCTTTTAATCTCGGAAACATGTGCAACTTCCATTCCCATTTCTAGATAGGGAAACCCAGGCACAGGCCACTCAGCGGCTTGCAGATGGGCGGGCTCCCGGGTGTCCCGAGTCCACGGCGCACCGGGCACACAGTGGGCGGGCGCACAGGGGGGGGGGAGTTCATCCCGAGCACACACAGATGAGGCTCAGGCCCAGCCGCCCCGGGTCAGGGACAGAACAGGCCTGTCTGGGCCCAAGGTGCTGTGTTGATCGGGGGACACTCGGGCCTGTGAGCTCTGCTCACCACGCCCGTGCGCTCGGCTTTGGGACAGGGTTGCTGTGTAGCCCAGGCTGGCCTCGCGGGACTAAAGCCGGCCCTGCCACACCCTCCCCGGGGGAGTGTGAGAAAGAATGCCCGCGTTTGCCCTTTGCCCTGGGGCTGCTCAGGGTGGGGCTCAGGTTCCCTTCCTCACCCTTTGCAGTGAGAACCGTGTGGGCCGAGCCAGCACTAGCCCCGCCTACCGGTGTCCAGCTTGCTTGCCCAACCGGTCCTTCCTAAAGCTAGCCCCTGAGGATGGGGGGGGGGTGGCCGGGCCAGGAACCTGACGAGGTTCTCTTGGGGAAATTTTCTGAGTGTGTGTCAGTGTCAGTGTGTGTGTGAGAGTGCGTGGTGTATGTGTGTGAGTGTGTAAGGATGTGAGTGTGAGTGCGTGTGTGTGGTATGAGTGTGTCTCTGTGAGAGTCTGTATGGTGTGTGAGAGTGTGTCTGTGTGAGTGTGTCTGTGTGTGAGAGTGTGTCTGTGTGTGAGTGTGTATGGTGTGTCTGTGTGAGTGTGTCTGTGTGTGAGAGTGCGTGGTGTGTGTATGTGT
Organism: Cricetulus griseus; assembly: GCF_003668045.3. Classification (NCBI taxonomy): domain Eukaryota; kingdom Metazoa; phylum Chordata; class Mammalia; order Rodentia; family Cricetidae; genus Cricetulus; species Cricetulus griseus. Next base: position 102,063,216 of record NC_048598.1, on the reverse strand, counting down.
GTGAGTGTGTCTCTGTGTGAGAGTCTATATGGTGTGTGTGTGTCTGTGTGAGTGTATGTGAGTGTGTCTGTGTGAGAGTCTATATGGTGTGTGTGAGTGTATCTGTGTGAGTGTGTCTGTGTGTGAGTGTGTATGGTGTGTCTGTGTGAGTGTGTCTGTGTGTGAGTGTGTGTATGGTGTGTCTGAGTATGTGTGAGTGTTTCTGTGTGAGTGTGTGAGAGTGCGTGGTGTATGTGTGTGAGTGTGTAAGGATGTGAGTTTGAGTGCGTGTGTGTGTGTGTGGTGTGAGTGTGTCTCTGTGTGAGAGTCTGTATGGTGTGTGAGAGTGTCTGTGTGAGTGTGTCTGTGTGTGAGAGTGTGTCTATGTGAGTGTCTGTGTGTGAGTGTGAGTGTGTGTATGGTGTCTCTGAGTGTGAGTGTGTGTGTCTGTGTGAGTGTGTCTGTGTGAGTGTGTGTATGGTGTGTCTGAGTGTGTGAGAGTGTGTATGGTGTGTCTGTGTGAGTGTGTGTGTGCACATCATCAGTGTGTGAGTGTGTGTGTCTCTCTGTAGCCCAGGCTGGCCTCCTCCAGTCTCCACCTCTCAAGAGTTGTGCAGTTCCCACAGAGGCCGGGGAGGGGGCTCTGTTCCGGAGCCGCCTCGTGGGCTCGAGGGATTCGAACGCAGGCCCTCGCGCTCTCAGAGCAAAGGCGCCAGCAGCGGGCGATCGTCTCTGTTCGTGTCCTGCAAACTCCTTGTTTGTTTGTTTGTTTGTTTATCTCTGTGTAGCTTTGGAGCCTATCCTGGAACTCGCTCTGGAGGCCAGGCTGGTTTCGAACTCACAGAGATCCACCTGCCTCTGCCTCCCGAGTGCCGGGATTAAAGGCGTGCGCCATCAACGCCCGGCCCCCCCAAACTCTTAACCCACCTTCAGAACTCCACCTGCCATGTCCCTGCCCGCCACTCGCCGGCTCCTCGGCCCCTCCTTACCCTGCTCCCCCGCCAGGGCCTCCGGGGTGCAGAGCCGTCCCGGGCCGGTCCGTCCCGTCCGCGTTTTCCGGGCAGCCTCGCGCGTCCTCTCAGCGGCGGCGGGGAAATCGGGACCCGAGCGGCGGGGGAGGCGTGGCTCGCTGGGGCTGGGGAGGCGTGGCCCGCTGGGGTGGAGGCGTGGCTCGCTGGGGCGGGCGGGGCTCGCTGGGGCGGGGCGGGGCGAAGGAGGAAGAGCAGGTGCAGCGGCGCGCGGCCCGACCCCGCGGCGACCCTGCGGCCCACGGGGAGCGGACCGCGGGACGGCGGAGGTGGCAGCTTCCGGACCCCGCCGAGCGCCATGGCGGTGAGATTCCAGGCGAGTGGCCGGGAGCGCGGGGAGGGCGTGGCAGTGCGACCCGGGCTTTCAAAACAGCCAGGGAAACTGAGGCCCTGAGGTGGGGCTAGCCGGGGGGCCATGTAGGGAGATAAATCTGTGATCGCGCCCCTCAAGAGGGCGAGTTCGAATCCCACCGCGACAGTGAGACCCGCTCGCGCGTGATCTGGCTTTGTTCTGTGCTTGAGCGCTGGCATGCATAGAGCGCCTACTGTGTACAAAAACACTGTGAGAGCCTGGCGCATGGGGTGACTGTAGCCCGCTCTGGGGACTCTGGGGAACGAACGTTCCCTTAGGCGTGTGCGGTTTCTCCACACCCCAGAAGGGTAAACTGAGGCCGTGGCTGCTGGGTCACCGCTCTGCCTAGGAGGAGTGCCTCGGCCCTGCGCGTCCCCTCGGGCTGCGTCCCCTCCCGCAGTTTGCGTCTGCAGGTGGCAGGGCGGGGCCGGGCGCTCACCTGGGGGGCGGGGCTGAGGGTCTGGGAGCGAGCGGGTGAAAACCGCTCTGCTCCGGTTTTCAAGCACCACCCCCCACGCCCTACGCGGTGGAGTCCAGAGAGCGCCCCCGTGCAGCAAACCCTGTGCGCCCAGAGTGGGGACCCGGGAAGATGCCCCAGACGCCAAGGGGAGGGGCTCGATGCGTGCAGGAAGCAGAGGGGAGGCCGAGGCCGGGGCTGTGCGGGCTGAATAGGAGTTTGCCAAGGACCAAAGCTGATGGCAGGCGGGTCGCCTGGGTCCCGCGTTCCACAGCTAAGCGACGAGGCCGGAGGACTGCGGGGACTCGTGCATGGGCTGGGGAGGGGGCACCGGAGCAGGTTAATCCTAGGGCCCCGGGGAGCCCGGGGGTTTAGAGCAGCTCACACCAGCGGGGACAAGCGCGGCAGGCCAGGACAGGCCCGGCCACCTGCGCCCCGCCCCGCCCCGCCCCCCGGCACCCTAGGGAGCCTCTTTCCTTAGAGGAAGGGGAAGAAATGAAAACTCCACAGCTGGGCGGCTAACCTCCCAGCCGCTGCAGGAAGGATCACCCGGGGAGCCAAGGCTGCAGGATGGCCCTGAGTTTGCACCGGACACCTGCGCCCTCCCGCCCCCCAAAGCCAAGCCCAGCCCACCAGGACCGGGGAGACAGAGGGCGGCGCAGGCCGGGTCATGCGACGTTAAGATGAAGCCCTGAGGGGCTCAGGTCTGCACCGGGGCCGCCTCACCGGGAGCTGAGGAGGCAGATCTGCAGCGGGGGCGCAGCCCGTGGGCAGCAGGGGCGCAGCCCGTGGGCAGCGGGGACGCCTGGGCGGCGGCCGTGCGACCTCCCTGCTGTCCCCGCAGGTGGCACACATGGAGGAGCTGACCATCTGGGAACAGCACACGGCCACGCTGTGCAAGGTGAGCTGCGGCCTGCTCCTGGGGCGGGAGCCCCCGGGCCCGGGAGATAACCCACCCCGCCTCCGTGGCCTGCGTCCCGCAGGACCCCCGCCGCGGCTTCGGCATCGCCGTTTCTGGAGGCCACAACCGGGGCGGCAGCGGATCTGTGCTCGTGTCGGATGTGATTCCCGGAGGCCCAGCCGAGGGCCGGCTCCAGTGAGGCCCGGGCCACCGTGGGGGGTGGAGTGGGCGTCGGGGACAGACAGCGCCTGTCACCTTCAGCTCTGCCAACAGGGCCTGGCTTCCCTGGCCCAGCGTCCCTAACGCTTCCTGGTCCCAGAGGCAGAGCAGAGCCCAGGACAAGCCGGCAGGGCACTGGCACAGAAAGACTTCCTTAGAATCTAAGCAGTGGGAAAGGCTGCCGGCCCTCAGAGTCGGGGAGGGGGTGGGAGGGAGGGAGAGAGGGAGAGGGGAGGGAGGGAAGCCGGCAGTCACAGGCACAGAGACTAAAGAGAGAAAACAACCGAGGGCAGCATAGAAAAAGCAAAATACCTAGTAAGAACCAGGCTGGGCGTGCAGCCCTGAGCGTCCTCACTGGGGCCACTCCCTCAGGACCGGGGACCACATCGTCATGGTGAATGGGGTCTCCGTGGAGAATGTCACCTCCGCCTTCGCCATCCAGATTTTGAAGACCTGCACCAAAACGGCCAACATTGTGAGTGGACACAGGGTGGGGAACTGAGTCTCAGTTCAGGAAGCCAGGCGGTCCTGATGCTGCAGGTAGAGTCGTAGAGCTTTTGTCTAGGGGGAGCGCTCCACCCTAACCACACCCCCAGACCCCACTGCGAGTTCTGGGCATGGCTCCACCCTGACCACACCCCGAGCCCCCCACTGGGGCAGTCTACATCTTTTTCCTTTTTATTTTCCTCAGTCTCTATTTTCCGGGTTGATCTTTAATTCTTTTTTTTTTTTTTTTTTTTTTTTGAGACAGGATTTCACTGTAGCCCTAGCTGTTCTGGAACTTGCTCTGTAGACCAGGCTGGCCTCGAACTCACAGAGATCCTCCTGCCTCTGCCTCCCCAGTGCTGGGATTGAAGGCGTGCGCCACCACCGCCCGTCTAATGTTTTTAAGGTTTATTTATTTTATGTATGTGGGTGTTTTGTCTGCATGGATATCTCTCTGCACACCAGAAGAGGTATATGATCCATGAGACTACAGTCACCCACTTGTGGGTGCTGAGAACTGAACCCGGATTCTCTGGGAGAGCACTCTGCAGCCCAGATCTTTAATTCTTCATCCCCCGGCCTTAGTCCCTGTGTAGTCACAGTGTCTGCCCATCCTAGGCTGATAGGCAGAGTTGAGGGGTGCAGCCCCTTCCCCTGAAGTCACACACTGGCCCAATCAGATGATGACTTTGGTGCTGAACTCAGAGGGGCTGAATGTCCTGGGGTCCCTGCTTCCCACCTCTTGTGACATGTCTTCCCCTTCTAACAGACAGTAAAGCGTCCCCGCAGGATCCAGCTGCCTGCCACCAAGGCCAGTGCGTCGCCAGACCCGGAGGAAGCCGACCACGGCCGTGGCTACGAGGGCGACTCCTCCAGTGGTTCGGGCCGATCTTGGGGTGAGCGTTCTCGAAGGACCAGGACAGGGCGCCGCAGCCGCCTGGGCAGTCAAGGGCGCTGGAGCTCAGGTGGCGGATCTGAGCCCAACGGACTGGACCTGGTGTCCGGCTACAAGCGCCTGCCGAAGCAAGACATGCTCATGAGGCCACACAAGTCTGTGCTGGTGAAGCGAAGGAACAGCGAAGGTGAGGGGCCTGAGTGCACCCCAAAACAAAAAATCCTCAGGGGCTGGGGGCGTGGTCAGGGGTGGAGCCTCACCTAGAATCTCCCGCTGAAGGGCTGGGGGCGTGGTCAGGGTGGAGCCCTGTCTATTTTAGAGGCTAAAGCAGAAGGATTACAAGTTACTTCAAAGCCAGTTTAGTGATCTTGGCCTCCTGGCTCACTTCTCTCCTCTCCCCTCCAGAATTTGGAGTGAAGCTGGGCAGCCAGATCTTCATAAAACACATCACAGACTCTGGTCTCGCTGCTCGGAACCGCGGGCTTCAGGAAGGAGACCTCATCCTGCAGGTGAGCCCAGGCTTATGCTTCAGGTGGGGAAACTTGAGGCCCAAGCGGGCGATGCCATGCATGCTCCCAGCTTCAGGAATCATTCCCAATCCTCCTCCTGTTTCTGGGCCCCCTCACCAAGCCAACTGTTTCTAGTTGTACCCCCCCCCCCAGCCTGTTTCTGAGAGCTTGTCACTTATTCCCACCTGGCCACTGTCAGATCAATGGGGTGTCCAGTGCGAATCTGTCCCTGAGCGATACACGGCAGCTCATTGAGAAATCCGAGGGGGAGCTGACGCTACTGGTGCTGAGGGACAGCGGGCAGTTCCTGGTGAACATCCCTCCCGCAGTGAGCGACAGCGACAGCTCCCTTATGGAAGGTGAGGAGAGCAGCCTCAAGCATGGCTCCTGGAGGCCCCCAGAGGGATGGGAACTTACCTCAAGCCACGGGCAATCCAGGCTGCATTCTGTGAGGCTCAGCGGCCACTGGACGGCCCCGTGTGGCATGAATGACATGAACGGAGTCGAGTGTGACCCTGGCTAACCTGCTGCTCTCCCCTACAGACATCTCAGACCTGACCTCGGAGTTGTCCCAGGCGCTGCCATCACACATCCCTCCACCACCTCTACAGGGTCAGCGGAGCCCTGAGGCGAGCCCGATGGACTCCCCAGTGTGAGTGCAGGGTGGTGGCCGTGAGGGTGGTGTGCACACTGCTCTCTGCCTAGATGAGGAGGTGACTCTGCATCTGTGGGGGTCCCTGTGCAAATGCACCCCTACTCACTAGACTTTCCTCCCACCCAGGGAGAGCCCCCGGCCCCGGACGAGGGAACTGTCAATGGATTCAAGAGCCATTGCTGAACCAGGTGAGCACTGGCAGCTGGACACCCTTGCTCACTTGCAGCAGCCATGCTGGGGGTGGGGGGTGAAGATTTAGGCAATTGTTGGGTGGGAGCCCCAAACCTAAGGGTGAAAGGCAGGGCCAAGCTTGTTATAGCCTACAATAAGGTGCTGGGGGTGGGGGGGAGTTGGTGAGATGTGGAGCCCTGCCTGGAATCCCCCTGTGAGGTGTTGGGGACGTGGAGCCTCTGCCTATACTCCCCCAGCGAGGGGCGTGGACAGAGTGGAGTCTTCATCAAGAAGCCCCTAGCTGGGCTGGCTCTTTGTTCTGTGTGCTCTGAAGGAGTGAAAGCTCCCGGTTTCTCATTGTAGAGTGTCCTGGAGAAAGCGGCTATGACATTTACAGGGTTCCCAGCCGGCAGAGCCTGGAGGACCGTGGGTGGGTACCTCAGATGAGCATGTGGTTCCAGAGGCCCCCACATCCTGTAACCACCTTTGGAGCCCATGTAACCCCAACTCCCTGCTGGTGAAATGCCACAAATATCATCTGGGCTGTTTGGGAACCCAAGGCCTGCAGGGGTGAAGGTATGCTCCACCACCATGGCCTGATCACATCCCTTTCTGGTAGCTACAGCCCCGACACCCGAGTTGTGCGCTTCCCCAAGGGTGCAAGCATCGGCCTGCGGCTGGCCGGCGGCAACGATGTGGGCATCTTTGTGTCCGGGGTGCAGGCGGGCAGCCCAGCCGACGGGCAGGGCATCCAGGAAGGGGACGAGATCTTGCAGGTGACATGGCGACCCCGGGAATGCGGCCCTGGGTCTTCTGGTGCTCCCCTTCTCACGTGTCATCATGAGGCTACAATCACCTGTTTGTAGCCCAGGCTGGCCTGGAACTCGCTATCCCTCCCACTTCAGCCTCTTGAATGTTGGCATTACAGGCCTGCATCCCATGCCTGTCTTTTTCCAAGGGTGCCAGGCATTTGAACTCAGACCCTCATGTTTGCTCAGCAAGCTCTTTTCCTCTGAGCTCTCTCATGAGCCCTGGAGAGTTTTTACATGGCACTGCAGTGGGGTTGGTCCCCTTAGCACCATCTGAGGCTTTCTGACTTGGCTGTGTGTACGGAGCCTGGCTCCTCCCGGGATCTGTATGACACTCAGCCAGAGGGTAAGATCCAGTCTCAGAGGCGAGACACCTTGGGAGGCAGTTTGGGGTGTGGCGTGCAGTGACCTGGTCATCCACCTCACCTTCTCACCAGGCCTTTCTTGTCAGGTGAATGGCATGCCGTTCCGGAACTTGACCCGGGAAGAGGCTGTGCAGTTTCTGTTGGAACTGCCACCAGGGGAGGACGTGGAGCTGGTGACACAGAGCAAGCAGGACAGTGAGTGGCCTGGGGTGTCCCCACAAGGACCTGGCCCCACACAAGAAAAACAAACACCAAAGTCTGGGCCAGCTCTGGGGGTGTGGAGACAGGAGCATCCCTGGGGTCAGGGCCAGTCTGGCAGACCTGGTGAGTCTGATGCCAGCCTCTGGCCTCTGCTGGCTGACATGGAGGCACATGCTCTTAATCCCAACAGAGGCAGGAGGATCTCTCTGCATTCAAGGCCAGCCTGGTCTACAGACTGAGTTCCAGGACAGCCAGGGCTACACAGAGAAACCCTGACTCAAATAAATAAAATACCCTAAGCTAGTGGGTTGTTGAGTCCACGCCTGGCTTCTCCCCAGGCACTACAGGGACAACACCCTGTGTCTGCCCTGAGAGTGAGGAGCTCATGAAACCCCCTCTGTCCTCAGTCTTCAGGAAAATGGTCCAGTCCCGCGTGGGTGACTCCTTCTACATCCGCACACACTTCGAGCTGGAGCCAAGCCCGCCCTATGGGCTGGGCTTCACCAGAGGCGATGTCTTCCACGTGGTGGACACGTTGTACCCGGGCTCGGGGCTGGGCCACGGTGGCCGTGGGGGCCTCTGGCTGGCAGCCCGCATGGGCAGAGATCTCCAAGAGCAAGAACGCGGCGTGATCCCCAATCAGAGCAGGTGGGGGCTTCCCAGGCTCCAGTCTCAGTTTCCCCATTGCTGAGGGTTCCCTGGGGTGCACAGATATCATGGCTTATTCATTCATTCATTCATTCATTCATTCATTCATTCATTCATTTTTGAGACAGAGTTCCCTCCCAGTATCCAACCCCGTCCCAAGTACCAGCATCCAGAGCCCCCAGATCCCTTGGCTTGTGGTCCCATCCTCTCTTTTCAGGACCTGCCTCCCTCTGAGAACCCTATGGTGTCACCAGGTCCCCAGTTCAGGGTCCTCAGCCTGATTCTGCCCTGTCCCGGAGGCAGCAAGTCCCCAGGGTCAGGCCCTTGTTGTGCTTTTCATGTTCCCTGTACTCCCCAGGGCAGAGCAGCTGGCCAGCTTGGAGGCAGTGCAGCGGGCTGCAGGTGTAGGTCCTGGTGCCTCCTCAGCCTCCAATCCACGAGCCGAGTTCTGGCGACTCAGGGGCCTCCGCCGAGGGGCCAAGAAGACGACACAGCGGAGCCGTGAGGACCTGTCGGCACTGACCAGGCAGGGACACTACCCGCCCTATGAACGTGTGGTGCTTCGAGAAGGTGGGTGGCCCTGAGGGGACCCTCTACAGAGCCTCAAGGCCATAGCCTGCCACCCTGTGGGTGGCACAAGCCTGTCACCCCAGCCCTGGGAAGGCTGAAGCAGGGGGATCTCTGTGAGTTCGAGGCCAGCCTGGTCTACAGAGCAAGTGCCAGGATAGGCTCCAAAGCTACACAGAGAAACCCTGTCTCGAAAAACCAAAAAAAAAAAAAAAATAAATAAATAAATCAAGCTGAGTCGGGCTAGGCACAGCAAGGTCGTTTCCTGCCAGTCTGTTCCATATCTAATAGTCCCAAATAGGATCAGAAACAAGACAGAACTTCCTTCTTTTGCCGGCCTTCAACTCTAAACAGTTCTCCTGCCTCAGTTTCCTGGGCTTCAGGCTTGAGCACCCCGACTCCAGAGCCTGACTGTTCCACTCTCTCCACTTCCCAGCCAGCTTCAAGCGCCCGGTGGTGATCCTGGGGCCAGTGGCCGATATTGCCATGAAGAGGCTGACAGCCGAGATGCCTGACCAGTTCGAAATTGCGGGTGAGACATGGCATCCTGGCAGCTGGGGAGCAGGGGTAGGGCATCTGTGAGGGGTATCCCGCCCTCCACCCACTGTGCCCAGGCCAGACAGCCTCAGTGTCAGCTCCCATCACCCACCCACGCATGGGGGCGGGGCACAGCTTCAATGGAAGCCCACAGCAACCATTGCACTCAATGCCTGGGCCAGACATTCTCAATCAATTTGGGCGCAATCTGACTGCCCCTGAAAAAGGAGGCAAACACTTTTTCATTTGCTGAAGAGCTGTCCAGTTTTTTTCGTTTTCTTTATTTTTATTTTATTTTTGTTTGGTTTTGTTTTTCGAGGCAGTGTTTCTCTGTGGCTTTGGAGCCTATCCTGGAACTCTCTTTGAAGACCAGGCTGGCCTTGAACTCACAGAGATCCACCCTGCTCTGCCTCTCGAGTGCTGGGATTAAAGGCATGCGCTACTACTGCCTGGCTATTTTTAAATTTTTGTTTCACTTTTAATTATGTGTGCATCATGTGATCCCTGCTGCTTCAAGGGTGATGCAGGAGGATAACAAGGGTCAGGAAAGCATGTTGAACTTAAAGAAACCTGTATTTAAATCAAGGCTCCCAACATCAACTGGGCCTGGCTGCATTGGTCACACCAGCACTGGCAAGGTGGAGAGATAGGGGGTCAGGAGTCCAAGGTCAGCCCTGGCTACATACAGAGTTGGAGGCCAGCCTGGGATACATCAAGCTCCATCTTTAAATATATTAAATAAAAGGGGACACCGTGGCTGTGGTTGTGGCTCAGGGGGGAGTGTTTAGCAGGTGTGGTGGCTCTGGGGGGATAGGAAGCCTTAGAGGGCTCACACAGAGAACCAGATATGACAGGTTTCAGGGTGCTCAGAAAGGAGGCCCCTGGAGGTGGCTGGGTGGGGTTCAAAGGGCAAAGTCACCTCCACCTCATTACTCATCAGCAATCCGAGGCTGATATAAGGATAAATGGAAAGCTGGGCCCCACTCAGGCCCACTGTGGAATATTACTCATCCAGGAAAAAGAAAGGACGCTCCACAGGGAGAACCACAGGGACAGGAAGTAGGAGGGTTGGGAGGGGCTGGGGTCAATTGCGATGGACAAACTGTGTAGGGGGAGAGGGCTGGACCACCGTGGACAGCATTAGCGGTGTCCCCCTGCCTCCTCAGAGAGCGTGTCCCGGGCTGACAACCCAAACAAGATCATCAAACTGGACACTGTGCGGGTGATCGCGGAGAGGGTAAGCCCGGGCATGGTGGGGAAACTGAGGCCCGGATAGGGTCCCCTGCCCCCATGGATGCCTCACGAGTCTCACACCACCCCGTGACCTAGGACAAGCACGCACTCCTGGACGTCACCCCGTCGGCCATCGAGCGTCTCAACTACGTGCAGTACTACCCCATCGTGGTCTTCTGCGCCCCCGAGAGCCGCCCCGCCCTCAAGGCCCTGCGCGAGTGGCTGGCCCCGGCTTCGCGCCGCAGCAGCCGCCGCCTGTATGCGCAGGCGCAGAAACTGCAGAAACACAGCGGGCACCTCTTCACAGGTGCGGGGAGGGGCGGGGGCGCGGGAGATGCAGTGGGGGCGGGGCTGGGGCTGAGTCCAGTTGTCCATCCTCGCAGCCATAGTCCCGCTGCACGGGACCGGTGACTCCTGGTACCGGGAGGTCAAAGCCGTGGTGCAGCAGCAGCAAGCGCGTCCCATCTGGACCGCGGAGGACCAGGTGTGTGGGCCGGAGAGGGGGGCGGGGGCGGGCACAGCACAGCCTGGGTGAACCCCGACAGTAGACAGGTTGTGGCTTCCCAGTACCCAGAAGCCAAGGTGTCCCGGGAGGAAGCTCCTCCCCCAGGGAAGGGAGAGCTCGAGAAGGGCCGGGCTTTGGAAGCTGGCACTTGGGTGGTGGGATGCACAGCGTTGACCACCGGTCAGACGTCCTGGGATGCGAGGCTGGGCCTCCGCGGGTGGCAGGGCACCGGGTAGCGGCCTCAGTTTCCCCTGGGGTCACAGTATCCTCGTCCCCACAGCTGGAGGGCTCATCCGAGGACCTGGACCTACCGGGCCGCAGCCTGGACGCCAGCTCCGGGGACCTCAGCTGTGACAGTCGGGCCAACAGCGACTATGAGGACACAGACGGCGTCTACACGGACGGCGAGGGCAGCGGGCCCCAGGACGCCGATGAGGAACCCCGACTCCCAGCTCTGGCCCGGTCCTCGGAGCCTGCGTGGGAGGGGATCGCCGCCGAGTGGGACATGCGGGTGGGCGTGGCCCCGAGGGGTGGGGAAGTGGGACCCATATCCCCCTCCGCGCATGTCAGCAGGGTCACAGTCCTTGTCTTCCCTCCAGGCCGACAGCCGCCACCCCCAGGGCCAGGACAGCATGCGGTAAGCACCAGTCAGGGACAGGGACGCTGTGCCCGAGACAGCCAATGGGGCCACTCGGCTCCATGCAGTCGGGCTTAAGAACAGAGAGTCCTCAGGCATGAAGGCTCTCAGGCAAGAAGGGGCCTTGGGGCCGGGGCTTTGTAGGACATATAGGAGTCAGCTCCCGAGTTCCCACCCAGTTAGTTAAATGCCTGGGCTTGCTCATCCTTGTGCCCACACTGCCTGATGGAGTCAGTCCGGGTTTTGGTCACGCTGTGCACCCTCCCCATCGCAGCCCCGCACCCACCTCTGCCCCCAGGACCTACGAGCACGACGCCCTGAGGAAGAAGTTCACGAGAGCCCGGGACGTTGAGTCATCCGATGATGATGGCTATGACTGGGGCCCAGCCACCGACCTGTGACCTGAGAAGGCACAAGCCCTCCCTCCCTGGAGCCTCAGTTTACCCTGTAGGACCCAGAACCTTTGACAATTTAATAAACCTTTAATTTTTTAACATTAGAAAATAATACAAGGATGAGGATTCTGGGGTCCCCATGGGCTGTGGGGTGACAGTCCTGGTGGCGGGGACGAAGGCACGCACGGACGGGGCGGTCACAGGTACACCGGCTGTTCCTGCCCCGTGAGCAGCCGGTAGGTTGCAGCTGGCATGGTCTTGATGTGAATCTAAGGGTCAGGGTGACGGGGTCAGAGGTGAGGGGGTGGGCTGATGGGTCAGAGGTGAGGGGTTGGGGTGATGGGTCAGGGGTGACGGGTCACCTCTCGCGCCTCTGTGAGCAGCTGGATGATGCGCGCATGCGGCATGGCTACCACGCTCTGCCCGTTGACCTCGATGATGCGGTGTCCCACGCGGACACCGCCACGCTCAGCCGCACCCCCGCGCAGCAGGCTGCAGATCTGGGGGAGACAGCACTCAGGACCGGCCTCGGGGCTGTGCTCTAGCCTCCACCCCATGCCCAGTCCAGGGCCCCGGCCTCACGATGCCGTCCTCCACGCAGAAGCCCAGTTGCTCGTGCACATGGGGCCGGCGGATGATGGCTGTGGTGACAGGCGGGCAGTGGATGATACTCAGTGTCACTGACGAGTGTCGCCGCACCTCCTGAGGACCACCGTGCTGCTCAGGCCTCTGCACGCCTCAGTTTACCCACCCGTCAATCCCCCGGGGAATGTGCACCTTGCAACCCCACCTCTGCCCCCCGCCCGGGCCCCACAGAACCCCGGCTTACGCGCACAGCGGCCTGGCAGGCATCGAGGGGCAGCCCCACCAGGCTGGTCCCATTGATGGCGGTAACACGGTCCCCGATGCTGAGGGCTCCCGAGCGCTCGGCAGGGCCCCCGTGGAGCAGGTTGGCAATGACGGCGGTGGGCAGCAGGGAGCCCCAGCCGGACTCAACCAGGGCAACGCCCAGGCCCTCTCCAGGCCGCTTCTGGATGCAGACCTGGGGGCGGGGCTCAGTGAGGGGTCCAGCTGAGGTCAGAGGGAGCAGGGGTTGAGCCTCTTTGGGTGCTGCCTACAGGAAGGGAGATGCGCAGGGGCGGGGCCGGGTCTGCGGGGTTGGGAGACTGTGCCTGGGCGAGGCCTCAGCAGGCAGAGCGCTCACTCACCTCCCTGCAGTTCTGGCTGTTGCAGAAGTGGTCCAGGTCACCGTTGTGCGGGTGACTGGCGTCCGAGGGCCGCGTGCCCACTTGGCTGGGGTCGATCCCGTTCTCCTGCAGGAACTGGCTGTAGGCGATGCTGAAGGCCTGGCCGATGGCCTGTGCAACGAGCTGGGCCTGTGGGAGGACAGCTCCTTCACATCCTATAAAGTCCTGGCTCCAAGGCCCACACCTTCAAGAAACCTCAAGTCAGACTCAGATGGGGGCAGGGCTCGGCCTGTGCCGCGGCTGCTCACATCCTCTGAGTGGAACACATGGCACAGCATTTTGTAGAGACGCTGCTTGCGGTCCTGGGGCGCGGTCCTCCTGGCCAGTCGTCTCCGGGCCATCACGATCAGCACTGGCCCAATGTCCGCAATGTAGGAGATGGTCTGCAGGGCGTGGTCCATCAGGGCATCCTGTGGACACGTGCTAGGTGGGCTAGGGGGCCTCTTGGGGACCCCAAGTGTCCACGACAGCCAAGGCCTGGCCTTCCCGGTACCTGGGAGTCAGCGGCTAGCACCTTGACCCTCTTGGTGGAGATAAAGATGTCCACCTCCACCATGGGCTGAGTCTCACCCTCGGGGGCCTGCGGGGAGGGAAGTAGGACATGGGCTCGCTCATAGCTGTCGGGAACACTGCACCCTGCAGAACTGGGAACACCTTCCTGGCTCACCTTGACGCGGTCCATGGCTTCCTGCGCCTGCGCCATGCGCATGCTGGGTGGTGGGCTGCGCTCTGACAGCAACTGGGTGGAGCCCAGGTATTTTGCCGCAAAAACGACGCCGTCCACGAGTTCCTCATGTCCACAGGGACCTGGAACTGTGAGTGACAGCAAGGGGTGCAGCCAGGCACATCCATCATAGGTGTCCCATGGACTCTGGGAGCCTGCAAATCCTGAGCTGTTGCTCAAGAAACTCACAGCTCTGTCCCAGAACTTAGCATAGGCTAGACCCACCGTGCTCCATCACCTGTTCTAGAAGAATCCACAGGGCTTGGGCCTCAGTGTATGGTAGCCAGTTCTGTACCTGGCACTGCCAGAACTCCTGTGAAGTGTCACCCTCAGGGGGACCCAGGGCTCACGGACCACTCTTCTAGAACCTTCTGACCAGGCTGGAAGCTCATGGCCTTACTGTGGTGTCTCAAACCCCTAACATACCAGAATCGGGCAGGTCAGCAAAATGGCTCAGTGGATAAAGGCACTTTCGGCCAAGCATGACAACCTGAGTTTGATCCCTGGGACCCCACATGGTGGGAAAGAACTAACTCCTACAAGTTGTCCCCCAACCCCCTTCTCTACCACATTCAATAAATAAATGCAAAAAAAAAAAAAAGAAAGAAAGAAAAAGAAATAAGAGGATCCAGGCCATTTCCCATAGTGACCCAGAATTCTCTCTAGTCAGCCCAGGGAGTCCAGAGTTTCAAAGCCCAGGTTCTCCACAGTCCTCAGGCAATTCCACCCATGATTCTAGAGCCAGTTCCTCTTTCTCATCATGTCAGACCATTCTACTTCTTTACTTTTTCTGTCCTGTGCTAGGGGGCTCTGGCTGCTGTGGAACCTGTCATCCTCCTGCCTCAATTTTCTGCATACTGGGATCAGGTGGGTTCTCTCACACCCAGCTGTGATATTGCAACTTCCAGGTACCCCCAAAGCTGACAGCTGGGAGCTCTTATTGTCCCTAGTTGAGTAGGACCCTGTTCTTTCTGTGGTTCCAGAACATTCAGGCCTATACAACCCCAGGCAAAACTGTGAGCTTAGACACTCTTGAGATAAGTCACAGCATTAACTGTGATTCTAGAACCTTCTGCGACACAGGGCCGCATAGGCTCCCCTTGCCACCACAGCCTTTAGGGAGGGATCTTCAGTGTCTACCTGGCTCCTTGAGCAGGCAACAAGGACTCAAGCCCAGGCCCGTGTACTTGAGTACTGTGCCCGCTGAGAGGTCTCTCCATCCCTCAAAAATTTGCATGAAACTGTAAATGCCTAGTTGGGTGGTGGTGGCACACACCTTTAATCCCAACACTTGAGAGGCAGAGGCAAGAGGATCTCTGAGTTCAAGACCAGCAAGTTCCAGGACAACGAAGGCTACACAGAGAAACCCGGTCTCAAAACAAAATAAAACCTTGTAAATACATCTCTAGGTGACAAGACCCCCACCCCCCACCCCCCACGGCCCGGCAGCCTGGTGCTGGTCTTTACTGTGGACAGTCCTCTGCCAACCAGGGCTCTAAACCTCACATGGCTTCCAGGATATGCTCCAGTCTACAGAGCCTCTCTGGCCATCTAGGATCTGCTCTAACACAACCATCCTCTTTAGAGAGCTCATGGTTACTGGCAAACACTGTGTGTCAAATTTGGGAGTCCGGTTCTGGGCTGTTTTAGAACATTCTGGTCCCGTGTGAGAATGGACACTCACCCTCGGAGACGGCAGGGCATGAGGCCAGGGTCTCGGGGCTCTGGAAGATAGAAGAGGGGCAGGGCTGAGTTCCCCCGGCAGCACTGCAGGCCGCAGGAGTCAGAGGTCAGAGGTCGGGCAGGTGTTACCTGGGCACTTGCAGGTGGCTCCTGCTGGGTCACCAGCGGTGCTGTCTCCAGCCAGGGCTCCGGGGAGCTGCTAGAACTCCTGCTGTCTGCTGGCTCCGCGGCTGACATCCCCTCCATCCACCCCGGCAACCCCCGGTCCCCAGATGGGTCCTCCGGTGGCTGCAGCAAGCGGGGTGCAGTCTGTGGAGGATCCACAGGCCCTGGCTGGGCAGGCGAAGATGATTCAAACCTCAGCAGACCCAGAAAGTCACCCCCGCCAGCCTCAGCAGACAAGAGCCCTCCAGCGTCCACACTCTCCTGGGCCGTCAGGCCTTGGCCAGTGGCAATGTGCAGGGGACAGGGCTCTCCTTCTGGGAACGGGCCACCCAGGTCACCAGGCAGGGCTTCCAGTTGCTGGATCAGTTCCTGCACACCGGATGCGTCCAGCTCCATCTCATTCGGCGTGACAGGCCCTCCGGGCCCCGAGGCCCACTGGGTGCTAGTGGGCTGGTCATCAGAGGGCAGCTCGGGGCTTTTGGGCTCCTCCAAGTCCATGGCTGGGGGCCCTGGTGGGTGCTGGGGGGCTGACAGGAACTCCATGCCTGGGACCCTGTTCACGCTGGCATTGTCACCAGGCTACAAGACAAGGGCTGTAGGTGCAGATCTCTTAGGCAAGCCACGGTATTAGAGGTGACAGGTTCAATCCCACATGGGGCCTGCACAGGAGGAAAAGTCCCCATTTTACACAGGACCCACCCAAGAAATTAGGTTCTAGCCCCCAGAACTAGGGCTCCGGAATCAGAACTCAGACACCGGCCCTCGGAACTCGGACACCGACCCTCGGAACTCGGACACCGGCCCTCGGAACTCGGACACCGACCCTCGGAACTCGGACACCGGCCCTCGGAACTCGGACACCGACCCTCGGAACTCGGACACCGACCCTCGGAACTCGGACACCGACCCTCGGAACTCAGACACTGGCCTTGGGCCCTCGGACTCCGGCTCCAGAACGCAGGCGCTGGTCTCGGGTCGCCCCACGGGAGCCGTCCTGTCCCGCGCAGGCCGCAGCACCTGTGCCTCTGGCCCGGGCCAGGATGATGAGGTCAGTCTATCTATCCTTCCAGGAGACTCAGCAGCTCCCTGCGATCCGAGCTTTGGATCCGGATCCTCAGGCTGTGCCACTCCTAGGACTATTGCGCACGCGCTCTTCACGATGCCTGCTGGGAAATGTAGTTCTCTCAGCCGCTCTGGCCCGACAGGGTGCTCTAGAGTTGCAGCGGGGATATCAGACCATGGGTTCGAATCCCGAGACTCCAGGCACAAAGGAGAGACCCAAAGTGGTTTTCTATTCTAAAACTTGGGTTCGGATAACTTCCGGACGCAAGCAGCTGCAGTGGGACAAGGGAAGAAACCAGGAAGGGAAATAGACGTTGGAGTGTGATTTGAAGATTTGGGGAGAAAAGGATGGGTGTGGGCAGAAGTTGTTGAGGACAGACTTCCGGTTTGGGTCCCAGTAGGCATATATAGGAGTGCAATCTAGTTTTTTGTTTGTTTGTTTGAGACAAGATTTCTCTGTGTGGCTTTGGAGCCTGTCCTGGCACTTGCTCTGTAGACCAGGCTGGCCTCGAACTCACAGAGATCCGCCTGCCTCTGCCTCCCGAGTGCTGGGACTAAAGGCTGCGCCACCAACGCCTGGCACAATCTAGACTTGGGTGGACACTAGCCCATACATCTGTCCACAATAATAGTCCCTAAGCTTAACCGAAGGAGGGCAGCCGGTTACGTCTGTAGCCATGAGTCTGGAAGAGTCTAGCAAGAAGTCTCTTTCTTTCTCTGAGATTTATTCTTATTATTTTTAATTATATGAGTGTGTGCACAAGAGCGCCCTCAGAGGCTCTTAGAACTGGAGCCACTGACCTGGTGCTGGGGACCAAACCCAGGTCATCTACAAGAACAGCAAGTGTTCTGCAGTACGGAGCCATCTCTCCAGCCCCAGCAAGAGTCTATTTCTTCATGAGACACAGTCTCATGTAACCTAGGCTGACCTCGAGCTCCTGCCTCAGCCTCCCGATGCTGCCAACCTTGATTTCTGTGTTGCTAGAAAAGGAACCCAAGACTTCTACTGCGCACCAGTCACCCACCCCATTTTCTTCTTTCATTACAGGTTTCACTGTGCAGCACAGGATAACCTAGAATTCAGTGTGTAGCCCAGGTGGTCTAGAACTCACAGGGATCCTCCCGCCTCTGCCTCTCGAGTGCTGGTTTTATGGTGTGCGCCGCCACCGCCTGGCTTTACTGTTCTTATTTTTAAGCTTTCAAAAATTCCACATGGGATAAAAGCATGAACTTATTGTGACATTTTAAGTAGATAAGGATCTAAGGACAAGAACTGATTGAAATATTCTTTGAACCGGTGAGAGTCACTAGACTGCTAGGACTACATTTCCCAGAAGGCCATAGGCGCCTCAGCGCACTAAAGTGGCCCTGGAGCGCTGACGTAGCACGGAAGCATGCACATGCGAGCCGGCGAGCACGATGGCGGCCACCCGTCTCCTTGGGGCTTCCCGGATGTGGGCCCACTGTCAGCTCCGGGTTCTCCCGGTCCCCGGAGGACCTGGAAGACCCTTCGTCCGGGACTACGCCAAGAAGCCAGGTGAGGCGGCTCCGGAGGAACCAACGTGGGCACGGTGGGAAGCGGAGAGAGGCGGTAGTGCGCAGGCGCGATGCCTGGGGAGGCGGGGCTCCGGGAACTACTGCGCGCAGAACGGGGCGGAGCGGTGCGGGCGAGAGTCACGGCCGTCAGCGCGCAGGCGCGGACACTAAGACACCAAACACCGCCTGCAACAGTTATTGTTGCTGTTATTGTTACTGTTTTCATTAGAAATAAATAACGTGGGTGGGAACAGTGTGTAAAGCGCTTTCCGCGAAAGCCGGGCGACCTGAGTTCGATCCCCAGAACCCACGTAAACGTGGAAGGAGACGATGGACTGCACCCACGCGCTTAGTGGCCCCCACGAGGTAATAAGTCTTAAAAATTGCGTTTTGAGCCAGGCGGCGGTGGCGCACGCCTTTAATCCCAGCAATCAGGAGACAGGTAGGAGGCGCTCTGTGAGTTCGAGGTCATTCTGGTCTACGAAGGCGAGTTCCAGGACAGCCAGAGCTACCCAGAGAGACCTGTCTTTTTTTTTTTTTTTTTTTTTTTTTTTTTTTTTTTTTCTCAAGACAGGATTTCTCTGTGTAGCTCTGTAGACCAGGCTGGCCTCGAACTCACAGAGATCCGCCTGCTTCTGCCTCCCGAGTGCTGGGATTAAAGGCGTGCGCCACCACCTACGGGCTGAAACCCTGTCTTGATAAACAAAAAAAGTTTTCGTTTTTGATGTTCCAGGAGAGCTGCATAGTGATATCCTGTCTCAAAAATAAAGCTTTTTTGTTTGTATTTTGGCACAGGGTGTCTTGTATGCCAGGCTGGTCTACACTGAGACATCTCTCTAGTCTCTGTGTTCTATTGTTTTGCGAGTGGGTCTGATAATCCTCAGCCTCAGTTCCATAATTCTGGGGTGACAGGCATGTACCACCTTGCCACCATCACTGAGTGGAAGAGAGGCTCAGTGGTGAGTGCTGGGCGTTTAGGCACACAGCCTTGGGGCAGAACGACAAGGGACCCCAGTATATACAGAGATATCTGGGGTGCTCTGCACCAGGAGGCCTCATGGAGGGGGGCACAGGAGAGCAGGGCTGGGCAAGCTGAAGTGACCTGGACTCTCACCCTGCAGTCATGAAGGGCACCAAAGGCACCAAGGGTAGTGTGGCCACTGAGGCCCTGAAGGACCCGGAGGTATGCACAGACCCTGCCCAGCTAACCACACACGCCATGGGGGTGAACATCTACAAGGAAGGCCAGGATGTGGCCCTGAAGCCAGACTCAGAGTACCCAGAGTGGTGAGTGTGACTGTACCTCATCCCAACCTAATCACCTGGCCACCTGGCCTTCAGGAACACAGTACTCAAAGGCAGCTCTGGGCCACCCCAGGGCCCACTGGTCTTGCCTACCCTAGTCCAGGAAGCTTCTGAATGTCAAGCCCCAGTGTTTCTTCTTGCAAATGGGGAGACTGCACAGTACCATGTGTGTCCCCGAGGGCTTCGGGGAGAAGGGGACAGGGACTGTGTTTTGCTTGACAAAGATTTATGGCTGATAACCTGGCTATCCACACCTGGGTCCTAGGGACCCAAAGGATTGCCCCAAAGCAGAAGTCTTTCCTTCTTGGAGCCAGCTGGGACCCAGACAGCTAGCTGAGCAGGCAGGGTGTCGTGAGAAGCAGGGACAGTGGGGTACAGGCTGGGCTATCAACAACATTTCAGTTTGGGCTTCCACTGGGAGCTAGGACCAAGTGGGTAGAAGGTGTGGCCTGTGCAAAGTTCCTGGGGCAGGACAGAGCCTGTTCTCTGGGAGTAGGTAGGAAGCCTGTGGCTGGACATGAGGTAGGGACAGCCCTTAGTATTGTTCTCTGCCATTGAAAACCAGAATTGGTAGGGTTCAAAGCCCAGCTCGACACTACCCACACCCCAGTGCTGTGAGGTGGTCTTGTAATTCTGATCCTCCCCTAGGCTATTCCACATGAACTTGGGTCCCCCCAAAAAACTGGAGGAGCTGGAACCCGAATCCCCAGAGTACTGGCGGCTGTTGCGCAAGCAGAACATCTGGCGTCACAACCGGCTAAGCAAGAACAAGAAACTATAGTGCGTGGATGGGACACCTCACAGGAAGCTGCCCTGCCAGGGCCAGCAAGAGGGCTCAGGGGGAAAGGGGCTTGCTACCCAGCTCAAGACCTGAGTTCAGTCCCCAGAACTCGCATGGCGGAAGGAGAGAAATGACTGCTGTACATTGTCCTCCAACCCCCACGTGTATCTTTGCAAGTGCAGGACATATGTGTAGACACACTATGAGCAGACACGAATAAAAGACACCATGGCAGTGGGTGCACATTACTGCCCCGTGAAGCCACACCTGGGAGTATGCTGAGTGTATGGACATGGTACACCCTGGCCTCTGCTCTGCAGCTGGCTGTGGCCTCATCTCCAGACCTTGATGGGCAGGTGGGCTGGTCCTGGCCTGGCACTCCAGGCCTTCAGGCCAGGCTAAACCCATGGGCTTCAACTGTGAGGTCTCTGACTCGACCTGGTCTGGGGCCCTCCAGGTGGGTATCACTTGTGGAAAAGGGGTGGCATTGGCCAGCTGCATAACCCTACTGACCACCAAAGGGAGCTTGGCACAGGACTGACTGCCTTTCCCTTCCATCTGGGACAGGGGTGTGGCTTCTTTGTCCATCATTGGACCCCAGGGCTGGACCTGTCTTTGCCACTTAGGTCATGAGCCAGCCTGACGTGAGCAGGTGGCCCAAGCTCCTCTTGCCTCCCCAGGTGGCTCTTTGAGCAGCTGAACGAGAATGGGTGAGCTTGTGGTACTGGGAAAGTTCCTGGACAGGACAGTGCAGCAGGCCATGTCAACACCAAGACGACAGGGACACGTCCCTTTCCATGCTTGTGGGACCCATTGCATTGTTCTGGTGTCCTGTATCTTGCTGGAGGGATTTGAGGCCCTGTCCATACAGCAGTAGCCCTATGATGCCTGGCAGGCAGAGCAGCAAGGGCACAGCCATCTTACTCCAAATACCTTATGGCTCCATGAGGATCTGGGCTGATGTCCCTGATTCTTCCCGCCTGCTTCTAGCCCTCAGCCACAGCTCCATGGCCTCTACCACTGGGAACACAGCCTGGCCAGGACTTTCACACAGGCTGTGCCCTCTGCCTGAACCACCTGAACCCTGATCTCAGGGCTGAGTAGATGGGGTAGGTGCCTGGGTGTGGTTGGATGGATGAGGAAGAGAGCAGATGGATGAGGAGATTGGGGCATGTGTGGTTGGATGGGAGGTCTGGATGGTGGGTGAATGGTGGCTGTGTCAGTGATGGGTTGATGGGATGTGAGGTAGACCGCATCCTGTCTGATATCCTCTTGATGTCACAGCCTTTGACTCCCAGCTTGGCTCTGCATTGGTGTCTGGGATTCCACAGAAGAAAAGCACCTTGGCCTTGGATCCAGAAAACTCTGGGTCGCCTCTGCACCCTGCCACCTTCTCTCAGGTCTCTGTCCCTTGTGTAACATGGACATCCTATTCACTCACTCCACACCCTGAGATGGGATATGATCTGAGCACCCCAGCTTCACACCCCCTCATGCATGGAGGTGACCTGTTAGGCTTGCTTTTGTAGCGCCTCCATTAAAGGACACAGTGACTTCAGCTCCCCAGCAGGTGGCACAGAAGAGAGGATGAAGGAAGTAGGGCCCTGGTTGTTGATGACAAGTGGGTGCTTCAGGTAGGTAGAGTGGGCAGGGACTTAGGGCAGTATCACGGGCATCAATAATCACATGGACTCTGAGGACCATGGGGGCAGGGTGACATAGCCACACCAAATGCAGGGAGCAGGCTGTGCAGGTCTCTGATGGCCCAAAGCAGTGGGTAGTGGACACGTGGGCATTACAGACACACGAAAGTACGAAGTCCTTCCAATTGCTCTTTATGGGGTATCCTGGGTGTGGGGGTCCCAGGGGCCACAGAGCCTTTATTCTGGCCAGTCCTGGCCCTGCAACCCTGCACTTGTGTCCTCTTGCTCCCTGCTTCAGGTGTCAGGGTTCCTGGCTCCGTGGAAGAGCTGAGCCCTCTGCTTCCTGTCCCCCAAGGGGAGCTGTGGCACCTGCACTGCGGAGCTCGCGGCCCAGCTTCTCTGCTATTTTTCGGAAGGGAGGTCTGCGTGCAGGCTCTGCCTCCCAGCAGCTACCCATGAGGGTGTGCACGGGGCCTGGGCAGCCATCGGGAGGCTCCATGCGGTAACCCTTCTCCACAGCCTCTGAAACCTCCTTCAGTGACTGCAGACACAGGGCGTGTAGCATGGGTGGGGAGATAGCAGCATAGGACGCACAGGCTGCCCCTCCCTAGGGGACTGCTCACCATCTTGGGGTATGGAGCTCTTCCATATGAGAAAACTTCCCACAGCAGTACCCCAAAACTCCACACGTCTGATTTGCTGGAAAATCGCTGTAGGGGCAGAGGTCAGGGTGAGCGGGTTCACTGTGGCCTCCCTGGACACAATCCCAGGCTACTCTAACCCCTCCATGCTAAGCCCATGGATGCTTCAGAGATGGGATGGGATATCAGCGGCTGAGGGAATGCACCAGGAGGAATTCTGTGGGTGTCGGGCTCACTGGAGAGGCAGCCATTTCCCCTCAAAGCTCAGAGCGGTCAAGGAATGTGCACAGGGTCACACAGCACAATCACAATATCAAGCTCCATTTGAAGAACCCCAAAACCCCAGAGAGCGGTGGAACACTGCTCACCCCGTTCTTGAGAGCTTCAGGTGCTGACCACTTGACTGGCAGCCTGCTTGAGTCCAGCCCCTTCCGCTCGGCCTTGGCTAGGCCAAAGTCACTGACCTTGGCCACCAGGTCCTCAGAGATCAGTATGTTGCGAGCAGCCAGGTCCCGATGTACCAGCTTCTTGCTCTCCAGATACTCCATGCCCTCAGCAACGTGCCTGGGGATAGACATGGCCCGGTCACCCTCAGTCAGACCTCAGTTTCCCCTTCAACTTTGGGACCTACCTTCCTAGAAGGAAGGTCACTTACAGAGAAAACTGCAGGAGCTGAGATGTACTCACGAGGGCGCGGCCCCTAGTGCGCAGGAAGTTCACCAGGTTGCCCTGTTTGGGGGAAGAGACCTGGGGGTCTCCAGGCTGTTGGACCGCCCTTGCCCACCCACCCTTCGGCCGCCCACACACTTTGCTCACGGCCCGACCACCCGTCTCCTCCTCCACACACCTTGCTCACATGCTCCATGACAATGTACAAGCCGTGGTGCAGGATCACGCCCAGGAGTCGTACCAGGTTCCTGTGCTGCAGCTTTCTGGGAGTGTGCGGTGGGGGTGCAGGGTGGGAAGTGAGCACACACCCGGGCCCTCAGCCCCAGGGCCCCCTCCCACCCGGCCACTCACGTCATCACTGCTGTCTCATCCAGGAAGGCCTGGGCTGTCACATCACACTTGATATTCTTCACAGCCACCTTCTGCCCCAGGTACTCACCCTGCAGGACAGCTGTGGACGGGGACAGAGCTCAGGACCCACCAGCAAGACAGACATACAAACGGACCTGCTGACATTCCTGCCTAGAATCCCCCAAAGTGAATCTGGGGGTGTGATCAGGGTGAAGCCCCGCCTAGAATTCCCCCAGTGAGGGGCTGGGGGTGTGACCTGGGTAGAGTATTGTCTCTAATTTCAGGAGGCCTTGTTCCATCCCTGGTCCCAAAGAGAGAAATAAATAATTAATGCAAATACAGTGGCTGTCTCATTATTCAGAATTCAAATTTCTGTTCCATGTAAAAGCCCACAGGTCCTGCCCATGTTTGCATAGTTTCCGGCTGCTCGGGATGGACAAGGCTGGTGGACTGACAAGAGCTTACCACCCTCTGATCTAAGTCCCAGGGTAATGCACACAGGGAAGGCATTCTAAGCAGAGCTCCTAGGAGGATCCTGGGAGGTGAGCTGGGGCTGTTGCCCTAGTGCCTGACAACGCTCGCCTGTCCTGCACTGTCCAGCAGTGTGCTCTGTGACCCTCCTCACCTCCAAACTCCCCCTCTCCAATCTGTGCTCCTAGAGTCAGGTGCTGCAGGTTGAGTAGCCAGCCAGCTGCAGGGACAGAGAGACAGGGTCAGAGCTGGACAGGAGTCCTTCCTTCCCACCAGCGAGATGTGGAAAGCCAGCATCCCCACAGCTGTGCACACCCCCCAGCAGTTGCCCCAAGGCTGTATGGGGTGGACACCTCACTCCTGGTACAAATTACAATCCTGCAAGCTGCAGGCTGTCCAAGGAGATCATCAGAACTCAATCCCACCAGGTTCCCCAGGCTTCAGTTGTGGCTCCAGGACCTCCCTCGATGGACAGGGACTGTGGCTGCTCTGTGCCCCTCCAAGCCTGCTCTTCCCATTACTGATCTCCCCAGGATACATGCAGATCAAGAGGCACACAGGTTCTGGAATATTCCTGAACATGTCTCTGGCAGGCTCTGGCATGCTGTGCAAACCCCGCTGTTGCTTCTGAAAGCCCTCCTCTTTCCCCCCAGAGCTCTCTAATTCCAGACTCTGAAGACTGAAGCAGGACAGATACCTTGCTCCATCATGGGCACAACTCTGGGACTCCAGATCCCACAGGAGACATATGACAATTTGACTTAGAAGAGTCAGGGGCTTAACCAAGACAAGGCTGGGGTGGGAGGCAGGAGGCCGGGGTGGTAGGTGAGGCCGAGTCTGGGCTGCTGTGTATGAGATGATCTCTCCTTAGTGGCTAGCATACCCTTTGCAAGCTCCTCCTCGGCTGACTTGGTGCCCTGTTTCCTCTTTGGCTTCACCAGCTTGGTGCAGATGGCACCCTTGTCCTTGGTGTAATGCTGTGGGGACCAGTAGTCATGAGCCTCTGGCTCTAGGGACCCCTGTCCTCCCTGTCCCTCCCCCTCCAATCGACTCAGTGGGGTAAGCAGAACCTCCCAGGTCCAGGCTAAGATGAGTGTGTTTCCATGGCAACAGTGGAAGGTGCAGAATGCAGAGTGAGGGGCTCCCTGGAGAAGTGGCTCCAGTTCTAGAGACAAGTGAGGCTCCTGGGGACCCATCCACCTTTCCACCCCTGCTGCCCCAGCCACAGGTCACCTCCACCATGTCCATCAGATTACAGAAACAGACAGCCTCATCAATGGTAAGGTGGCCATCACGATGCAGGACACGGTAGTGGATGACATCTCGGCCGAAACTGACACACAGGACATAGTCTCCGGGGTGACGAGCTGATTCCCGAACAAGAAACAGCCCGTCCTCAGGTGGCTGCAGCTGCTGTACCGCTTCCTGGCCTGAGATCTTTCCATGGAACCATCTGTGGCGAGCCGTGGAGAGACAATGCCACATGGGGCAAGGATGGCTGAGGCCCTGATGTCACCCACCCCACCAGGGTGCCACTCACGGCATGAGACTGAGCTTGGGGTCTGTGGAGAGGGCCTCCCGCTGTCGAAGAGCAGCAGCTGCCAGTAGCCCCTCCTGCCCACTGCTGTGGTGCTTGGCACGGTACCAACTTTTGTCCTGCACGATGGGGAGGGGATGGAGGAAGGGAAGGAGCAGGTGTCTCTCTGTCCTGGAATCCCTAAGTGCACCCCAACCACCCTTCAGCTCCCTCCTCACCTCACAAGCCTCCAAGATGGTCACCATGTCACCCTTTCGGAAGGCCAGCTCACCCGGCTTAGGGCGTGAGTTTTCACACTTGGTCATACATTGAGTCCCAGGGGCCCAGCGCCTCTAGGGATGAGATGGAGGCAGGGGTGTCAGGGACAGGAGGGAGAAGTGGACATTGGGAGGGACAGGGAGACTGGGAGAAACTTTGGGCTGGTGGGGAGAGGACAGGACAAGGAAGTAGTGAAGACACGGGCCTGGAGCCTGGCACTTAGGTGACTGAGACAGGAGGATTCCAGACCAGCTAAATAATGCTGGGTGTGGTAGCTCACACCTGTAATCCTAGAACTTGGGAGGCTGAGGCAGGTGGATTTCTGTGGGTTTGAGACCAGTCTGGGCTACATACTGAGCTCCAAGCTAGGCATCTCTATATAGTGAGACTCTGTCTCAAAAGCAAAATAAAAAAATAAATAAAAGCCTGGGGGTGTCTAATAGACAGAAAAGGGGACAGAGGGTGGAGGGAAACTGAGTTAGAGACCAGAATCACCGGCACATGTAGAGGCCTGGGTTGCCTCTGGCCGGGTCCATGGGGACTGGGTGGAAGCTTGCCTCGGGGTGCATGCCCCCACCCCACGAGGACAGTAGAGGAAGGTCTGGTGACTTGGGGCCCCACACTCACGGTTGGCATCCTAGCTGCGGCAGGCGAGGGGTGCCAGGCTCGGAGGAAGCGAGGGCTCACCTGTGGAGGAGTCAGTGTCATGCTTGGGGTTGTCCCCAGGTCCAGCTCCTTCCTCTGGGTCTGGCAGGGTGGAAGCAGCAGCCAGGAGGCCAAGAGCCCCCCCTCAATCATCCCTCAGGTGGCTTAGGTCCTGATTCCCTCTGCAGCCCTTGGTTTGGGAAGTTATGGTTACCCGAGGAAGATCCTTAGATTCCCAGCCATCAAAGGCCAGCCATGAGACCCCGGAGTCTCTCCCTCGCCCTCGCCCTGCCATTGCTCGGGAAGGGAAACTGAGGCCCGGAGGCAGTAGTGGAGGGATCCGATGGCTCTGGTGGCAGCCAGGGCTGTGGGAGGGGGGCGGAGGACGGTGCCAGGAGCCCGGCCTGAGGCTTCCTCTTTTCTGGGCCATGGGCAGGGGCGGTGACTCAAGGTCATTCCTGGGAATCTGACCCTGGGTGGAGCCTGGGGAGGACGGGCTCCTGTGAGGCTCCTCGGGTCACCAGGAGTCACCAAGGAAGCATCTGGAAGGACCCACGCCACCCCAGCGTGGGCAGTGCAAGGCAGTTACTGCCCGGGTCCTGCTGGCAGGGGTCAGAGCAGGAGGTTGGGGTGCGCTTCTGGCCTCGGGCTCAGTGGGGTTTGCAGGGCTGCTGCGCGCAGGCAGAGGCGCACGTGCATCTGGGCACAGGTGCCACCCGGACACCCGCATGTGCGCGATACAGGCGCCTGCTAGACGTGGGCACCAGTGCCTGTCCCTGCGGCGCACACGGGCCCTGCAGTGATCACCGGGGCGCGCGCACTCAGAGACGCGCACGCCGCACCCAGAAAAAAAAAAAAAAAAAAAAAAAAAAAACAGCCTTCTGACGCCTCCGGACCAGGACCATTTTGGGGGTCGTACCCTCTCCACCCGCGCGCACGCGCTCACCTGCTCAGGGCGCGACCCCGGGAGGGTTCCCGCCAACGGGTCTTACGCCCCAAGGCTCAACTCGGAGCAACTTGCTCCGCTTCCTCATTTTGGGGCGAGGATGGAGGGGACCCGGCTCAGAGCCCCCGCGGGTCCTAGCGCCGGCCGTACTGCGGGCCGAGTTGCGATCTCCTCCTCCTCCGTCTCCCGCGCACCAGGCGGGATGCTGGGTGCCGAGTGCTGTGTGCCCGGTGTTCTCTGGGGCCCCGCTGAGCCTCGGCCTTCCGTAGCCCACCCCAGAAAGGCTGGGAATGCGAAATGGCTCGCGCACGCGCAGGTGCGAGAGAAGGAAGGAGCTCCCTGTCTGGGGAGGCGATCAAGGCAAGCAGGGCACAGCGGCCTCCACGCTGCAGCCTCCACTCCGGCTTCACTGTGAGCCTGGCCACTCACAGACAGATACTTCCAGAAATGCCAGGCACGCACTACTGAGGGGCTCTCAAATGTTCTCACAGAACTCAGGAGGCAGAGGCAGGTTTATCTCTATGAGTTCAAGGCCAGCCTGGACTACATAGAGAGCTACATGGTGAGACCCTGCCTCAAAAGAAGAAGAAGGGGAAGGGGAAGGAGGAGGAGGAGGAGGAGAGGAGGAAGGAGGAGGAGGAGGAGGAGGAGGAGGAGGAGAAACCTATTTAATTAATTAAAAAGAGAGCAGGGACGCCTTGGGACAGAAATGCCCAGCACTGATGGATGTGACATTTCTGGAAGCCACAGGTCCCCAGCCAGGTGTGGGTACCCACTTAGGAATCACTGGCCAGAGAGGTCCAGAGACTGCAAACTTCTGGGTGATCCTATTGCTGAAGACACCACATGTCTGCATCACAGGCACCGACCTGGGGGCTCCCTCCCTGTTGTCACTGGTGCAGTAGTGGCCCAAGTTATGCACTAACCAGTTGTTTTCTGATTGGATCTGGCCCATCCTGCGCAGGCACCATTTGTGCGGCAGACATTCATGCCCAGGCCTGTAAACCAGACCAGAGCGCAAGGCTGGAGCACCCACCCGGGGAGGCCGGAGCACCCACCGGTCTTGGCAGACCTGCTGCTGCTATGCCAAATGGACTTTGTCCAGAGGTCTATTCTGCTACCTACAGTAAGAAAACATCCAGAAGACAGGCCTGAGACTGGGGGTCAGTGAATGGCACACTGATGTCACAGGTCTGTCATCCCAGCACTGGGGAGGTAGAAGCAACAGGGTCGGGAGTTAAGGTCAGCCTCAGCTACAGAGTAAACTTGAAGCCAGCCTGGGCTACTGAGACCCTGTTGAAAAAAAAAAGTTTGAAAAGCTTATTGTTAAAATGACACTGTCCCTGTGAGATGACGGGTGTGCACACGCAATTCCAAGCTTTTGGAGAGCCTGAGGCAGGAGAATAGAAAGACCAGGATACAGAGGGCCCTGCTTAAAACAAACTCCATAAACTGTAGCTGTATGCTCTGGGGTTGGCAGAGCTGGGTGCAGGCATCTGGAGTGTGGTTCTCTCCTTATCAGGCCCCGTGGTTATCCCAGAGACACTAAAGACCCATCTTTGTTGGTAAACCCTCACAGCTACTTGAAATAGATGTGCCATAACTGAGCAGAGGACACTTCACTTCAGGGAAATTCTTACCTACACTTGACAACGCTGACCACAACCCTGGAGCTCAGCTTCTGGACACTTGACATGGGGTGTGAGCATGTTAAGCAATTTTTCTGTTGCCACAGGAGTCTGGGGCCAGGCTTAGTGGGCACAGCACTTGCCTGGCGTGCAGGAAACCCTGGGCTCTACCCCAGCACCATATAGAGCAGGTGTGGTGGTGTGTGACTGTCATCCCAGCAATGAGGAGTCTGAGGCAGGAGGGTCAGGAGTTCAAGGTCAGCCTCAGCGACCTGGGCTGACTATGTGAGACTCTAAAGAATGAATATAAAATGCCCTAACACTTCTCTTTAAAACAGTTTCACTCATAACCCAGGGTAGCCTAGAATTTGTCATGTTCCTGCCTCAATATCCTGAGTATGGCGATGACAGATGTGTGCCACCATGTCCAGCTCTCCATATTTTTATAAAGCCACTACCTTCAGCAGTGTCAGGAGCCATTTGCTTCCCTGTACGAGGAGGAGGCTTTGTGCCTACCTTGCAGATGGAGAAACTGAGGTCCCGGGACTCACCACCATCAGTCAACGCACTGGGACACCTAAGAGTCTAGGTTTCCATGGAGATCACTCCTTGCAGCCTGCATCCCAGGCCAGACCCTCCTGCCCCAATTAGCAAGCCTTTAAATTTAGCTCTGCTTGGTGCTTCTCGTGCTCGGGGACTCCTGGATTCACGGAAGGACAAAGCTCTTTTTGAGACCCAGTTGCTGTCAACCTTCACCCTCCTCCTTAGATTTTGAGACAGGGGTTCACTGTGTAGTCCAGGCTGGCCCAGGACTCCTGGTCATACTATACAAAGCACACAAAGATAGGAGTTGGCTCCCTGTCATGTCTGCTAAAGAAAAATGGGGATCAAAATGTGCTCACACACCGGGCGTTGGTGGCACACGCCTTTAATCCCAGCACTCGGGAGGCAGAGGCAGGCAGATCTCTGTGAGTTCGAGACCTGGTCTACAGGAACTAATTCCAGGACAGGCTCCAAAGCTACACAGAGAAACCCTGTCTTGGAAAAACAAACAAACAAACAAACAAAAATGTGCTCACAGCCAACCCACACTTATCGTGTCAAAAAACCAGCAAGAGGGAGGGCCCAGAGGGTAAGGCTGTTCCATGCCTATACACTCTCTGTGTGACACACGGTGAAGAGAGGCTCCACTCCTGAGGGTTGGTGTCTGACCACCACACACACACACACACCAGCACTGTAAACAGATACACCTTGTTGTTGGTTGTTGTTTTGATTTTTTGACCCAGGGTTTCTCTGTGTAGCTTTGGAGACTGTCCTGTCACTCGCTCTGTAGACCAGGCTGGTCTCGAACTCACAGAGATTCTCCTGCCTCTGCCTCTCTAGTGCTGGGATTAAAGGCGTGCGCCACCATGCCCAGCTCCATTATAAAATTTTAACAAATGCCTATGACATAAAAGTCACCATTTTACCCAGTCTCAGTTCCACTGTCCAGCTGACTCTCTCTCACTGCAGCCAACACATTGTCCCCAGAACTGAAACTTTGTCCCCAACACACACCAACTTCATCCCCTCCCCTGCCCAAGGCTCTCACCGAACCACTTCCTGTCCCTCTGGGTCCAATGATGCCAACCCTGTGGTGTGTGGCCCATGTCACTGGGCATCCTGTGCTCAGGGGTGTTGGAACAGGGGTTAAAATGCCCTTCATGGCTGTATAATATTCCAGCGAGTGGCTGGACCACAACATGTGTGCCCATTTGTTCCTTGGAGAAGTCTTTGGTGTCTCCTTGACCAGTGACAATCACACGGCATTTTATTTACAAAATGTCAGTGAGCATGGGGTGTGGAGGTGGAGGACTGTATGCCCTGCTCCTGAGGAACACCAGTCCTCTGGCTGGCTCTTACTTCGAGCCTCGGTGGTTATCACTTTTCTTATGGTCGGTAGTGACCTTGCACACACAACTCATCTTCACGACCCCTCCTGCCAGGACCATGGTCCCGCCCACATGCGTGCGTGCGTCATCTGCCCACACTCACCTTGTCTCCTAGCAACGCTCCCCTGCATCCGCAGCTGTGATCCAGCTCTCTCTCAACACCCTGGCGCTCGATTTTCTGCCTTGTCTGGGGTCTAGCCTTGTGCCCCTGGCCCTCGGCTGGCCTGCTGAGGTGTCCCCTGCTCCGAAGGGACAGGACTTGGGGCGGGAGGGTCAGTTGCTACGGCTCTTCGCGGCTTCAGGGAGCTGTGCAGCCCAGATGGGACTCAATCTGGACTGAACTTACTAAATGTGGGTTTCCGCTGTGTAGAAGCTCCGTGGTTTGGGGTTGCTAGGCGGATCCGACTTAACTCTTTGTCACCTGGTGTAGACTCATCTGCCTTCCAGGGAGACTCGGGTGGGCTTGGTGGAGGGGTTCAGTGCAGAGCGGTGGGGCGTGGGTGCTTTTGCGTTCACTGAGCCTGGCCACCAAGGTAGTGGCCACCAGGTCCCCTCCACCCGTGAGCTCTCCCAGCTATGAAGCACTGTGCCCCTTAACCTGCCACATAGATGCGGGCTCTGGGCGCTGCCAGGATGAGGCTTTCTCCTTTAGTCCCCTAGATGTGCCTAGTCTAGCTAGACGCAACCCGCGGCAGACACTTTTTCCGGGTGTGGGGTGCGGAGGTTTTATCGGATTTATCTGGTGTAGGCGCTGGGCAGGGGTGGGTGGCGGAGCAGAGGCTGAGAGGGAGGATTGCAGGCTCTGATGGAGATTCGGGGTTCCATTGGGAGGAGGCACTCTAGGAGAAGGGGGAAACTGGAAGGCAGTTTTTCCCAAAGCCTGGGTCCTGAGCATCTCCCAGGCACCTCCTCCAGGAAGCCCTAGCAGAGTGCTGCTGACCGGGACCTTCCTAGGCTGGAACTGGGAAGAGTCTGTGTGGGACTGTGTAGGGGGCAGCCATGGGGCTGCTCAGCCCCTGGAGCTCAGCCCATGCTCATGACGCAACCTGGTGTGGGGAGGCTGAGGCCTGTGGGCACCCCAATCCCAGCCCAGAGTGAAGGACACGAAGGCCACACCTCACAGGAACAGATCTGCTTTATTCCCCACCCCAGCCAAATTCTGGATGATTGTACAGACTCTGGGCATTGCACCATGTGTGGGCTAGCCTTTAAAAGCCACAGGCAAAACGGAGCAGGGTCGAAGCTTTGGGTGGTACCGGGGGGTTCGGGGTGGCCTAATGGGGCACAGCTTTTCCCACAGCCAATGGTCTGCAGGGTGACCTGGGGTGGAGGGGGCTCTGTTTGCAGAAGGCACTCAGTGACTGGGGCTGGGGTTCCACTGTGGGGTGACAGTGTCCCAGGGGCCATCTGTGCCCTCACAGCTGAGGTGGAGGAAGGTATCTGGGTGAAGGATATGGTTGGGTTTGGGTCTGGGAAATCCCATTCTGTGCTCTCTGCCCCTCCAACTCCACTCTGTGACTTCTAGAATCTTCCAGGCCACCCTTCCTGGCATCTCAAGAAAGCAATTCAGATCCCCCACCTGCTTCTTATGACATCAGGGGAGTTTCAAAATGTAATTAGTACCAAGAAATGGAGTTCACTGCTATGTGGCTGGGGGTGGGGTGATAGCCATGGGCATGGGGATCACCACAGTGGGAGCCCCAGCATTGTGAATAAACCTACAGATCCAATGGTCAAAGGTGTCCGCATGGGGGGGGCAGCAACCAGAGGGCCCACACCAGTTCAGGCCTGTGGTGATGACTGGCTCATAGCAGTCCAGCTGTGCCCTGCCGGCCCCGCTTCCTCTCCCCGGCTCCCTCCTGGGCCTGACTAGCCTCCCTTATCCTCTTCCGGGCCCGGGCCCCAAATCTGGTCCGTGGGGGTAACTGTTCCATGTGAAGGACCTTGTGTATCTGTCGGAAGGCCACGAGACGCAGGGCACGCTGTGGACAGCAGGGTCCTGTTAGTGTGAGCCAGTCAGGCCTGGGGATTCAGGCCTGCTGTGTGCAGGGACCAGGGAGCAGGGCTGTGCTGTTTGTTATGATTCTGCTGCCAGGCATGTGGCCTGGGGAATGCCACCTCTTGCTGCTGGCACAGGCTGGCATGGAGCCCACCTTTACTTCCTGGCTAGAGGGACCCTGGATTCCATGTAAGACACCTGACTCCCGTGAAAGTGTGTGGAACTTTGAGCATGTGTGGCTGGGATACTTCCTTTGAGGCTGGTGCTCGTGTATCCCAGGCTAGCATCAAACTCTCTATATAACCAAGGATAGCCTCGAACTTCTGATCCTCCACTTTTACCGCTGGGGGTAGAATTTAGGGACCTGTGTATGACAGGGGAGCACAGTAGGCTCCTGTGGCCCAGGCCAGTCAGTACTGCCCTCTGGAGCTGTTTGTCACCCCCAGCCATACTTCTGGGCCCAGACTCTGTGGGAGGAGGATGGGGACCCATGTACCTGTGCGCTGGCCGTTAGGTCTTCTCGCTGCTGTGGGGTCATGGGCTCCAGGGCATCCTGTGGCCCTTTCTCACAGGGATCCTGTAGCCCTGGGCCATCTGAGCCAGGGAGAGGGTGGACACCACTGTGAGGAACTGGTGGGACACAATGGACCACCCTGCCATGGCAAGTGACTACATTTGTAGACTGTGCGGTGTCTGCAGTGACCCACAAGCCACATTGGGCAAGGTCTGCCTTGGTAACATACAGTTACCCCTGGGGGCATTGCATGCCCATGCCCCGGTCTGTGAAACAGCCCAAAGGACAGGCCTGACCTTTGACTTGCCTTTCCTACTCAGAATCACCCATGTCTCCAGGAACCCTATAGTTACACCCTTCCAGGGCCCACTCCTGTCCCTTCAGAAGGCACTGTGACACTTTCTGTTCCTCAAACTCCTTATGGAGCGGAGGCTGACATTGAACTCCTGACCCTCCTGCCTCAGCCTCCCAAGTGCTGTGGTGACAGGTGTGTGCCTGGACTGTGAAGTACTGGGGATGGGACCCAGGGTTTTCAGGCATGCTAGGCGAGTGCTCAGCCCCATGTTGTGACTCCATAGTCATAGTCACAGCAGAGTCCTGTGGCTTCTTCCCTTGAACCTCAGTCATGGTTCGGATGCACTTGGAGTAGGCAGGCACCAGCAGCACCAGCCACGGAAGATGCAGCCAGTGGTATGAGTGGTGGTGGCACAGAGTGACTACTGGGGCAGCCCTAGCTTGGGGATGAGACAGACTTAAGCCCTTGTCACCCTGTTGTGTCCCTAGAGGATGGCGGCATACCTCTGCCCTTGGTGCTGTAGGCTGTGGGCCACATGTCCAGCATGTGTGGGTGACCCTTTTTTGTGACTCCCCCCACGCCATTCCTGTCCCCATCACTGACCTGTGAGGAGCGCACCTGTGGCCACATACTCCAGGACCCGCCGCATAGCATCCCCTGGGCTCAGGGGCCGGGGTGCACTGCTCAGCACCTTCTCCACCAGCAGTTCCATGGCCTGAAGCAGCAGAGGGATGGGGGTGGGGGCACAATGGGACACGCTGTGGCTTGGATGGAGACAGGGATGATAAGCAAGGCCAAGCTGGAGTACATTTCTGTTGCCGGGACAGGACAGGTTCAGGGTCCCATGATGTGGGGAGTGAGAGGCCTAGGGACACCCTGGCTCCTCACCGTGATACTGACAGGTCTGTGTGACAAAGCACATTTCCCTGGGACACCTGCATTTGCATAGGGTCTGGACTTCACCCCCTGCCCCAGTTTGGCGTTTAAGGTGACAGTCAAACATGACAGTGACCCAAGGTGTCTTCTCATTTGAGGGGCCTAGTGACACAAGTCTTGTAAAAGCTCCCGTCTGCCCCCTCTGGGTAGCCAGGTGCTGAGCAGAGACCTGGCTGGTCCCCACTAGTGGTCTCTCCTGTCCCCTGAGGCCTTACCCAGGCAGGCAGAGCCCCCCAGGGGGGCAGGCAGCGACATAGCTCCCGCAAAACCCTGATGACAATCACACATGGCTGCAGGCCACTGGCTCGAGCCTTGGGGAGGAAACACACTGTTGGTCAGTGGGACTCTGGGATAGACTGTGGAGGGCGACTGTCCCCACTTCAGCCACCCCATGCTGACCTGGAACCACTTGGCATGACGGAGGGCTGCCAGGGTCTCAAGGCATCTCTCCCGGTCCAGGACATCCTCTGGGTCAGACAGAGAGTCTTGCAGTCCTAGAAGGGACAGGACACTGAGTCCCTTCCTGCTGAGCCACAGCCTCACAGGGTGGCCTCTGCATTGCACACACTCAGCTTCCTGAGTGCTGGGATCAAGGGCTGACACTATGTCCAGCACCTACAATATTTGTGTCTAATATTAGACATTGTTGTCTAGTACTGTCTAATATTAGACAATATAATCTAACATTAGATGATATGCTATTAAAGTAGGTGGCAGCCCTGCAGGTCTCAGGCCTGATCACAGGGAGGGGCACTGTTTCTAAATTACACAGGCTGGGCGTCGGGGAGGACTTTCTAAGCATGTCCAAAGGTCCTGAAACATCAGCCCTTAGCTCCATCGCACCAGATTTGACCCCATGTGACCCCACATGACCCAGAGATACTGAGGCCACTGGGCCTTCCTGCCCAGAGCAGGGTGTGTCTGCTGCACCCTGGAGACTCAGGAGAGCAAGTTGGGGCATACCTCGTTTTACGGAGGGGTCTTCACGCATCAGAGGTGAGGTAGCAGACACGGTGACCTTCACCCCGGGCTCCACGCAGGCCGAGATAACAATGTTGGCATCATGGTCAGATGAGACTTCATACTTGTCTTCTGCCACTATCTGGGTGTAAATATGACATGAGGCCACATGACTCCAGCAGAGCGCCTAGTGTATACAAGTAGGTAATACCACTGGCATGTGCCCATCTGTTCACCCCTGAGTGCCCGCTGCTAGAGGGAGGGCCTGTGTTGGGAACTCATATGTAACTTAGGACCCACAGGGGGGAGCAAACCTGGAAACACTGAGGAGCCTTTATATGTAAAGAGTACCTGTTGCTCAACAAGCAACTGAATAGAAAAACAACTGGTTAGAAACTGGTTAGATAAACAAAAGACCAGCAGAAAAGGAAGGAAAACAAATGGCCCTTTTCACCCCTCTGCTCAGACAGAAGGAAACTGTCAAGCTGCCACTGATACCTGTGAGTACAAAGTCCTGGATTTGTGTGTGTGTGTGTGTGTGTGTGTATGTGTGTGTGTGTGTGTGTGTGTGTGTGTGTGTGTGTATGTGGTGTGCTGGTACTGGGAATGGAATAGAGACCAGAGGCCTGCCAGTGCTCACCACTAGATCCCAGGCCTAGTCCTGGCTACAGGTTGCCATCTTCCTGCCTCAGTCCCTGGAATGACAGGCGCACAGCCAATTCCTTTCTTTTATGTGTGTCAGGCCAGAGACTGAAGTCAGGTTGTTTCTCAATTGCTATTCCACCTTGTTTTTTGTTTGTTTGATTTTTGTTTCTTTGTTTTGGTTAAAGAGACAAGGTTTCTCTGTATAGCCCTGGCTGTCCTGAAACTGGCTCAGTAGACCAGGCTGTCCTTGAACTCAGAGATCTGCCTGCCTCTGCCTCCCAAGGGCTGGGATTAAAGGTGTGCACCACCACCACCCAGACTATGTTTGGCTTTTTACATGGGTTCTAGAATTGGAACTCAGATCCCAATGCATATGGGGGAAGTGATAGAGCCACTCCCCATCTCTGTAGGTCTCTCTGTCCTCTGTACCTGCAGAGCCCGAGGCCCAGCCTTGCTCTTACCGAGAGCTCTCTGGGCAGCTCTTGCTTGATCCTCTGTAGGAGAGAGTGCGTGGGCTTCTTGGAGCACAGCAGGGTCAGCTGCACACTGTGGTCCCCACGCAGGACCAGCCCCTTGGCCAGAGCGCCAACCCGAGCCACACCCTTGAGTATCCTCGGTGGTGCAGGTGCCAGGGTGCTGAGAAGACAGAGAGGCAACACATGTCAGCAGGGAGGGGTGGAAGGGGCCCTAGGGTGCTGCACTGCTGAGCTCCTGGAACCAGGCCCCTCTGCAGGGGATGCTGGCTGATGGGAAATGAAACATCCCTTCATCCCCAGTATTCATCCTGCAGTCCTGTGTAAGGATCCCATCACCAGAGAGGCCAGACATCTACCTATCTGTTATCTATCTATCTATCTATCTATCTATCTATCTTTCTATCTATCCATCCATCCATCCATCCACCCATGATCTATTTATCTGTAATCTATCTATCCATCTCTCTATGCATCTATATCTTCTACTTACCTACATACCAATCTACCTATCTATACCTGAAACAAGTGCTCACCATGTAGCCCAGGCTAGCCTCACACTCACAGCAATCCTCCTGTTTCAGCTTCCTGAGTCTTGCATTCACCAGCCCCTACACATGGGGGTGGGGGTGGGGGTGGGAGAGACTGTCTCCATGAGAAGCCTTGGGGGAACTTGAGACAAAGTGGGTGGGACAGAGCTTTACCCTGTGGCACCTGCGGCTTGTGGTGCAGTACTAACCTATTAAGGCTGCTCTCCTCAGCCAGTGTGTCTGACACCAGTCTGAGGGCGCGTTCTGTGTGGGACACAGCTGTCTGGATGGCCTGCAGCTCCTCTTCGGTGGGGTAGATGGAAGCATGTTTACACATGACATGCCGGTCGTCGCTGCTCTCTGGCCGGCGCCCTGACTGTGGGGAGAGCCACCCTCATGAAGGGTGGACTGGGAACCAGACAGCCAGCCCTGGCAGGACTGTGGAGTGTGTAGAAGGCTCAGGCAGGCTGCAGAGAGCCTTAGCAGGTGGGAGGTGGCTGTGGCCAGTAGCTGAGCAGCTCCCACAAGGGAACACATGCCAGGGGCTTGGGTCTGGGTGGGGTGGCTTTCTGCTGGCAATGTCCTTCCGTTTGCAGGCCAGAGGCCAGGCCCCCAGGGCATGTCCCTAAGCAAGAGGTCAGCCTCAGGTCCCTACTCAGCCTGAGAACAGACATTTGTGGAGAACTGGAGGAAGTCACAGTGTGGGACAGACATGCATGTGACCTGACGCTTGGCAGGTGTGACATGCCATGCTGGACCCTGTGCCCTCTGAGCTGGCTCCTGAGGTCTGGTAGGGACTGAGAAGGTTCCCACATATAGCAACACCCGGCACCCACCTGGCGCCGGGAGGTGGCCATCCCTGGCTTGGCAGGGGTAACAGGCAGGGCCCAGGCAGGTAATCCGGGTGGGTGTTCATCAACCTGGGGCTGGGAGGGCTCCTTAGGCTGCCTGCTATGTTCTTCTTGCTGTCTGTTGTGACCAGGTGGGGAACACAGGGATGTGGTCACCAGATAACCTCACAGACACACTCCAGCCCTAGGGACCAGGTCACCACAGAGCAGGTCTAAAGGGTGAAGCAGGAGGAGATGCAGAGACTCCAGAGGAGGCGGGGAATCAGAGGTCAGTGGGGGACGTGGGGCATCAGAGATTAGGAGACATGGGGGGTTTCAGAGGTCAGGGGATGCCAGAGGTTGAAGGACTGTGAGGAGGCCAGTGGGGACATCATGGTCACCTTAGCTCAGAGCTCCAGCGCCGCGCATCCTCCAGCCTTGCCTGTGTCTGCTGTCGCTGCCTCTGCAGCCGCCTGACCAGCACCCTCTGCATGGGGCCGCTGGGCCGGGCAGCCACCGGAAGTGTAGGGTCCACTTTCTTCTGCAAAGGCAAAGCCAGATAGATAGTGATGCTGAGGGGACAGACAGACAGACGCGGCCACCTAATAGGCACAGAGGAGCCCAAACTAACATCCACCAGCTATTCTTACAGACTCAGCCCTACCAGAGCAGCCACAGAGGGAGGTGTGCTGAGGGGAACAGCAGGCAGCAAGCACTTCACAGCAGCCAAAATGGGGCACTTGGGGAAAAGTCCTGCCACTCACATTCACACTCTGTCCAGCTGACCCAAGCACCAGGCAGGACCACAAGTGCAGCTCCACAGAGACAGCCACCAAGGGGCATGCTCTGTCTGCCCAAGTTCAAGCCACACATGCTCAGCTAGTAAGGAGGGGAAGCACGAGCACAAGGCTGAGGTTCTCATGCATCCTGGCACCGAACGTCTGCAGAGTCTCCTGCAGGACCAGTGCGTGTCTGCCCAGCCCCCATCTATACACACACCACAGGCTGCAGTCCCCTGCCCCCTTCTCCCTGTTCCTCTTCATTGCTACTAGGCTCACTTCTCTCCCAGACCCCTCACCAGCCATCTTCCCACACCCCACCTCGTGGTCCTTGTGACCTCTGGTGCCCCTGCCAGACATACCCTGTACTGCAGCCGGTGCCGGCGCCCAGTCAGGTGCATGTCTCTGGCATTACGGTCATTGAAGTTGCATTCACAGAGCTTGCATCGGAATCGGATCACCTTCCCCTCATCGCTGCGCACCTGGGAAAAAACACAGCCTAGCTTGCCACTGGACAGCCCTGATGGGCTGGAGGATGCTGGGCACCAGGACACCCAGGACACTGAGCCTCTTGGGGTGGGGCTGGCAGGGTGGTGTCGTTCCAGAGAGCTGGCACTGGAAGCCCAGATTCTGCCCAGGACCTGGTTCCTTCCTCCCCCAGTCCCACCACAGGGCGCAAGAGTTCACATCCCATGATGCCCTGCTGGCTGCCAGGCACTTTCTTTGGTCCCCATTGCTTCTGCTCTTGACCAAGTGGCAGGCTACCACAGTTGGCTCTAGCTGGTGTGCCCTGCACTAAAGTGTAAGGTTAAGGAACACATGGATAGAAGACCTGTCACCGTCACTTTGCACACACACATAAGTGACACCCTGGTGATGCTGGGGCAGTCTAGAAGGTAGGGGCCATGGAATGGGCTCCGAACAGAGCTCACAAGCTTGTGAGGGGACTGTCCGTCCTGGGTGTCTGCTTGGTGACCAGCAAGGACATTCCTTGGGCTGGCATTCAGAATCCAAGATCTCAGGGTGGAAGGGACCTGGTTGATTCTCCCAGGAAAGGTTGGCCAGGGCATGGAAACCACCTGAGATGGACAGGGCTTAGCTCTCTCTGGTATCCCAGCCTGGCCTTAGTGGGCCCCTCAGGCCAAGCAAGTGGTGGGGCTGGACAGGAGGGTCGTGGTGCCTGGCTGAACTCTGCCATCCCCTAGCCCCTCTCGGCACTCCCTGCGGGGAAGGCAGACATGAGAACCAGATGGTGTGGACAGCACCTGGAGAGCCACAGGGCCTCCATCCGCAGAGTCACCATGGCCAATCTCAGCAGACCCTGGGAACTCTGCTACCAGGACTCAGCGTGCAGCAGCTTCACTCACCTCCTCCACATACTCCGTCCCCACGGGCTCGATGTCTCCATAGGTCCCTGAAGCTTCTCCAGGGCATCCCTTAGTGGCCTCCGCCTTGGGGTGTGATGGTCGCCTTTCTCCAGGTCGACTGTGAACTGTCTGGAGCTCAGGTGGCCCTGCCAGAAACCATGGCCGGCTGCAACCCGGGGCTCTCCCCATCCCTTTTCCATAATGCCACGGGAATCTGAACCAGAGGGGCACTAGCCCCTCCCTCCTGTGGAAACTGTCACGGGCAACATGGTGTGGCACAGTCATGGTAGGCTAGGCATAATGCCAGGGGTCTATGTGGCACACAACTCAGGGTGAGGAGAGTGAGCCCTTCCCCAAGGGCCCCTGACTGTCTGACGTGACGAGGAAGGGTCACCTTGAGGGAGTGCTAAATGACAGTGACCTTTTATTCAAACTAAGTTTCCACAGATCTGGTGGCACATGCCCTGCTCATAAGACTGAGGCAGGAGGATCACCATTTCCAGGTCACCAGGGGTCACACATCGAGATCCTGTCTCAAAAACCAAGAGATAGCTGGGTGGTGATGTAAATTCTTAATCCCAGCACTTGGGAGGCAAAGGCAGGTGGA
Organism: Cricetulus griseus; assembly: GCF_003668045.3. NCBI lineage: Eukaryota > Metazoa > Chordata > Mammalia > Rodentia > Cricetidae > Cricetulus > Cricetulus griseus. The sequence goes on along the minus strand of NC_048598.1, from coordinate 102,022,506 downwards.
TCTGAATTCAAGTCTAGTCTGGGCTACAGAGCCAGAAAGAGCTCCATGATAGCTAAGAACCCTGTCTATACAAAGAAACCCTGTCTAAAAAAACCAAAAACCAAACAAAAATACTTCCCAAAGTATCTAAAAGCTGGGGGCGTGGTCAGGGTGGAGCCCCGCCTAGAATTGTGGATATGGTCAACTGCTCACATGTACAGAACTGGAGAGACCTGTACCCTTGTGTGAGGTTGTTGATCCTTTTGCTAGCCGGCCTGAGGTGTAAGAGCTGTGACTGGTGTGAGCCTCATGCTCGACCGAGGTCTCATAGGTGCTGTCGGAGCCTCGGGTGTAGGTGACACTCCGTGTTGTAGGCTCAGAGGGAATGGGCTTCCCTAGCCTGCTGTGCAACTTGAACACCTGCAATGGACCCAACAGCCCTCAATCACGAGCAAGTTTGGGAAACAATCTGAACCGGCTGCTGGAGGGAATGTAGGGGCCACACCCTGGTCTCTGTACTCTGTGGAACCACCCCCACCCCTCACCCTCAAAAAAAAAAAAAGGAAGAAAGAAAATCACAACCCCCCTGGAGTCACCTGCTGCCTGCAGTCCCATCCCTCAGATTTGGCACCTCTCTCTCTTCAACACCTGCACTGGCTCCCACTGAACATCTTCCACCACTAAGGCTGCCTTCTCTCTGGCTCCCAAGCCAGTGAGTGTGTATGCATGGATGTGTGATTTGGGGGACCCAGCTGAGACACACACACACACACACCCTGGATGTACCCAGACTCACGCCACAGTGCCCCCAACCAAGGTCTCTACCTCTAGCCACATGAAAGCACACTCACAGTCAACTCCCCTTCCCCCCTGTCGTGGTGACCCCTCCACCTGCACCTGCTCAGAGCTCACGGCTGGCCTGAGAGGCTCATACCTTCTGGTGCCTGGCTCCCCTCATGTGGGCAGCATAGGCGTCCACCCCGGTGCAGGACACAGCACAGAGGCCGCAGTGCAGGCTCTGGGACCCTCTCAGACCTCCACTGGGCGGTGTGCCTGTCCTCTGAGCGGCCTGTTTCTTTCGGTGCTTCTGTCCTTCCAGGTGGTCCCGATAGGTCTGGGACAGAGTGAGGTGGCCTGAGTGGGTGGCCCCCACCAGGGACCACACAGCCATCATCTGGGAGCTCAGAGGGCCACAGGGTCCCTGGCTTCCCCCACCACTTGTGCCTAAGTTGGAAGAGTCAGGGGGTATCACCCTCTCCCTTCCTTGACCTAAAGTCCAACCAGATTTCTCAAGAAAATATTCACCAAAGGTCCAGTGTTTTGTCTGGGAACAAGGGGCCACCACCAAACAAAACCTGGCTTTTCCAGTCTGGAGCTGAAGTTCAGGACAAAGTCCTGAGTTTTATCCCCAGGAGTCAGATGTGGGCTCGAAGACCTGCCCTCTAAGGACTTGGGAGTGTGTATGTGTGTCTGTGTGTCTTTGTGTGTGTATCTGTGTGTGGTGTATATCTGGGTGGTGTGTGTGTATCTGTGTGTGGTGTGTGTCTGTGTCTGTGTGTGATGTGTCTGCGCGTGATGTCACGTGTGTGTGATATGGCACATGTGTGATATGAATGTGTGGTGTGATGTGTGTGATATGGCATGTGTGTGTGTGATATGACATGAGCATCTCTGGGTGCAGGCCTATCACTGACAGGGTATCTCTCATTTCTCTCTTTTCCACCATATTGTTAGTCAATTTAATTGAATTCTGCCTGGGGCGTGTTGCCTTCATGTGACTGGGCCCTGCATGGCGACAGAGGGTACTGGTCCCAGAAACAGTGGTTACAGGGTACAGGACACACCAGGTAGGTGCTGGGAATACCCTGGGGTCTGTAGAGGACTGGCTGAATCAGGGCTCAAGTAGTCCAGGCTGGCCTCAACCTGACCATGTAGCCGAGGATGACCTGAATTCCTGATCCCCACCTCTCCCACCGCTACTCCATCTCACCCCTACCCCAGCTGTGGATGTGACAGGCCACACCACACCTGCCACTGTTTTTAACAGACACTGAGCCATCCACTGCCAGTCCTGACCTGCGGCCCTGCACAGCTGACCCTGCAGACTTCACAGTAGTGCATGGAGGGCGGCCTAGGGCCTGCCTTGGGCTTTGGCAGCCTGTCTAGGAAGGGCAGCGTGTCACTGGTAAAGCTGGGGTCCCAAGGCCCGAGGCCTGGGCCACCCCAGGGGTCTGAGCCCACAGGAACGGTCGGGGAGGCCTGCTGCTTCTGGGGGACATGCTGGGACTTCAGTGGGCGGTCAGAGCGCTGGGAGCTTGGGCCTAGGAGAGAGAGAGACAGAACACTTAGCCAGGCTTACCCAGAGCAGGTCCACTGCAGGGAGCAGATGCTTCACAGGCTACAGAGTGGGCCAAGGTGGGGACAGAAGCCCAGGCTGAGCACTCAAGACCACTGTGGCACTAGGACAAGTCAAGCTGGTGGGTCAGCCCTCTCTGAGTGGCCCAGACTATCTGCAATGGTCTCTGGTGAGCCTGTGCCCTCCCGTAGCCCCCAGGGAGAGTTTTTGGCCTCTGCAGCTCAGAACTCAATGAAATTTAAAACCTGAGATTGGAGCTGACAAGATGGCTCAGTGGATAAGGGCGCTTGTAGCCAAGCCTGTTGTCTAAGTTTGACCTTTGGGACCTACACAATAGAAGAACCACCTGAAAGTTGTTCTCTGCTCTCCACACACACCAAGACAAACACAGTCAAGTAAATGGCATAAAAACAAACAGATAAAAAGACGTAAGACTGCTGTGTGGTGGCGCACGCCTTTAATCCCAGCACTCGGGAGAAAGAGACAGGCGGATCTCTGTGAGTTCTAGGCCAGCCTGGTCTCCAGAGCAAGTGCCAGGATAGGCTCCAAAGCTACACAGAGAAACCCTGTCTCGAAAAATCAAAAAGCAAGCAAACAAACATCCAGCACACACACGCACGCACACACACACACACACATGCGCGCCCACACACACACACAAACACACACAAATGCACACACACATGCCCACACACGCAACACACACACGTGCAGACACGCACACACACATGTGCACATGTACACACACCGCACACGCACAAACACACACATGCACACAAGACAGCAGTCTAGTCTGCTTGCCCTTGTCCAGCCCAGGCCTGTCATGTGTGCTATACGCTGAATCAGGGTGGCCCCTGTGAGGTCCATGGCCATTCCTACCCCTCAGAGACTCACCTGACCGGCCGAGTGAGGCTGTGGCTGGCTGCTCTGAGGTGTCCTCACAGCTCCTGGACCCCTTTGACTCTCCACAGCTGTGACCATCCTGCTGCAGGGTTATGTGAGACAAAGAAAAAAGAAAGCAGCTCAGTGAGGTAGATGGGAAACGGGGGACACTGGGGACAGCGGGGTGGATATTGGGGACAGTGGGGTGGACACTAGGACAGTGGGGTAGACACTGGGGACAGTGGGGTGAGACACTGGGGACAGTGGGGTGAGACACTGGGGACAGTGGAGTAGACACTGGGGACAGTGGGGTGGACACTGGGGACAGTGGGGTGGTCACTGGGGGACAGTAGGGTGGGACACTGGGGACAGTGGGGTGGACACAGGGAACAGTGGGGTGGACACTGGGGACAGTGGGGTGGAAATAGGGGACAGTGGGGTGGACACTGGGGACAGTGGGGTGGTCACTGGGGACAGTGGGGTGGTCACTGGGGGACAGTGGGGTGGGACACTGGGGACAGTGGGGTGGACACAGGGGACAGTGGGGTGGACACTGGGGCAGTGGGGTGGAAATAGGGGACAGTGGGGTGGACACTGGGGACAGTGGGGTGGTCACTGGGGACAGTGGGGTGGACACTGGGGACAGTGGGGTGGTCACTGGGGGACAGTGGAGTGGGACACTGGGGACAGTTTGGTGGACACTGGGGGGACAGTAGGGTGGGACACTTGGGGACAGTGGGGTGGACTTTGGAGACAGTGGGGTGGACACCGGGGGGGACAGTGGGGTGGACAATGAGGGCTCTATGTGGTTAAACATGGGACGGATGGGCTTATGGTCTGGACACTGTTCATGCAATATGTTTTGATGAGACAAGTTGTCCTCATGGCCCAGGCTACCTGGCAGTCTCATATAGCCATGGGTGACCTTGAACTCTCCAGGAGCTGCTTCTCAGCCTGCTTATGTGGTGCTGGCTGTGGACTCAACAACTTTGTGTGATGGGCAAGTGTGCTGCCCACTGAGCTACATTCCCAGCCATTAAGAAACCAACTTCAGGTATTTATTAATTTATCGTGTGAATGCATGTCCAGCACACAGAGGTCTGAGGACAATCCATGAGTCAGTTCTCCCCTTCTATCTGAGGACAATCTGTGAGTCAGTTCTCCCCTTCTGCCACGTTGGTCCTAGGGGTGAAAAGCTGACCACCACATTTAGCAGCAAGCGCCTTTACTATTGCCATCTTGCCAGGCCCATCTTTCTTATTTATTTATTCAAGACAGGGTTTCTCTGTGTAGCCCTGGCTGTCCTGGAACTCGTGTAGAACAGGCTGACCTTGAACTCACAGAGATCGGCCTGCCTGCCTGTCCCTCCCGAGTGCTGGGTTAAAGGTGTGCACTACCACACACCTGGACCCTATTTTGCTTTTTTTTTTTAAGATTATTTATTTATTTATTTATTTATTATGTATCCAACATTCTGCTTCCATGTATATCTGCACACCAGAAGAGGGCACCAGATCTCACTACAGATGGTTGTGAGCACCATGTGGTTGCTGGGAATTGAACTCAGAACCTCTGGAAGAGTAGTCGATGCTCTTAACCTCTGAGCCATCTCTCCAGCCCAAGTTTGCTTTTTTTTTTGAGGCAGTATCACCCTACCCAGGATGGACTCGACTCCCTACACAGATGTGAGCCTGTGCCACCATGGTGGATCTGAGACACTGTTTTAGTGACACTGATGCAGGATTGAAAGAGAAGGGAAAGGAACCCCCTCGCCATAGATAGCAGGCTTCCTGTGATACACACCTCAGCCACCACAGACATAGTTGAACCATAGTTGAACCTGTGTCCCTGTGGCCTTCAATTCTGCTGCCCCTCGGAGCCACTCAAAGGCCACCAAAGCCTCCGAGACTACCAAAAAATCCAGAGCTGCACTGGGTGTGACTGATTTCCTCCCAAGCCTCCCATCCCACCCCTCTGCTTATGCCCCTATTAAAATCTCTTGAATGAAAGTCCCAATTCTGATACATGACCACCCAGCCCCAAAATTCTTCTTGGGATGGAAGCAGGTGTCCAGGTTTGGCCTGAGTCAAGGCACTCCCAAGTGGTGGCAATGCGGGTCAGGATGAGAGCTGAGTGGTAGGAGCTGTGCTGGGGGAGGTAACCCAGCAGTCACCATGTCCTGGAACCCCCATAATCACTGCCTGCTAGAAGAGATTTTCTCAGAACCATGCAGGCTCCATCTGGGGCTACCACCCAGCTGGGTCAAAGCTCGTACACCTCAGTGTCTCCAGAAATCCCTATGGGCTCCTTGGGAGGTGTCATCATGGTGACTCCTGTTACCCAAAAGCAGTTACCTAGAACCGCAACTCTGACAAAGCTGATGTCAGAGACACCATGCATGCATGTCCCCATGTGACACACGTTTCCTTGTGGTGTAGGGAGCTGGACATACTCAGTGGCTAGAGCACAGGCTGCTCCCACAGAGAACCCGGTTCAGTTCTCAGCACCCCCAGGGCAGCTCACAACCATCTGTAACTCCAGCTGGGGGGGGGGGTTGGCGCTGATGCCCTCTTCCAGCCTTCATGGGCACTGAACATACATGGTATGCAGACACACATGCAGGCAACACATTCATATATAAAATAAACTCTTGTTGCATGAGGTGGCACTGTGATACCTGGTGGGTGGCCATGGGGACAGGATCCTGGGGACGGCTGTTGGGTATGGAGTGGGGCTGGGAGCAGCCATACCCCACGGGGACGCCTCCTCCTCCAGGTGCAGGTGTCTGGGTGGCAGGGGCCAGGGCCTGGCTGGCAGTGCTCTCCGTTCCAGGGGTGGACTGCATGGCATAGCTGGCCCCAGCAGCCCGGAGGGGGAAAGCCGAGAATGGCTGGGTGCTGGAGTTACCAGAACACAAAAGGCAGAGTGGGTTAACTGGGTCTTTGAGGTATGTAACCCCCACAGCAAGTAGTTGGCCAGGCCAGCCTCTCACGCCTATGTGGACATAGATCACACTCATTGTCCCTGAAACTCATACAAACTAGATGGCTTGGTCAATAAGCTCTAGAGATCCTCTTGTGTCTGCCTCCCCAACACCAGGTCCATAGGTGTGTGTCATCGTGCCTGGCATTGTAGATGGATGCTGGGGATTTGAACTCGGGTCCTCAGACTTGTGCAGCAGGCACTTTCACTTCCCTGTATGGCTCCATATCCACAATTATAGCCCAAGAAACTCAGGTAGGTGAGCATACCTGAAAACAGGCATGGTGGTGCAGGCCTGGCTATCCCAGATATTCTGGAGGCTGAGGCTGCAAGACTGTGAGTTCTAGGCTAGTCTAGGCTATGGTGAGCTGTTGTGGTTTTATTTGTATTTTATGCATGTGGGTGTTTTGTCTGTAGTACCATTCGTGTGGCTGGTGTCTACAGGGGCCAGCAGAGGGCACCAGGATCCTTCACTGAAGGTAGAGACTGAAGCACTGTGGGCGCTGAGAATCAACCCTAGTTCTGTCCTGGGCAAGTGCAGCCGCTGAACTTCAGCACCAACAGCCACTGGGTACAGCTCTCCATACCAGGAAGGCCCAGGAAGCCCTCCGGGGGCACTGGGGATGTGATTTCACTGTTACTTTGCTCCACAGTGGAGGCTTACCTGGACTATTGACTCCTGCTTTCACCTCCAAAGTGCTGGGAGGGGTCTGCTAGGGACCCCAAAGCCACCTGCATGCTAATGTGTGTTCTGCTCACTAGTGGTCACAGAGCACAAAGAACCTAGTGGGAGCAGGAGACATGGCAGGCCTGTGACACCAACATTCCACAGTGTTGACATGAGTTCTGTATCAGTAAAAATGGGATCACAGCTGAGGGTTCCTGGTCACTTGCTCACAGTGTGGCGGTGGGGCTGAGAAGTCAGAGGTCACCAGCTCAGCAGGTGACAGCCAGCAGGCTGGGCTGCCTCAAGGGGAGTGGTCCTGGTGACAGGTACAGGCCTTTGGAATGGCTCCAAGGGACAGGTAGTGGACACCACTTTTCCTGGGCAGTTTCAGGTCAACATGACACAAGCTGAAGTCATCAGAGAGGAGGAAGCCTCAACAAAGAAAACGTCTCGGGATGGAGAAATGGCTCAGAGGTTAAGAGCACTGACTGCTCTTCCAGAGGACCTGAGTTCAAGTCCCAGAAACCACATGGTGGCCCACAATGAGATCTGATGCCATCTTCTGGTATGCAGGCATACATGGAGGCAGAATGCTAGACACATAATAATAAGTAAATAAATAAATCTAAGAAAAAAAAAGAAAGAGAGAAAGAAAGAAAAACGTCTCAAGACCAGGCTTTACACAAAAGCCTGCAGGATATTCTCTTAGTGATTGATGGGGAGGGTTCCGCCTACTGTGGGCGGAGCCACTCCTGTGGGGGCTGGTCCTGTATTCTATAAGAAAGCAGGCTGAGCAAGCCCTGAGGAGCAAGTCAGTAAGCAGCACCTTCCATGGCCTCTGCATCAGCTCCTGCCTCCAGAGTCCCTGGTACTTTCAATGAGGGGCAGTGATGTGACACCCTAAGATGAATTAAAGGGCTTCCTTCTGACTGCTTTTGGTCATGGTGTTTCATCACTTAGTAACCCTGGCCAAGATAGAAATTGGTGCCGAGTTCTGGGATTTGCTGAGACAGACCTGGCTATGTCCGAGGGAGGAGTGGGGAAGCCACAGAATATTCACCACCCCCAGAGAACTAGGAGGATGCTCTCACAGATAGCATTGAGAGTGGTGCGGCCAGTGGCGGCCTGGTTTGTTAAGTTCAGAGGGAAGATGCTGTGGGGCCATTTGCAGTTCTGAATTAAGAATCTGTGGCTCTGCAAAGGAGTACCAGCCTACAATCCACACCACTAGAGAAGCTAGGAAACAAGGAGGACCTTAAGAGAGACATACATGGTCCCCCGGAGAAGAGGAAAGGGACAAGATCTCCTGAGCAAATTGGGAGCACAGAGGCGGGGAGCTAGGAGAAAGAGAAGGGGAGAAGAGGGAAGAGGAGGACATGAGGAAGCAGAAAGGTTGAGTCAGGGGAAGAATAGAGGAGAGCAACAAAAGAAACATCATAATAGAGGGAGACATTGTAGCTCTAAAGAGAAATCTGGCACCAGGGAAATGTCTGGAGATCTACAAGGTTGACCCCAACTAACAATCTAAGCAATAGTGGAGAGGCTACCTTAAACACCCTTCCCTGAAATCTAAAAAAAAAAAAAAAAAAAACCTTCCCTGATAATGAGATTGATGATTACCTTATATGCCATCTTAGAGCCTTCATCCAGTAGCTGATGGAAGCAGAAGCAGACACCCACAGCTAATCACTGAACTGAACTCCTGGAATCCAGTTGCAGAGAGGAAGGAGTGATGAGCAAAGGGGTCAAGACCAGGCTGGAGAAACCCACAGAAACAGCTGACCTGAATAAGAAGGAGCTCTTCGATCCCAGCCTGATATCTGGGAAACCAGCATAGGACCAACCCAGACCCCCCTGATCGTGGGTGTCAGGAGGCCTGGGCAATCTATGGGACCTCTGGTAGTGGATCAGTATTTATCCCTAGTATATGAATGGACTTTGGGAGCCCACTCCACATAGAGGGATACTCTCTCAGCCTAGACACACAGGGGAGGGCCTAGGCCCTGCTCCAAATGATGACAGACTTTGAAGATTCCCCATGGAAGGCCTCACCCTCCCTGGGGAGCAGAAAGGGGATGGGATAGGGAGTTGGTGGAAGGGTAGGGGAGGAGGGGAGGGAGAGGGAACTGGAATTGACATGTAAAACAAGCTTGTTTCTAATTTAAATTTTTAAAAGGGGGAAAAAAGTAATCTGTGGCTCTGGTCAGCTGAAGCTAAAGACTTAACTGTGATGAGCAAAGAGCCAGCACCACCAAGGTGAAACATTCTGGGGTCTCTCCTGAGAGTCAGCACACAGGGCCAAAGTTGACAATTGTGCTGGCAGCCAAACTTGGTAATGTGTAAGCGTCACCCGTGTGGTACTGGTTTTGAAGGCATGAAGGGGTTATGGAAAGCAAAGAGGCTTGACACTGTGAGAGGCCAGGAAAGGCCATTGGTGCAGGTACAGCCTCAAAAACAGTTGAAGGCCCAGGACTGAGGGGATCATGCAAAGAATTGAGGCTTGACAGGAGGAGTCTATGAGAGGCTAATGGTGAAAGTGCAGCCCAGTTGCAATGGAAGAGCCCAGCATTTTGAGAGATGCCAGTACCATGGGATGACCACCAGGAACAGGAACAGCAATGGAATGGAGGCGTCCAGAGCCTAGAAAGCAAGCTGTATACTGCAGAGGGCAGAGCCGGAGAAGTGACCCAAATCCTTGGAGGAGGCTGGAAGACGGTGAGTCCCAGATATTGAACTCTGAGATGTTTACACTACTGTAGTTTGGTTTTTCCTTGCTCCAACTGGGACTGTGCTCTGGTTCTTTCCTCTTTTGTAATAAGAGTTAATTTTTTGATTTTACAGGACTACACAGTTGAGATACTGAATTTTTAAAGAGATTCTGGAATTTTACAGTGACTTCAGATTTCATTAATTATTGTTATTACTATTGTTTTGTTTTGTTTTTTTGAGACAGGGTTTCTCTGTGTATCCCTGGCTGTCCTGGAACTCACTCTGTAGACCAGGCTGACCTCGAACTCACAGAGATCCGCCTGCCCCTGCCTCCCAAGTGCTGGGACTAAAGGAGTGTGCCACCACTGTCTGGCTCAGAAACTTCAGGGTTTTTTTTTTTAAGATTTTATTTATATATTATGTATACAACATTCTGCTTCCATGTATATCTGCACATCAGAAGAGGGCACCAGATCTCATAATGGATGGTTGTGAGCCACCATGTGGCTGCTGGGAATTGAACTCAGGACCTTTGGAAGAGCAGTCGATGCTCTTAACCTCCGAGCCATCTCTCCAGCCCGAGACTTCAGGTTTTTAAAGAGACTGAATTTTATTTTGTAATTTTTAAAAGATTTGTTTTTACTTTATGTGTACAAGTTCTTTGCCTGAAGGAAATTTGTGCACATGTGTGCCGTGCCTGCAGAAGCCACTGGGGGTGTCAAATCCACTGAACTGGAGTGATGGTTAAGAGCCACCATGTGGGTGCTGGGAGTCAAACCTAGGTCCCCTGCAACAGCAGCCAGTGCTGTAGTCACTAGGCCATCTCTCCAGCCCCAAAGGGATTGAATTTTAGAATGTTTGATTGGAAAAGAAGTTTGTAATATGTTTTATATTGTGATATTTATTGATTTGAGATCTTGGGGATGAACAAAACAGAATTTATTGCTAAATAATGTTGTGTTGGTGTGTCACTTTGACAAGAGATCAATTGTGCAGGATAGTTTTGTCAATTTGACACAATTTAGAGTCATCAGAGAGGAAGAAGCCTCAACTGAGGAAACGCCTCCATGAGATCCAGCTGTAAGGCATTTTTTTATTTAGTGATCAATGGGGAAGGGTCCAATCCATTGCAGGTGATGCCTTCTCTGGGCTGCTGGTCCTGGGTTCTCTAAGAAAGCAAGCTGAGCAAGCCATGATGAGCAAGTCAGTAAGCAGCACCCTCCATGGCCTCTGCATCAGCTCCTGCCTCCAGGGTCCTGCCCTGCTTGAGTTCCTGTCCTGACTTCATTCAATGATGAGGTGATCTGGAAGTGTAAGCTGAATAAACCCTTTCCTCCCCAACTTGCTGTTGGTTGTGGTGTTTTCTTTTCTAAACAATTCATCTTTCAGCCTGAGTAGTGTGTCATCATCATACAGTAACCCTAACAAGACACCTGCTGGTGGGGAGAATGTGTCCCCAGTTGTCACAGCCCCCAACTCCCGATACATGTCCAATTCCTTTTCCTCTACTAACTTGGCAGTGACTGACTCATTTACTTAGAGACGAGGTCTCCCTGAGCCACCCAGCCTGACCTTATACTGTAGCTCAGTCTAGCCTTGAACTCCAGACCACCACCTACCTCCGTCTCTCTCCCTAGGGTTGGAGGCCTGTGCCATCTGGTCCATACTTTTACTGACTTCCAAAGACCAGAGCTCATTGCCCCAGAATCCCCAATCCATCAGACAGCAGAACCCACAATCATACCCACCTGGAGGGCCCCCATCCATCAGACACCAGAACCCCCAATCATACCCACCTGGAGGGTCCCCCACCCATCAGGGACCAGGGCTCCCCTCTACCTTCCCACCTAGAGGGTCCCCCATCTCCTAGACAACAGTACTTCTGACTGCTTCCCTGCCCTGGAAGGTCCCTCATCCATCAGGGACCAGAACTCCCCGCTCCTCCCCATCTGGAGGATTTTCCCCATCCATCAGACATCAAAACCCAAGGCTCCATCCCCGTCAGGAGTGTCCCCAGCTATCAGACACCAGAACCTCTGCCTCCAACCCAGTCGAGGGTCCCCCATCCGTGACACACCAAAACCCCCAATTCTGTTCATCAGGCTCCAGACTCCCACCCACCCTATCCGCGCTTGGAAGGTTCCCCAAGGTCTCAAGTCCTCTCTGAGGTCAGTCCCCTCCCCCAGCTCTGTCTTCCGGTCCCCACCCTCCCCAACCCAAGTCGGTCCCCCTAGGCTGGCCTGGTCCCCACGGGGTCCCCGCCCCCACCCAGCCCAGCATTCCAGTTACCCCGCCCCGCCCTCCCGCGGACCCCAGGGACCGTCGCCCCGCCCCGCGCCCGCCCCGCTCCCGTGGCTCGTGACCGCGTCCCGCGGGGTTGCGGCGCCCCGCCGCCCGCGGGGCTCGTTACCTGGACGACGGGCCGGCACCCTGCGCGAGGCCGGAAGAGCGGCTGGCCGCCATGTCCGCGTCCTCCCCGAGCCCGCGGGAGTGACGTCACGGCCCTGCCCCCGACGACCCTCCCGGTACCCGCCAAAGCCCCGCCCGGGACACGCCCCCGCCCCACCTACCATCCCTAATCACTGAGGGCCTCGGCTTGGCCACGCCCACCGACCAAGACCCGCCCCTGGCCCATCATAGTTGACCCCGCCCACTGTCGCAGCCCCGCCCCCGCCCGGGCACAGGGTCCCAAGCCTTCTGCCAGGGCCTCCTTTTGTCCCCGCCCCTTTCACACGCCCCGCCCCTGCTCAGCCCCCTCCCCCCGCACCTCCATGCGCCCGTGGGACGGAGCTCCAGCCGCGGGCCTGGCCTCGAGCCCCCACTGGCGGTCCGCGTCCGCAGCCTGCCTGCCGCAGGGCGGGAGTCCCGAGGCTGGGAGGGCACGTGGGTGGCATGTGACCAACCCTGTCCGGAGCGGCGGCAGCCAGCCCCAGGCTTCCTAGAAGGCGGGGCGGCTGCGGCAAGTTCTCTGGGCTACACATGGTCTTGTCCCTATTATCTGTTGCAAACCTTATGCCCTTGATTTCCGTCCCCAACAGCATCAGACATGCGCAGGGCTCTGGAAGCGCGCATTTATCGCACTGAAAGACACGCGGAATGGAGTATTACTCAGCCCGGAAGAAGGAAGGGACGGGACACGCGCTCTGAGGGATGGGTGTCTGTCCCTTGAGGACAGCAGAGGGAAATGCCCAGAGCACCGAGCAGCGTGTGAGAGCCCAGGCCCTGTGGCAGCGGCCTCGGGGTCTGCTCCCAGTTAGGCTCCTGGGAGCACAGCGACCTTGTGGGGGGGCTGAAGGCCCCTGCATGTTCTCTCGTACTTTTGGGGACCAAAGTCTCGGCCGCATTGGCTCTGCATGGACTCAGGAAGGGTCCTTTTCTGCCGCTGTCTCTTACCTTCTGGAGAAGAGTGATTGTTCCCAGCCGCTACAGGAAACCCCATTTTCCCAGGACCTTCAGCCCCTCACTGGGCATTCTGTGTGGGGCCCCACCCTGACCACGCCCCAGCCCCTCACTGGGGGTTCTGGGCGGGGCTCCACCCGGACCACGCCCCCATCCCTCTTTAAAATTGTGTGGGGTGAGCATGTCACATGTCTTTCTCAGGGGCTCTCTAGGCTCCTCCTGCTGGCCCCTGCCCTATGCCCCCCTGCCGTATGCCCCCACGCTTGTACAGCAAGCGCTCTACCCACTGAGCCATCCCCAGGAGCTCCTCTTCTCACTCCTGAGACCGGGTCTCTCCCAAGCTGACCTTAGCCTCACTGCGTAGTCCTGTCCGGCCTGGAGCTGCGATTACCCCTGCCTCAGCGCCCTCAGCACTTGAGCCCAGGATGCAAACTGAGCCCTCTCCCTTCCCTGTGCGCCTAGAATTCCTCTGGAAACCTGCAGGGGGTGCAGTTCCCGCGGCCCCGCAGAGCCAATCCATCTAAAAGAAAAACCAGCCAGGCCCGCGGCACCCCAACATCCTGCCTCGTCCTTGCTCAGGGACCTTTTGGCTCACTCTTGAAGGGGAATCTGAAATACTCCATTTCCCTGCCCTCAAAGATGGTTTCAAGGATGCCTCTTCCCCCCAACCACAGAGCCCTGCAGGCTCTCCGCCCCCACTCTGTAAGGAACCAGGCCACGGCTGTGTGTCCGTTTATTTATTTTCTCTCTGGTTGTGATTTTGCATACGTGCAATGCACCATCCCAGAGGTTTCTTTTTGTTTTTTGTTTTTTCTTGCACCTGCTCAGGACGTGGCTGGGAGATTTGCTTTCCCCTCAGCCAATGGGGAAAGGAGGATACGAGCAGGGGGCTGGAACTGTCTGTCAGGCCTGGGCCCGCCCCCTGCACACAAAAGCAGCTTCCTTCACTATCTGGGGGCAGGTCCGGGGCTGCGATGGCAGGGGACACGGAGACCGTGGGAGGACAGGGGTGCTGCTACTGACCCGGGTGCCCCCCTTCTGCAGCTGGGCCAGGGAGCCACGGTGCCGCTGGCCACATCGCCCTAGGTGACCTTCCGCCAGGCCCTAGCCTGGGTACCACCCGCGAGATGCCCGCCTGCATCCAGGCCTTTGTGTCTCAGTGACAGCGCGGAACCGCCGCCGAGGTGAGTGGGAATGTAAATGCAGACTGAAAATGTAAATTGTCGGTTTTTTTTTTTTTCTCTGCTTGAAGCCCAGCTAGGGAAAAGGTTTATCCGGGAGACGCTGGGGGCTCTCGGCATAGATGCTGCGATGGGGCGCACAGCTGGGGCGAGCGGCCTGGGCTTGATCCTGGGTGGAGAAAGCAGAACCACAAGGATTAAAGCCTCAGCTCCAAGCCTGAGCATCCTGGGGGCGGTAAACCTCCCATGCGGTGTCTGCTGTTTTCTATTTATAACCCTGACTGCGGGCTTGGAGACATCAAAATTACATATACATTTAAAAGGACAGATTTTTGGCAGTGGCCCCCGGGCCAGGGTCCTGCACTGTTTTTCCGGGACTTGCCGGGGATTCCTAGTCCCTGATTGTAGCCGTCGCCCAGGAGACCCACCACACCCAGTGTTTGGAAGTGTGTAGATAGGGGTCCTTCGCCGTCATGCCCCGCTAGGGATGAGGGACCCGTGTTCCCTCCCTGCAGACACAATGGACTGGACTCCGCTGAGCCGAGCAAGGCCTGGAGCACACAGGGGAGTCGTTTTTCTCTCTTGTGCTGTGTGGCTCAGCCTTCTTGTCGCTCCTCCATGAATGGGTGAAGACATTCGAGTCGGCCCCGCCTCCCCTCCGGCTCCTTAATCTGCCAGCCATGGTCAACATCTGCAGGTCCCCCACTTCTGGCTACGGGAGACACGCCCCAGCCACCAGCAGGTGGCCTGGTGGGGTGGGCAGTGACACCTGAGACAGGCAAGCAGCCCTTGTCTTCCGATCAGGGAACTGGCTAGGGGTGACATTTTATGACTGGGCCCTGGAATCCTGTTGTCAATATGGAATTGGGAGAAAAATCATGATTTCACAGATGTGGCCCAGTTGGTGCCAGAGTTTGGTTTGTGGGCGTCCTTAGTTGTGTGTGGGGGCTTGTCTGTGTTGCGACACTGGCCTCCAACAAGAAGCACTTCCATCAGAACTGGGGAGTTCACACAGCTCAATGGGGAGCAAGAGACAGTTTAGGGGGTAACGTGCTGGCGGCAAAATCATGAGGACTGGGGTTCAATCCCCTGCACCTACAGGAAAACTACATACAGTAGCTTCTGGGAACCCAGAACTGTTGCCATGCCAACCACCTGCCTTTGCTTCCTAGGACCCACACAGGGGAATAAGGGGGCTGACTCTACCAAACTGTCCTCTGACAAACTCCACAGTGTGCATACACACACATCCCACAGACAAAACAGCTTAAATTAAAAGGTTGGCAAGGTATTGCATACCTTTACCCAGCACTCAGAGGTGGGACTACATGAGAGTCAGGGTTACATAGACAGAGCCTCTCTCTCTCTGTGTCTCTGTCTCTCTGTCTTCTCTGTGTCTCTGTCTGTCTCTCTGTCTCTCTCTGTCTCTCTCTGTCTCTGTCTCTCTCTGTCTCTGTCTCTGTCTCTGTCTCTCTCTGTTTCTCTCTCTCTCTCTCTCTCTCTCTCTCTCTCTCTCTCACACACACACACACACACACACACAATTAAGCTGGAGGACAAAAAAGTAACCCCATCCCTGGAGAGGCAGAGACTGGGGTTGAAGGCTCTGTGCCTTAGCTTCGGGTAGAAAGACCCTGCTTCAAAATATAAGTGACACATAGGGAGTTCCAGAGCCAGAGCTACACAAAGAGACCCTATCTCGAAACATACACAAAAAAACAAAAACAAAAGTGACGGAGGAGGGCCCTGTTGTTGACCTCTGACCTCCGTCAGCATAAGCACTCATGCAAATACATAAACGATTTTTATGGAGTGATGGAGTCAGGGGTGATAGGCTTGGAGGACACCCCAAAGAGCCATGACTTATTCAACCCATTTACAAAGAAGGAAACTCTGGTGCTGGCAGATAGAGGATGGAGGTAGGATACAGCCTGAGGAGTCGGTTCTCTCTTCCAAATGTGGGTCCTCCACAGATGAGATCCGAGGAAAAGGAGGGAGAACGAGTCAGTTTGGGTCCAGGGATGCTCTGGAGAAGGTGGACATAAGAGGTCCCAACGGAGGGAGGCGTATCTGGGGGCTCCACTCGTCACCTGAGTTCCGGCAGGGGTGTCCTAAGCCCTTGTGTGTGCTCATCATGAGACAGGGATCCTCTTGCTGTGGGATGACTCTATCATCCGTGCAGACACGGCTGTCTAGACCAGTCTGCCCCTTCTTCCTCAGATCCTTTTCCGGGGTCACCCAGGCTTCCAGCCGGCTTCTCTGTCCAGCTCCCATGGGGACCACCGAAGCCACACTGAGGATGGAGAACGTGGATGTGAGGGATGAGTGGCAAGATGAAGATCTGCCCAGGTGAGGGCGCCAGTGTCTCTGGCATTGGGACCCATCTGACTCCTGGCAGCGTCAGCAGATGTTACTGATGGTGACAGTGAATTCCTATAGCCAGGCTGGGAGTGGTGACTGAGCCTTGCAGCTCAGCTTCCACAGAGGGAAACAGAGAAAGACTTCTGGCCAACCTGGTGTGCAGAGCAAGACCCTCTATCAAAAGCTAATGAAGGAACCTGGTCAGGGGCGGAGCCCCACCTAGAATCCTCAGTGAGGGGCTGTGGGCGTGGTCGGGGTGGAGCCCCACCTAAAATCCACCAATGAGGGGCTTGGTACATGACTTCTGGAGGGCATCTTTCTCTATGGGTGCTACCTGAGCCATCTGTTCCAAGAAGAGCAGAGTCTGGGGCATTACTGTTTCTTGATCTGAGTGCATTCTCTCCCTCTTCTTTTCTCTAACCCTCGGCTGGATCTGTCATGTGCATTCCTACTGCTGTGTTTTTTGACACTGGTTCCTGGGGTCCATAGACCGCTCCCTGAAGACACCGGGGTGGAGCTGCTGGGCGGCGCGGTGGAAGACTCCTCCTGTAAGCTTACAGAATGCGCAGAAATGCAAGCTAGGTTTCAGGGTGCAGACGGACGGTTGTCCCGGGTGGCATGCAGGGTAGGAAGTCTAGCGCGGGGGCGGGGGGGGGCGCACTGTCGCACCATGTCTTCTCTGTGTCCTTTAGCAGATTTCCCAATGTCTCTGTGCCTCCATCCCCTCAAGGACTAAATGCAGGCAATGTGCTTCCAGTCAAGAAGCAGGGACTCTACCACGAGTTCTAATTGGTCTTAATAATAAAAACCCAGAGTCAGATATAGCGGTAAATGCTGAAAGATCAGAAAGACAAAGGAGCAAGCCAGAGCCACCCCATACCTCCTCACCTTTTCAGCCGAAAAAGGCCAAGCTCCTATCTCTAGCCTCTCACTAGGGTGTTCTAAGCAGGGGCTCCACCCCTGACCATGCTCCCAGCTCTGTTTTTGTTTGTTTGTTTTGTTTTGTTTTGTTTTTCGAGACGGGGTTTCTCTGTAGCTTTGGAACCTATCCTGGCACTTGCTCTGGAGACCAGGCTGGCCTCGGACTCACAGAGATCCCACTGCCTCTGCCTCCCGAGTGCTGGGATTAAGGGCGTGCACCACCAACGCCTGGCCGCCCAGCTCTGTTTTTACACTTAATTCACACAGGGTCTTGCTGAGTGTCCTATGGGCATACTGAATTTATTCTGTACCCTGGTTGGCCTCAACCCATGGCAATACTCCTTCATAAGCCTCCCAGCATGCTCAGCTAAACAGAACGATCCTGAGGACACCCTGGGCCACTCAAGCTCCAGCCAGGGCTCCGTCCACGTGCAGGGAATGTGTATCCCATCCTGGCACCAAAGGGGAGACTCGGGTGTCAGCCCAGTGTTGTAGGTCTGAGGCGATGGTGCCAGCATGAACTGTGAACACAGTAGAGTGATCTGCTGGAGGGCCAGCATGGTCAACCTCAGAAGGGAGGAAGTGGGGCAAGATGGGGTCACTTGGAACTGGGAGACCTGTAGTTGGAATTTTGGGGGTCAACCAGCCATCTCACACATAAAGAGATGGAGACTTATTATTAGTTATGATAGCTTGGCCTTAGCTAGGCTTGTCCCACTAATTCTTTTAACTGAATTTAACCTGTTTCTATTCATCTATGCTTTGCCTTGGCACTTTTTAACTTTCTTTCATTCTGTATGTCCTACTTTCCTGCTTCCTCTGTGTCTGTATGACTGACCTCTGTTGTTTCATCTTTTTTCCTCCACTTGCCCAGCCTAAGTCCCCCTCCTACTTACTCCCCCTGCCCAGGAGTCCCCCTATAACTCCTCCCTCAGTATTGGCTCTTCAACTTTTTATTAGACCAATCAGGTACCTTAGGCAAGCAAGGTAAACAGCAACACATCTTTACATAATTAAACAAATGCAATACATCTTTATTAATTAAATAAATGCAACATATCTTTGCATAGTTAAACAAATATTCTGCAACATTTTGCCCTTTTGTTTAAATAAAAAGAAAAGTTTTAGCTCTAACATAGTAAGACAATAAGAACAATTATTGAGCAAGAATTACATTCACAATATCCAATCCATTTGTATTTGGCAAATTCAGAGAAAATACTCTATTATCTATCCTATATTGGTGAGTCCAAAGCTGTGTAACTAACCCACTCTATCCTAGCCTGTATTACCAACCCACCACCATCTTTTTAGACCTCAAGCCATTTTCCTACACAATCCAAGCTCCTGTGTCTCTCAACCCCATAAACTTTACATCTCTTATGTAAGTTTTTTTTCTGAATTTGGTAACAAAGAAAACTGTAACTGTAACTGTCTTATCTTCAACTTCATCAGAGACCCAAGAAGGATACAATATTACCTAAGTAAACAGGAAGTACAAGCAAGCAACTTCCAAAAAATAGAAATGACAGAAACAGCTGGCTACCTGGACAGTGACCCGAGGTTCCTCTGCACCCTTGGGGCATCCATCTTCAGCCTACAGGTCTAGACATCTGACAGACATTTTTGTGAATCAGGTTGAAGGACTGTCCTACCTTGTCTTGGCAAAGTTTGACAGTCTTTTTCCTTTGTGTCCTGGTTGTCCAGTTTGTATAGAATACTGTAAGTTGAGGCAAGGGCAGTTTCTTGACAAATGGCTGGCTTTGCCACATTGAAAGTAAACTCTTGTTGCCCACCATCCTTTTATGAAGCAGATTGTGCTTCCAGGAGCAGGCATGTCACATTGTCATGAAAAGCCTTAGTTACTAAAGCATCTTAAATGCCATATTATGTAGATCTCTGAAGTGTTTGAAGACCACCTATCTTCCTAAAATATCTGTTTGACCCTGAAAACATACCTAACATAACTACAAGTTTGATTGTTATAGATTACTAACTGCTAACTTGCATTTCTTAATTATCATAAACACTTTGTAATAATAGCTTTCAAGGAGTAGAACTTCATATTAAAAATTTTTAAATGAAGAGGCTCTGAGTTCGAGACCAGCCTGGTCTACAAAAGCTAGTTACAGGACAGCCTCCAAAGCCACAGAGAAACCCTGTCTTCAAAAACAAAAAAAAAAAGAAAGAAAAGAAAAGGAAAAGAAATAGAAAAAATTTAAATGAGCTTCATAGATACCAGACCTTAAGAGTAGGAACATATATACAGTATAACAAAAGTAACCTTAAATTTGCATCAGTATACAAAAATCCATACCATTGTAAAATATTTGAAGTGAATAGTTGTCTTTTTATCCTATATTCCTATATCCCCACTAAATGATGACAAACATCCACAAACTACTGAATGACCAAAACCACCCACCCCATCTCCTGGAAATGTGGGTATTCTGTTCTTTAGACTATTTCCTGTTCTCTGGGGGCAATGACATCTCTAGGGGATCCTGAGAAATTTGAGATAATAGTCAAGTCCTGGGAAAACTAGCTATAATGTTTGTTGTCCAGTCTCTGTGCAACGGGAAAGCACAAGGCTTATTTTCAGTCCTGGCTAGAATAGTCTGTGAGGCTAGACCATCTCAGCCAGTGACCTTGAAGCTGTTCTGGATGCATAACTCTAGGGAAACTGCAACAGAGGCACTCTGAGGGGCTGGATCACCTGAGCCATAGTTTTCATTGGCTAGATCTGCCTTAATTATTAACCCATAATTATGAATCTATGTATTTCTATATGGTTTTATCTTACCAGAGAACTCCTGGCACGTCCTATCTTCCCAGTCTCTTCATAGCATCCCTCCAAGGTCTCTTCTCTCTCCTTCCTTCTTCCTCTCATAGCCCCACCTCTGCTTTCTGCCTGGCTATTGGTCAAACAGTTTTTTATTCATCAACCAATAAGAGAAACATATATACAGAAGGACATCCCCATCAGTGTCTGGTTCCCTTGTTCTGAAAACACACAAACTTTCAAAGGTTACACACATATCTGTATTAACACAAGTATAGACTTGCAACATACACATGCCAGCCAAGGATGGTTCTTTGGTTTATGTTTGATCAGGTAAAAGGCATCTATTAACTTTATAAGTCCGTTTGGACTGTGTAACCATATGAAAGGATGAAGTCATGAGGACTCTGTAACCAACGAGATTTACCACATCTCTTTCCAGGCTTAGAGTTGTTCCCTTGTCAAGGGATCAGCATCTGTGTCACCTGTCCTGTAGTTTTCTAGGTTTATTTCTTTATTTCTATATTCTATTTTTATATTCTATATTCTATATTTCTTTATTTCTATAGCCAAGATTTTCAGGGGGTCTTCTCCAATCAAATCTGGTCTCTATTAATTTTGAAGGAATTCACAGCCTTCATTTGCTGTGGCAACAAAAGCATAACTTCTCCATCAACTCAATACATTTTCTGAATTCCATTTTAAAACTAAGGCTTTCCTGAAGTATCCAGGCTGCTTTAATGCCACAGTCCTTTTACAATCTCAGGTCTCTCAGCAGCTGTCATTCACTCATCAGCATTCAAAAAATTCAGTCAACACAAAACCACTCCGGATCCAGACTCCCGGTGCATTTCCCGTCTTTATGTGGCTTATTCTTTTTATATTAATTTAATATTTCTTTAAAGAATTTACTAATTTCTTTTTTTTCAAGACAGGGTAGCTCAGTAGACCAGGCTGGCTGAGAACTCAGAGATCCGCCTGCCTCTGCCTCCCGAGTGCTGGGATTAAAGGCGTGCGCCATCAGATTTATTATGTAGCTGAAAATGACCCAGGATTCCTGATCCTCCTGCTTCTGCATCCCAAGTGATGAGTGACAGATGTGCATTCTAGGGCCTTGTAAGCTTTTCTTTGTAGAATAAAGTCTTCTTTTGTGTGGGTATGTTGGGGGGGGTGGCAAATACCATTTTATTTGAGACAGGGTTTCACTGTTCAGGACTGTGCTGGAACTTTTCTGTAGACCAGGTTGGCCTCCAACTCACAGAGATCCTCTGGCTTCTGCCTCTGGAGTGCTGTGGTTAAAGGTGTGCACCATCATACCTGGTTTAGCAAATACCATTTTTGAAGGTAAATTCCATCTAACATATGTATTTTTTAGGCAAATTCAAATTTGTTATTACTCTCTCTCTCTCAATGCTATTTAATGTTAAAGCTTAACAACAATCCCCTTTGCCGGGCGGTGGTGGCCCACGCCTTTAATCCCAGCACTCGGGAGGCAGAGGCAGGCGGATCTCTGTGAGTTCGAGGCCAGCCTGGTCTCCAGAGCGAGTGCCAGGATAGGTTCCAAAGCTACACACAGAAACCCTGTCTCGAAAAACCAAAAAAAAAAAAAAAAATCCCCTTTACCTCAAATACTTGTCCTTTGGTACCATTGTGCTGTCAGTTACTATTGTCACCTCCAAATGTGACCCTGGGCCATGAGTTCGATGTTGCTCTGTGGGAACAGTAAGTAGCATTTTAACCTACCTCACGGATTCGGAGGCTCCGCCCACTTCTGAGAAGGAAGCAGAGAGGGTTGCAGCCCTGGGTTCCCAGGGCGCTGGTTAGCCAAAGTGACCACTCGCACCCTGAGCTTCCCAATGGGGACACGAACACACTGCCGCTGCACGGTCCCATGGAGCCTAAAAACAAAACCTCTTCCTGAGTGAGTGACACCGGTGGAATCTAGTTTAGAATTTTCTTGGAAAGCTTACATTTATTTGGAACTCCTGAACTGTGCAGAGATTAGGGAGCTAAAGGGAAAGAGACAGGAGAGGAGCTGTGAGGAGTCTTTACAAGTTTTGCTTGTCACAGGGAATGGAACCGAGAACCATTGCAATAAGGATGAGGGTGCTTCACCCTGACCACACCCAAGCACCTCACTGGGGATTCTAGGCCTAGCTCCTGAGTGCTGTATTGTGGGTTGTTGGGTGTCACGTGTGCATTTCAAAAGACAGCTTATGGAAGGCAGTTGTGTCCACCATTAGGGTTCTGAGAATAAAGTTACCAGGCGGGGTCATCCATTTGTGAAAAGCTCCTTTGCCTTCTGCATCATCTCATGGGTCCATTTGAGAGAAGATTCCAGTCAAAGCCAGGCTCCCGCCACAGTGTCTGAGTGGGATGACAGGCTTGCATCGAGACCCATAGGAGCAAAGCCCCACGTGATGATGGTTGCTTCTCAAATAACTAGTGATGAGGGCTCCCTTGGAGTGTTGTCATTCCCTGAGCACACAGACTGCCGGTAAATCCCCCTGTTGTCCTTAAGCTATCCTGTTCAGACATCACTTTGGGAGCTTTCTGTTGCTGTGGCAACAATGGTGACCAAAACCAGCTTGGGGAGGACAGTGTCTGTCTGGCTTATACTTCACGTCACAGTCCGTCATGAGGGAGGAGGGCAGGGCAGGAACCTGGAGGCAGCAGAAGCCATGTACGGTTTCCTGGGTGCTCCCCACAGCTGCTCAGCCTGTTTTCTTTCTTTCTTTTTTAGATTCCTCATCGTGACCATGGCTTCCCCTCCCTCCTCTCCTCCCAGTTCCCCCACCTCCTCTCTCCCCCAGATTCACTCCTTCTGTTTCCCAGGGATTTCCACCAGACACAGTATAACAAGTAAGACGAGACACAAACCGGCATGTTAAAGTTGGTTGAGGCAACCCATTGTGAGGAATAGGGTCCCAAAAGCCAGTAAGAGAGTCAGAGACAACCCCTGTCCCACTGTTAGGAGTCCCACAAGAGGACCAAGCTACTCAGCTGTCCCATATATGCAGAGAGCCCCGGTCAGCCCCATGCAGGCTCCCTGGCTGTCGGTTCAGTCTCTGTGAGCTCCTGTGAGCCCAGGTTAGTTGACTCTGTGAGTTTTCTTGTGGTGTCCTCGACTCCTCTGGTTCCCACAATCCTCCTTCCCTCTTCCTCAGTGTCCCTGAGCTCCACCTAACGCTTGGCTGTGGGTCTGCATCTGTTTCTATCAGTGGCTGGATGATGCCTCTCAGCTGGCTTGCTTGCTTTTCCAAGATTTATTTATTTATTTATGTATACAACATTCTGCCTCCATGTCTGCCTGCAGGTCACAAGAGGGCATCAGATCTAGTAACGGATGGTTGTGAGCCACCATGTGGTTGTTGGGAATTGCACTCAGGACCTCTGGAAAAGCTGTCAGTGCTCTTAACCTCTGAGCCATCTCTCCAGCTCCTCAGCCAGCTTTTTTCCAGTACCCTGGACCCCTTGCCCAGGGGGTGGGCTCGGCCCTCCCAGGTCAATCACCATCAAAACTAATCTGGTGGCTTCTCTCTTAGGTCCCCTCAGAAGACAGCCACATTGAGCTTCTTCCTGTTCCCAGGTGGACTTGGATTTGGGGACAACAAGTGGGGGTGGGGCAGAAACTTCCTGGGAAGGAAGTCACATCTGTGGGGGCTGAGCTCTGTGGGCAGAGGCTCATCCAACACTGGGGAGGGAGACACCGGAGGAGCAGGAGTTCAAGGCCATCCTCTGCTACACAGTGAACCCGAGGCCAGCCTGGGCTCCCCAAGAGCATGTCTGAGTGGGGAGAGGGCAAGCCATCCTTTCCCACTTGTGTATCTTGGCAGCTCCTCCCTCCACCCTGAACTTAAGCGCAGCACATCGCAAGAGAAAGACCCTGGTGGCCCCAGAGATCAATATCTCCCTGGACCAGAGTGAGGGCTCCCTGCTGTCTGATGACTTCCTGGACACCCCAGATGACCTGGACATCAATGTTGATGACATCGAGACGCCGGACGAGACCGACTCACTGGAGTTCCTGGGGAATGGCAATGACCTTGAGTGGGAAGGTACGGTGTCGGTCCTGCCCTTCTCCCCGCTGGCTCCTCTCTGTCCCTTCTGGTCCCAATGGCCCCAGCATTATGACTCTGGGAGATGCCTTAGGACCACAATGTCTGGTCCCTGCATCTGTGTGGAGACTCTGTTGTCTCATGGATTCTCACAGAGGATCAAGGTCCAAATGAACCCTACCCAAGGGGTTACAGGGGGGCGGCGGCTCGAGGGAACTACACACCCTTAGGAGGTTCTAGAATAGATATGCACGAAGCCCAGGTAAACAAGAAGTGGTGTGTGTAGGTGGGAACCACCCCTCCCTGGCCTCTTCTAGCATGCTGGCCACACACATCCCAGACATCAGATGAGTGTGGGGATTAAAAGCATGAGCTACCATGCTTTATGGAGAGAGAGAGAGAGAGAGAGAGAGAGAGAGAGAGAGAGAGAGAGAGGGAGAGGGAGGGAGGGAGGGAGGGAGGGAGGGAGGGAGGGAGGGAGGGAGGGAGGGAGGGAGGGAGGGGGAGGGAGGGAGGGAAACAGCTGGCCTGGGCCAGATGGTGGCAGCTGCTAGCTTGGGTGCAGTCACTAAGGGCTTCCCGTAGGAGAAGGAGAAAGCAGCGTAGCCAGACTGGGGCAGGCGGTGGTCACCACTTTGCTGTGGCTGAGCCAAAACACCAGACACAAACGACTAGTGGGGGCAGGTTTATTCTTGCTGACTGTTGGGGGCTGCGTCCATCGTGGCAGGGAGGCCTCAGCTCAGCCCCTGGGCATCACATCAGGGCAGTAAGCAGGCTAGCTCACTCAGGTGTTCCCAGAGCGGCGTCCCTAGGATTTCAAGTCCTGCCACGTTCACAGATTAACCGAGGGTGGGCAGGCGGGGGGAGGGGGGGAGGCTGGATTCACGCCTGGATTCATACCTTACCTTACCTTACCTTACCTCACCTCACCTCACCTCACCTCACCTCACCCCACCCCACCCCACCCCACCCCACCCCCGCAGACGACACTCCAGTGGCCACTGCCAAGAACATGCCGGGTGAGAGTGCGGACCTGTTTGGGGACAGTGCTGATGACGGCAGCGCAGCCAACGGTCGCCTGTGGCGCACTGTTATCATCGGGGAGCAGGAGCATCGCATCGACCTGCACATGATCCGGCCGTACATGAAGGTCGTCACCCACGGAGGTGCCTGTCCCCGCCACCCGGCCCCACCTTGCTGGGGTCGGGGGTCACCGAGGACCGCGGCTCTCCTGGGGGGGGGGTCCAGCTGGGTTGTGCAGGAGGATGACACACTGGGTGACGCTGCTCGGGGAGTGGGCGGACATGGTCCAGCCTGGGCTCCCGTGACACTCACTCACAGGACACCTCCTTCCCAGGGTACTATGGGGAAGGTCTCAACGCCATCATCGTCTTCGCCGCCTGCTTCCTTCCAGACAGCAGCTCCCCCGACTATCACTACATCATGGAGAATCTGTTCCTGTGAGTCCCGTGGGGGCCCCGCCGGGAGGTCAAAGCTAGCCTGGTCTGCAAAGCAAGACCGCATTCGAGGCGCTCAGAGACAGCATGTGGGGTTCTCTGCGGTTTTGGGGAGCGGTGCTAGTGCTGGAGATCAGGGCCCTGGGTGGAGGCTTAGGCTCAGCTCCCTTCCAGAATGTTCCGGAAGGCGCCAGCAGGGCGTGCCTGTACCCACGGTGCCCCCACATAGGAACCCCGTGCCGGTCCCCACAGATATGTCATCAGCAGCCTGGAACTGCTTGTGGCCGAGGACTACATGATCGTGTACTTGAACGGAGCCACGCCCCGGCGGAGGATGCCTGGCATTGGCTGGCTGAAGAAGTGTTATCACATGATTGACAGGAGGTGAGAGCGCAGAGACTGGCACCGAGGTAGGAAGCTTGAGCCCTCAGGTTCATTCCCCATCTGCCTGGGAAGCAGAAGCCCAACCAAGGACAAGGTACACAAGGCTTTGAAGGAAAGCCACCCTAGAGGCCTGCCAGTATCTGCTGGTGACTGATTCCAGGGGCCCCTGGAGAGGGAGGTGCGTGTCCTTCCATCTCTAATCCTGGCTCAGAGCATTGAATACTCAGGGGCCCTCCTCAGAGAGGAGTCAGAAAGAAGGCCTTTCTTTTTTCATGGCTCAGTAATATTCCAGCTGGGACCAAACTGTATTGTTTCTGCCTGTGCATCTGTGAGTAAACATTGGGTTGTTTCCACTTTAGGGTTTTATGAATAGCTTCAGACAGATTTTTCAAACCCACAAGCACTTCCTAGAATTCAGGACAGAGTGTGTGTGTGTGTGTGTGTGTGTGTGTGTGTGTGTGTGTGTGTGGATGTGTGTGTGTGGATGTCTGTGTGGATGTCTGTGTATGTGTGTGGTGTGTGTGTATGTCTGTGTGTGTGTGTGTGTGTGTGTATGTGTGTGTGTGTGTGTCTGTGTATGTGTGTGTGTGTGTGTGTGTCTGTGTGTGTGTGTGTGTGTGTGTGTGTGTGTGTGTGTGTGTGTGTGTGTGTGTGTGTGTGTGTGTGTGTGTGTGTGTGTGGTGTGTGTGTGTGTGTGTGTGTGTGTGTGTGTGTGTGTGTGTGTGTGTGTGTGTGTATGTCTCTGTGTGTGGTGTGTGTGTGTGTGTGTGTGGTGTGTGTATGTAAGGGCCACACCACTGCATGGTGTTGAAATGTCCCAGGGCCTCTAAATCTGTACACTGTAAGGATGCAGTTGGCTAAGAGGACTTGGGGTGTCAGGCTGGGAGACACTGTGGGTAAATGATCCAGCTCCTCCCCTTCGGCCTCCCTGCACCCCAAGCCTGTGACAGCTTCCTCCTCACCTCCCCACACAGACTGCGGAAGAACCTGAAGTCTCTGATCATCGTGCACCCCTCCTGGTTCATCCGCACCGTGCTCGCCATCTCTCGGCCCTTCATTAGGTACGGTATGGGCGCTGTCCTGGTTAGGACCCTGCCTGGCCGCTGTGCCCTGTGTGTCTGTTTCCACTGACCACCACCTTGTCCTGGGGACCTGATACTTACTGATCCCGCCAGACCCAGTGATCTCCTGTCTTGGCCTCCCCAGCTCCAGGGTTATGGTTGCACCATGCCTGGTGTTTTCTGTTCATGCTGTGGATTTGAACTCAAGTCCTGATGTCTGCACAATGTAGCCATATGTTCTGGCCCTTGTTTTTTTGTTTTTTGTTTTCTCATTCTTTTAACTTTATTTTCTAATTAATTTATATTTTATATTCCAATCCCAGTTCCCCTTCCCTCCTCCCCCTCTCCCCTCTCCCCCTCTCCTCCAATCTGCTCCTCAGAGAGGGTAGTCTAGGAAGTCTACTAAGTCATCATCTCATTCAGGCAGGACCCAGGCACCTCTCCACCCACACACCTCTGTGTCTAGGCTGACAAGGTGTCTCTTCAACAGAATGGGCTCCACTAAGTCACTTTGTGCGTTAGAGTGAGATCTTGGACCCACTGCCATTGCTGGCGCTTGTTTTTAAAGCCGTCTCCCTGTGTAGTGCCAAAATGGCACCCCTGTCTCAGCTCCATGAATTCAGGAATGACAGGCATGTACCACCAGGCTAGGCAGATAATTCTGCTTTTTATTTGTAAGAATATGTTTAAAGGGCTGGCAAGAAGGCTGTATGGGTAGAGGAGCTTGCCACCAAGCCTGACAACCTGAGTTCATTCCCCAAGACCACATGTTGGATGGAGGGGACCGACCATCTCAAGTTGCGATCTTGTTTCATTAATGCACACACAGTGAATAACTGTGAGAAAACGCTTCTAAAAAGAACATGTCTGAGGTGTTTGTCCTTCATCACAGTCCTGCTGAGGCAGCAGGGTCATGAGTTCCAGCATGGGCGATTTGGCAGGTTGGGCGTGGTGTGACCCAGCTCTGCCTGGTGACCCCTTGTCTGCTCTCTCGTGTCCTGTCAGTGTCAAGTTCATCAGTAAGATCCAGTATGTGCACAGCCTGGAGGAACTGGAACAACTCATCCCCATGGAGCACGTGCAGCTGCCGGAGTGTGTCCTGCAGTGAGTGTCCCTCATGGTCCCCACCAGCACACTTCAGGCTGCAAAATGGCCCTCAGTGGCTTCCTTTCCATTGTGAACACTGTGGGGTCAGACAGACTGCTCAGAAGTTAGCAAACCAGCTGCCCTTGTAGAGGACCTGGTTTCAGTTCTCAGCACTCACATGGGGCTCACAACCACCAGACGCCCCCTTCCGACCTCCGAGGGTACTGTACACACTCACATCGAGTCCATATCTCAGCACACAGCTCAGGAGTTGTCACACTGAAGTTCTGTCCCCAGTCCCTGGCACCCACCCTCCCCCTTATCTCCATGGCCCTGACAGCTCCTGGGAGTGGCTCCACTGTCTCCCTATCTGACTGCCTTCATGTGTTTTTCTTTCCCTCAGGTATGAAGAACAGAGACTCAGAGCCAAGAGAGAGAGGTCAGTGTGGCAAGGCCTCCTGATGAGGCCTGAGGAGCAGTTTGGTGGTTTCTGCTTGCTGGAGACCAACTGATGTCGCCACTGGCTCAGTTCTGCCTTTGGGTGTGGCAAACCTGAGGGCCTGAGTTCAAAGCCCCAGCACCCATGTAATCCTAGACCTGGGGATGGAGATGAGATCATGGGTCTCACAGGCCAGCAGCCTACCTGAACCAATGAGCCCAGGGCTCAGCAAGAAACCCCATGTAAAAAGTAAGGTGGATTGGGCCAGCCATATGGCTTGGCTAGTAAAGGACCCTGGTGGTGGAAAGGACAATCTATAACGTCCTCACACGCACCTCACACACACACAAAGACCTGTCCCTCAGATGAGGCCTCTGGAGTCAGCCATGAATTCAAATCCAGCCTTGATCATCTATTAGATATTATTTGTCTTTTTCGGGAGTGGGTATGTAAGCTACAGCACACGTGTGGAGGTCACTTGAGGAGAGTCAGTTCCCTTTCTATCAAATAGGGATCAAACTTGGGTTGTCAGACTTGGCTGCAAGTGCCTTTACCTGCTGAGCCATCTTGCCGGCCCCTACCTCCCTCATTTAGTTTGAGGACCTTACTCAGCACAGAGCACAAAAGGGGTGACCCCAGAATTCACATCCGTACAAATGCCAGCTCACACTGGCTCACATGACCTATACACATTCACACGACACCTGAGCTTGGGCCTGGAGGAACCAAGATAAGGTCTCTGTTTCTTTTACATTTTTGTTTTGTTTTATATCCAGAATGTGTTTATTGGGATGGTTCCCACTGGTATTGAATCAGGTGCTTTTCATTGCTGCTTCCCCCTGAAGGAGCATCCTTCTGTCAGCCTTGCTTGTCTGCCTGTGGGCTGACAGACAACAGCAGAGCAGCCAACACACAAGACTACTGTTTGTGTATGGCTAAAGACCATGGTTATTTTATTTTATTTTATTTATTTATTTTGTTTTTTTTTTGAGACAGGGTTTCTCTGTGGCTTTGGAACCTGTCCTGGAACAAGACCAGGCTGGTCTCGAACTCACAGAGATCCGCCTGCCTCTGCCTTCCAAGTGCTGGGATTAAAGGTGTGTGCCACCACTGCCCAGCCCGTGGTGATTTTATAGCATCCTGGGCAATTCACACCCGTAAAGTAGGAATTAGGGCTCTGCACCAGGCACTTTTTCTTGTGTTTCCTCTTTTCCTCTTCTGGAGAGGGATGAGGGAGATCCTTTTTTTGTTTTTGTTTTTGTTTTTGTTTGTTTGTTTGTTTTTCGAGACAGGGTTTCTCTGTGTAGCTTTGGAGCCTATCCTGGCACTGGCTCTGGAGACCAGGCTGGCCTCGAACTCACAGAGATCCACCTGCCTCTGCCTCCCGAGTGCTGGGATTAAAGGTGTGTGCCACCAACGCCCTGGCGAAGGAGATCCTTTTTGAGAGGCATGTTCTCATAGGGAGGTCGTTACCACCAGAAGGGAGAATTCTCCCCTGACTGAGAATCAAACCCAGGCTGCAGCGGTGAGAGCGCCAAATCCTAACCACTAGACCATCAGGGAGCATAAACACAGTTTCTCTGTGTGACAGTCTTGGAACTCACTCTGGAAACCAGGCTGGCCTGGAACTCACAGAGATCCGCCTGCCTCTGCCTTACAAGTGCTGGGTGTATGCCACCACCAACCAGCTCTGTCTTGTCTATCTTTAAAGTTAATTTCAGCGTGTATAATTCCTCACCTTTCCTGTCCCAGTCTACAACTGGGCACAATAGAGCCCAGTCACAGGGCTGTGCCTTCTCCACCCACCCCTCAGAACTTTCCAAATCCTAAAGAGATACTCTGCACCCATCCCATGCTAACTCCCTCCCCTGTCCTGTTCAAACTGCTGAGCTCCGTGTCCTTATATCACCTGTGTTGGCATGTTGTCAGAGCTGTATTCCTTTTTCATGACTGGGTCTCACTGGAAAGGGTGGAACCCAGTGGGTCCCCTGCCCCCGTTACCCCTGCCTTAGACACTGATGGCCCAGTATTTTTCTTTTTTGAGACAGAGTATTTAGAGGCCATGGCTGGCCTCAGAATCCATGCCTCAGTGTCCCCAGTGCTGGGCTGGGAGGTACGGGACAGGAAACACAGATGTTCCTCCTGCCACCTGCACCTTCCAAGCCTGGACATGGGCCGTAGCTCAACTGGTACAGTACTGGCCTCGCTGGGCCCATCCCCTGTTGTTTTAAATGTTTTTACTCTTTTGGCTTTTTCAGGGGCCCATGACCCAGCTCCCAAATAAGTCACACACACAGAGAGGCTTATTCTTAGTTATGAATGCCCAGCCTTAGCTGGGCTTGTTTCTAGCCAGCTTTTCTTATCTTAAATTAACCCAACTACCTTTTCCCTCTGGACTTTATCTTTCTTACTTCTTTTCTTTTCTTCTTACTCCTTGTCTGTCCAGGTGGCCAGGCCCTGACACCCTTCTCTCCTTGTTCTCCTCCCTCACTCCTCTCTGCCTGCCAGCCTGCCTGTCCTTGCTCCTGCCTCGCTACTGGCCATTCAGCTATTTATTAGGACCACCAGGTGTTTTAGGCAGGCAAAGAATCACAGCTTCACAGAGTTAAACAAATGCAGCTTAAACAAAAGTCACATTCCTTAAAATATTCTGACATTTTCCCCTTTTTGTCTAAATAAAAAGAGAAGATTTAACTTTAACGTAATAAAACTATATACAACAAACAATTATCAAGGAAGAATTAATTTACAATATTATGTCCATTTGTAGTTAGCACATTCAGAGAAAATAATGCATTAGCTATCCTATCTTACTGAATCCAAAGTTCTCCACCTAACTTACTTTCTGTCATATCTAAGGAAAGCTGCAACTGTAACTATCTAATCCTTAACTCCATCAATGACATGAGAAGGGTATATTAAGTAAGCAAAAGTGCATTGCAAACATCTTCTAAAAACTCTAGAATGACAGAGATATCCGACCACCTGGACAGTCACCCAAAGTCCTCTGCAATGTGGGGGCACCCATCTTCAGCCTGCAGGCTAGAGTATCTGGGAGACTTTTCAATGAAGCAGGAAATTTGAAAGACTGTCCTACCTATATTGGCAGTTTGTCAGTCACATTCCGGTATCCTGCAGAATGCCTGGCAGTTTCTTCTGGGAAGCAGGAACCCTGAAGGCCATCCCGCCTTGTTCTTGTTTTGACAAAGTCATTTTCCTGTGGGTCCTGCATGTCCAGTCTGCACAGCACACTGTAAAGAGTCAAAGGCAAGAGCAGGTTCTTTGCCCAGTGGCTGACCTTGTCACAATGAAAGCAAACTCCATGAGTTTCTTCAGTGCCCATCATCTCTGAAGTAAACTAGTGCTGCCAGGAGCAGATGTTTCTCATTGTCTTGAAAAACCTTAAGTTAACAAAACATTTTAAAGGCCATATTCTATAGGTCTTTGAGAGGTTTGAAGGCCATCTGTCTATCTACAATATATCTCCTTATGATTTGGAATGCATATTTAACATATCTACAATTTTTATTGTTATAAATGACTAATTACAGACCTGTTTCTTGATTATCCTAAATAGTTCATTATAATAACTTTCAAAAACTAGAATTTTACCTTACATTTTAAAATGAACTGTCTAGGTACAATACCTTAAAGAGTAGAAACATATATACAAAATGTTGTAACAAAAATAACCTTAAATTGGTATCCATATACAAATATCCTTTAAAAAAGAATAGAAACATATATACATTGTGCTGTAATAAAAATGACCTTACATTTGTATCAGTACACAAAAGTCCTCTAAACAAGAGTAAAAACATATATACAGTGTAACAAAATTGACTTTGTATCCATATACCAAAATCCATGCCAAGGCAAAATATCTGAGATTAATAATTTTTCCTATATTCCCCTAAATTATAACAAGCATCCATGACCCACAAAATAATCAAAGATACCACCTTTTCTCTTGGGAATGTGGGCAAAGTCCTCTCCATCCCTCTTCCTGCTGGCTGTGGTCGAAGACATTCCATCCCCAGGGGTTTCTGAGGAAAATTTGAGGTAATGGCCAAGTTCTGGGAAGACCAGCGGTAACCTTTGATGATAAGTCAAAGTTCAGGAGGTCAAGTTTCAGGTCTCCCTTGGTCAAACCAGATCCATGTCAACCTGGAACAAATCCACAGGCTCTGTTTCCGATAGAAACAAAAGCAAAACCACCCCCCCAAGCATTTTTTATTTCTTTTTCTTTCTTTTTTTGTTTTGTTTTTGGTTTTTTGGTTTTGTTTTGTTTTGTTTTGTTTTTTTGAGACAGGGTTTCTCTGTGTAGCTTTGGAGCCTGTCCTGGCACTCGCTCTGGAGACCAGGCTGGTCTCAAACTCTCCACAAACCCTCTTTCAATTCCAGGTCTCTTAGCAGCCATTCTTTGCTTTTCAGCAATCAGAAAATTCAAAAATCAACACAACAGCATACAGGATCCAGACTCCCTGTGTGTTTCCCATCTTTACGGGCCTTTTTTCTTTTACTGTCTCTTTAAAGACTTCATTTTATTTTTTAAAACTATTTTTCTTTCTGCCTATACCCATTTTCTTTCTTTCTTAAGCCTGCATTTATTGTAAAACACACTAGAACCTGTTTAGAGGTTTTTCTGTTGGACCCCTTTTACTGTGTATCTCTATTCTTTTTTTGACCACAGGAGCAAACTAGAAATTAGGATCCTCAGGTGGCTTTCTTAGCTGGCTCCACCCAATGTCAGGTTGGGTGGTGAAAACCAAGCCTGAGAACTGCTTTAACCCTTTCTAGCTATGGAAGCCCTAACCTGCCCTGCTTGCTGCAAATGGTTCTTACTTAGCTTTCAGCTTCTAGCTTCTATTCAGCACTGCTGGCGAAAAGAGCCGTGTCTTTTTTCCCCCATTTTCTTGGATATCCAAGGTCCACGATGGTACACCATTTTATTATTTTAAATGTTTCTTACTCTTTTTGCCTTTTTGCTGGGCCTGCCATGGAGCTCCCAAGTAAATCACACACAGAGACTTATTCTTAGTTATGAATGCCCGGCCTTAGCTTGGCTTATATCTAACCAGCTTTTATTATCTTAAATTAACCCAACTACCTTTTCCCTGTGGGTTTTTATCTTTCCTACTTCTGTATCCCTTTTCTTCTTACTCCATGTCTGACTGGGTGGCTACCCCTGACACCCTTCTCTCCTTGTTCTCTCTTTGCTCTTCCTCCCTCGCTCCTCCTCCTATTTATCCTCTCTGCCTGCCAACCCCACCTATCCTTGCTCCTGCCTCGCTATTGGCCTTTATTAGGACCACCAGGTGTTTTAGACAGGCAAAGAATCACAACTTCATGGAGTTAAATAAATGCAGCATGAACAAAAGTCACACACCTTAAAATAATATTCCCCAACAGTCCCCATCCCCACATAAGCCATCTGGGCAGCACAGACCCAGCATCCCAGCACTCAGCATGAGGAGGCAGGAGGATCAGGATTGTATGGCCACCCTCAATTATATAAGAAGTCATAGGCTAGACTGGGCTACATGAGACCCTGTTTCCAAGAGTGGGACAGGGCTCCTGCCCACCCCCACCTCACCTCCTTGCATTATGGGTCACACTTATCCCCTCCTGGGCCACCAGCTCTCTCCAACACACCAGAAACAATACAACCCTAACATCAGTCCATGCTTGAAGGGCGGGTGGGATCTCGGAGCCCCAGCTGCCTCTCACCCTTGTCACCTAGTTCTGTCTGCCACAGCGCACGGCCAACACAGCCGGAGTTCCTCATTCCCAGATCCGATGGGAAACCAGAGACAGTGGAAGAAGAGGACGGGTAAGCACAGGGAGCAGGAACAGCAGACCAAGGCAGGGAGGGGACACTGGGAGGAAGAGAGTGTGGTTAATGCCTTCTTGAGCTTGGTGACACCTGAGCAGCTGCACCAGTCCCCTCAATTGTGTCTGTTCGGGCTTTTCCCTTTTTGCTGGGCCTGCCATACATAGCAGGTAAGGGACACCTGCTTTCTGTTAGAAAAACACAACATGGTGGCAGCATTCCTGGGTAGGTTTCCAGCCACAACCAATAAATAGGAAAATAACACCCTCTCCTTCCCACCCACAGCTCAGCGGAAGTGATGGAAGACCAGGAAACGAGGTGGGTGTAGCACAGGGTGTCAGGGGTATGCATTTATTTCCTGTCTGTGGGACATGGTGGCCATGACTAGGACACCCATGCACACAGCCAGGTTCAGATGCAACCCAGAAAAAGGAGGAATGGATATGTGGATGGATGGGTGGATGGATGGATGGATGGATGGGTGCATGGGTGGTTGGATGGATGGATGGATGGATGGGTGGATGAATGGATGGGTGGATGAGTGGATGGATAGATGGATGGATGGATGGATGGATGGGTACATGGATGGGTGGGTGGATGGATGGGTGGATGGATGGATGGATGGATGGATGGGTGGATGGATGGATGGGTGGATGGATGGGATGGATGGGTGGATGGATGGATGGGTGATGGGTGGGTGGATGAGTGGATGGATGGATGGATGGGTGGATGGATGGATGGATGGATGGATGGGTGGATGGGTGGATGGATGGGTGGATGCATGGATGGATGCATGGATGGATGCATGGATGGATGCATGGGTGGGTAGAAGGATGGATGGATGCATGGGTGGGTGGCTGGATGGGTGGATGGGTGCATGGGTGGGTGGATGGATGGACAGATGGGTGCATGGGTGGGTGGGTGGATGGACAGATGGATGGGTGTATGGGTGGGTGGATGAATGGATGGGTGGATGGATGGGTGTATGGGTGGGTGGGTGAGTGGATGGATGGATGGGTGTATGGATGGATGGATGCATGCATGGGTGGGTGGATGGATGGGTGGGTGGATGAGTGGATGGATGGATGGATGGATGGATGCATGGATGCATGGATGGATGCATGGATGGATGCATGGGTGGGTAGATGGATGGATGGATGCATGGGTGGGTGGCTGGATGGGTGGATGGGTGCATGGGTGGGTGGCTGGATGGGTGGATGGGTGCATGGGTGGGTGGATGGATGGACAGATGGATGGGTGTATGGGTGGGTGGATGAATGGATGGGTGGATGGATGGGTGGGTGGGTAGGCCTTGTTGGATAGAGTCATGGTTTGGTGAGTTGATGGGTGTGTAGGTTTGTGACATTGATTGCACGGGTCCACAGGTCTTTATTGCTATATTCCTGGGAGGGAGGGAGTTCTACATTAGGAATGTTGGTGGCAGTCATTGCTCTTTGGGTAACTGACTGAGTTTCCCTGTGGAAGCTCACCTCCACCTCAGGCACTGACCCCACTCTACTTGTCTTGTGCCCTCCAGCATGTCCTGATTTAACCAGGATGTATTGAAGGATAGAGAAGATTCCAGACACCACATAACCTCCATCAGAGGCCTGTGGGCCCCGGATTTCATCCTGCCTCATCCTGCGTCCGTCATCCAAGGACACCTGGCTCCTTTGTCCCCTCTGAATCCCAGGTCCTTTCTCACCGCTTGAGTATATTTCACTGTTCTTACTGTAAGAAGGCGCTGTGAGCACATTCTGGAATGGACTGGGTCCTTGGCCAATACCTTTTCACACTCTGAGCTTGTGGTTGGCAGAGCTGGACATAGGCGGTGTCACCCATGGGTCCTATGTGACCTGGGCTCTTTCTCCAGACCTCCAAAGCCCCAGGATGCCTCTTACTCTTCCAGCTGGGATGGCATGAATGTGTATTTTGGACTGACCCAATTAAAGACCCTTCGCTCACCTGTCGCCTCTCCCTAGCTGGAGCCTTGGATGCCTGGTGGCCCTGGCTTTGGCTTTTCTGTGGAATGTGAGCCATTGTCCCCTCTCCCTCTCACCCCAAGCAGGGCTGTGACCACTGACCTCACATCCCCATTGACACCTCCTATTCTGCCATTTGACTGTCTTCAGGGCCCTTCAAGCTGGTTGCACACATATTGATCAGACTGGTGGTCCCTCCCCCATAATCTAGAACATTTTAGAGCCCTTTAAAGTAGCTGTGACTCCAGGGATTTTAACTGATATCTCCTCTCAAGGGAAGGAGCTGTGTCTACCTTTCATTCCCCTGCCTGGACCACACTTAGGCTCTGTGTCACCAAACAGGAGGTTGAGACTCCAGCTCAGTGTATGAGGACATGAAAAAAAAATGAAGATACAGGACTGTGGGGGCTAGAGGATCTGGGGGATCCCCTAGGAAAACGTCCCACTGTGGCCACCTGACAGGTTTGGCTCAATACTAGTCAGGGCTGTGTCCAGACACCACAGGAATGTAAGGAACAAGCCTCCTGTCTCCAGGGGCACTGAAGACCCGATGACATTTGTAAGGAAGGGTTCCCTGTGATCTGGTGGTGCATGCCTTTAATCCCAGCACTTGGGATGCAGAGGAAGGAGGATTTCTGAGTTCCAGGACAACCTGGTCTACAGAGTGAGACCCTGTCTACGAAAAAAGACCACACAGGATCACTGGGCCTCACCGTCTCCAAGGAATGGAACCCATCCACCCACCCCACCATGAGGGATTTGGCCTCTGTGACGTGCTGCTGCTCGTTCCTGAACCTCTGATGGCCCCAGGAGATCAGCTTCTACCTGGAGAGTCAAGGTCTCTAGCCAGCAGCACACACACATCTGAGCTCTGCTGACCACAAACTGAGGCCTCTACTCTGTGGCCCTACAACAGGACCTGAGAGGGCACTGGTTTTTTTTTTGTTGTTGTTGTTCTGAGACAAGATCAGCCTGGCCTCAATCTCCTGATCCTCCTGCCTCAGCCTCCTGAGAGCAGGTATGTGTCCTCAAGCCAGACAGGGCTTTGTAAGTCATGTTTATCCAACATAAGATAGACGAGGGGAACTGAAGATGGTGCCCCAGCTCCAGGTCCGTGGATGGTCTCTCTTGGCTTTTGGAAACAGAATCCTCAAGGCTTTTCCTGCCAGGTGGCTTCTGGTGACAACCAAGGCCTATGACACAAGGTCAGCTGTGGCAAGGATGAACACAATCCTGCTGGCCCACAAGGGTCTGAGGTCATGTCCCCAACCCTGGGAAACTCTGATGGGGGATGCCTGTAACCCCTGCTGCCGTGACCCACCCTCCACCCCTTGAGATCACCAGCACCCCCTGACCACAGGGAGGCAGGACTTGGAACCACAGCCACAGAGGACCCTGAGACAGGAGAGAAACCCTGTATTGCTTAATATCCCAGTCCATACAGGGCCAACACTTCAGGTACCAGGGGACAGTCTGAGACAAGACGCAGAGGCCCAGCAGCCCCATGGTAAAGAGTGCTGGATTTCTTTACCGAGATGCCCCGGATCCATTTGAAACCTGGCCCCAGAGCAACAGTGCCCACAATCTGCCAGTGAGTTGTGCAGTTATAAACATGGAGACAGTGGGGACAGTTGCTGTGATGACTCGAGGACCCACAAGCTGGGAAGGGGATTTTTTGTGAAATGAAGAGATTATAATGCGGAGGGAGAAGTGACCGCTCTCTGTATGTTTCAGGGGCCGGGAGTGAGGGGTGCGGGCACCGTCTCCCGTCTCCAGTCACTGTGACCAGTGGCCAAGTGGGCGGTGAGCAGGAGGATGGGGGAAGGGCTGTCAAACCTCCGAGGGCTTTGGCTCCACAGCCTAAACCTGGGACACAGAGTGGCAGGGAGACCAAAGGCACACGGACACAGCTATGTTTAGTGTCTCCAGCAAGATGTGATCGGGCCTGAGTGTGGTGACCCATGCCAGACATCCCAGCCCCCAGGAGGCTGCCGAGGCAGGAGGTTTGCAGAGGTCTGTATGGAGACTCTGTTTCCAGTAAACCAAACAGAGGCAGGAGTCAGCCAGAGGACGGTCACCTGAATGTGTCAGGTCCCTCCTGGTGACAGGCCCTAGGAAGGGAGGGGCTGAACCAGGGAGATAAAGGCTGGACAGAGTGGGACACATTTAATAGCCTCATATTACACTCGTTCATTCCCCAACTCACTTACTCACTCATTCATCCATTCACTCACTCAGTCACTCACTCATCCATCCATCCATTCATTCACTCATTCATTCATTCATTCATTCACACGGTCACTCATTCCCCACACCACGGCTCTGGGGTTCAGCCAACCATGTCTTTCCCATCTCAGTCACATGCTTAGGTCCCTGGGGACCAAGAGGGAAAAGTCAGACATTGTCCTGGGGTGAGAGTTCTCTCTGACCCAACAACCAGCAACAGTGGGACAGTGGGACAGTGTGGGCCCTCAGCTGTGGGGCCAGCAGGGAAGACGGAGCTGAATAACCCCAGCAGGTCAGGTTGAGTGAGAGTTTGGGGTTAGTGCTGGCCACAGGGGCTTGAAGACCACCCTTCAAATGGCCCAACCTACATAAAATTAGACAGTGGTGGCACCTGGGTCCCTGGGGCTCACTGGCCAGACACCCCAGCACAACCAGAGAGCTCACGGTTCAGTGAGACCCCACCTCAAAAATAACTGGGCATGGGGCTCTGTAATTAGAGCACTGGCTGCTCTCGAGTAGGACCTGGGTTTGATTCCCAGCACCCACATGGTGGCTCACAGCACCCGTGACTGCAGCTCCAGGGAGCCCTATGCCCCCCCTTCCAACCGCCTGTGTACCAAACACACATGTGGCACCCAGACAGACAATATACATACACACAAAAATAAAAACAAATAAATCTGCCAGGTGGTGCCAGTTCACACCTTTGATCTCAGCACTCAGGAGGCAGAGGCAGGCTAGCCTGGTCTACAGAGCAAGTTTGAAGCCATCCAGGGCTACATAGGAAGGCCCCAGAAGACCCCTGACAGAACCTGCTGCCTCACATGTGGCTGCACACAGACAAAGAATATTTCTTCTCCTTTACCAAGAATGAGGGAGAACAAAGCCCTACCCTGGCTCCCCTGAGTCTGCTGGAAATGGCCCTGGTCACATGGCAGGATCACAATGACAGTCACACTGCAAAGATTATCAGAGCAAAGCAGTCTTGTGATTCACTATCCAGAGGCCTAAACCCACCTTAGCCAGGGCCTAGCTGGGGCCAAGGGAGAAGGAGGAGGAGGGAAGAGGGGGAGAAGGAGGAGTCCCTTTTCTTGGCCCCATGAGATCCAGTCTCAATGTCAGGGTCAAGCCAGGGAACACAAACTTAGGCAGATATTTTTAGGGACAGAAAGGTGTGACTGGGTAGGATGGAGAGTAGGGGAGGGAGGAGGGAAGGCAGACACATGGGCACAGGATGGAAGCTGGCTGCTGTCCCTCTGCCCTCTGGCTCCTAATTTAGGCAAAAGGCTATGAAGCTATTTGCAGCCTGCAAAACAGGTGCTCCCCCTACACCCCCAGTGCTTGGGGGGCCTCCTCCCCCGGGATGGCCTCCAGGCTGACCAAACCCTATAAAGGCCCACAGCTTTGTCAATGAGACTGGAACTCCCAGGAGCAGCACACTGCAGGCCACAAGCAGCTGGGCTGTGTGGCCACCTCAGGACCAGTCCCCACTGCCAAACCCCAGCATGAAGCTCATCGTGGGCATTGGAGGGTGAGCCCCGGAGCCTGGAGTGTGACCCTGTATGGGGGGGGGGAAGGCCCGGCCTTGGAGGGTGAGCCCCAGGGGCCTGGAGTGTGACCCTGTGTTGGGGGGAGAAGGCCTGGCTTGAGGCCCTGGGAAGTCAGCTGCTGCTGCCCAGTCTGAGCCCTTGGGTCAGTCTGCCTGGGGCTGTGAGGGCTCTGTGATCACAGAGGGTACAGGGCCTATCCCACTGTACCTGTGTTGATTGTTTTAAAAATCATCTGGAAACCTGGAGACCTGCCTGTGGGGATAGGGGACAGATGCATGAAGAGAGCAACCCAAATGCCACTGAACAAGATGAACACCCAGGTTTGTTTTATTCTGAAAGCAAGAGGGTAGATCCAAGCCTCAAGCATACAGAGCAAGCCCCCAGCACTGGGCTACGGACACAGACCTTTTTACTTTTTATTTCAAGACCGGGCAACACTTGGTTACACAGGCTGGCTCAGAACTGAAGTCTTAGCCCCTAGCTGAGGGGCTAAGTTGAGGGGCTAAGTTGAGGGTGACCTGAGTGTCCACCTCAGTTACCCTAAGAGCCACCATGTCATGACCTACTGCCCTGGTGTCCCTAAGGCATGGGCTCCACCCCTGACTATGCCCCAACCCCTCACTAGGGAATTCTAGGCAAGGCTCCACTCTGACCAGGCTTCCAGCCCTCCAGAAGAAAAGGCCAGGTAAAGGGCCAACCTGGAGAGGCCCTTTACCTGGCCACGCCCCTTGACCATGCGGTTTCAGACAAGGCTTCATCCTGGAAGTTGCCCAGGATGCCTTTGAAATTCTGCCTTCTCAGCGCTGCGGGTGTAGAGATATTTACCACCAAGCCTAGTTGGTTGGGCTAACTAAGGAATACATTACTTGGACCAGCAAGATGGTTCAGTGGGTGAAGGTGTTTGCTGCTAAGCCTGGTGGCTCAAGTTCAATTCTTGGACCTGATCCTTGTAAACTGTCTTCACACACACACACACACACACACGCACGCACGCACGCACGCACGCACGCACGCACGCACGCACGCACGCACGCACACCACCCATCTAGGCTGGTGCAGCCCAGTGGGAATCCTGCTCAGGGCCCCAGGCCTTGACATCTCCCCCTCGGCGTGTGGGCCAGAAGCCGCGAGTCACGCCGCGCACGTGCGCGTATGCCCTTGCAGGATGACTAATGGCGGGAAGAGCACCCTGACCAGCAGTCTCCACAAGGCGCTGCCTAACTGCTGCGTGATCCACCAGGATGACTTCTTCAAGGTGGCCGCCCCGGGCGGGGATGGTGGGCTGGAGGGGACACGGAGCAGGGCGTTCTCACTGGCCTGCATGTCTCCATGGGGATCAATCCCTTGTCCTCACTATTGCATGCTGGAGTTTTTGTTTGTTTCTGAGCCCATGATCTGCTGTCTCTGCTGTCCCTTCTATGCAATGGGCTCAGAAGGATGGAGTGACAGGCGATGGGCAGGCGGAGTCTCCAACCTCCACCCCCTCAGGACCCACCTCCAGCTCCCCCAGGCTCACTGCGGGGCAGCCCCAGGGGCCCCCAGAGGCGTGAGAAGGGCTGGGCGGGCACAGGTCTAAGCCTTGGGGTCCTGTGTTTCAGCCCCAGGACCAAATAGCAGTTGGGGAGGATGGCTTCAAACAATGGGACGGTAAGTGGCCCCTCCCCGCCTGCACCCCTCCCCGCCTGCCGCCCCTAACACGCTCTGCTCTGTAGTCAGCCCCGTGTATCCCACCACTCCCCGCCCCGTCTGAGCCCTACCGTCTGCCCCCCAGTGCTGGAGTCCCTGGACATGGAGGCCATGCTCAGCACTGTGCGTGCCTGGGTGAAGGACCCACGCAAGTTCGCGCGCGCTCACGGAGTCAGCCTCCAGCCGGGCGCCTCTGACACCCACATTCTCCTCCTGGACGGTTTCCTACTGTACAGCTACAAGTAAGTCCGGGTCGGCCCCGGCAGGCTGCACCACTGTGAGCCCTAACCCAGGTGGGACGAGTCTGAACTCCCGGGAGATGCGGGGATGGGTGTGCAGGGATGTCAGCTGACCGTGTCCCCTCTCCGCGGCCAGACCCCTGGTGGACATGTACAGCCATCGATACTTCCTGACCGTCCCCTATGAGGAATGCAAGCGGAGGAGGAGGTGGGTGTCCGCAGGGCATGGGCAGGGCCTCAGGCCTGGGCACCACCCACACACACCTTTCCCCACACATCTCAATGGTAGGAAAGTGTGGAACCGGGGGTCCCCAGCCGCAGTCTGGGCTAAGGGTGTGATTCCCCCATCCAGGGCCTGTCTGAAGGCCGCCTGGGGTCTGTGGAGCACCAGCCTTCCATGACAGGCCTAAGGCTTCTTTCTCTCTCCAGCAAACGTAGCTACATGGTCCCTGATCCCCCTGGCCTCTTTGATGGTCACGTGTGGCCCATGTACCAGAAGTATAAACGGGAGATGGAACAGAATGGAGTGGAAGTAGGTAAGCCGTAGGCCTCCCCACTCCCTGGGGGGAACCTGGAGTCCGTTTGAGTCCCCCCCCCGCCTTCCCCCCCCCCGCTCCCCCAGTCTCTTGCTGTTCCCTCGATCCTGAGAGTCCACATGCCGCTCCCCTGACCCGCGCCCTCTCTGATTCCAGTCTATTTAGATGGCATGAAGTCCCGTGAGGAACTGTTCCATCAGGTTCTGGAGGATGTTCAAAACAGACTGCTAAACCCGTCCTAGCCAGCTGTTGGGCCCCAGGTGCGACTCCACACACCATTGGGGTATGAGGAGCAAGCCGGACTGGAAGCTGTGGCCGTTCCATTCAGGAGACCTGTACATGGGGGGTTGTGCCCCAACACACTGGGAGGAGCCACCCTTGAGACTTTGTAGCAACTCAGTATTAACAGGATTGTGGGGGCTGGAGAGATGGCTCAGAGGTTGAGAGTACTGACTGCTCTTCCAGAGGTCCTGAGTTCAATTCTCAGCACTCACTTGATGGCTCACAACCCCCCCCCCAATGAGACCTGGTCCCTCTTCTGTCTTATAG
Organism: Cricetulus griseus; assembly: GCF_003668045.3. Taxonomy (NCBI): domain Eukaryota; kingdom Metazoa; phylum Chordata; class Mammalia; order Rodentia; family Cricetidae; genus Cricetulus; species Cricetulus griseus. The sequence continues at coordinate 101,979,201 of NC_048598.1, read as the reverse complement.
GGTTATATGCAGACAGAACAATGTGTACATAATAAATAAAGCTTTTAAAAAAACAAAGTGGGTTGTGATTTTTAAGCCCTGGTGCCCTGTGTAGTCTCAGTGGATGAGCCGACCCTCCCTCCGGGATGCTGTTCTGGCCCCTGGTGGCCTTTGAGGTTGATGCCAAGAGCACTGGACACTGTTAGCCTCCACCTGTCCATAACCTTGCTAATGTGCCTCAGCTTCCTATGAATTTGGCTCAGAGAGGTTGCCTGTTGTACCCAAGGTCATATAATAAGGTGGTGTAGTCTAGCCAGGATTGCTGCTCTTCCTGAGAAGGCTGAGATTCTAGAGTTCTTGGGGGGAGTCCCAAGAACTTTGCTCTCTCATCCAAGCCTCCCTCTACCCCATTCTAGGACCAAAGTCAATTATCAAGGTTACCCCAAATCCCCCATGGTAGCCACAAAAATAAACCTACTGGTCTGGAACCTAGCAGGTCTCCTCTCTCGCACAACCAGACACCTCCTGAGCCATGGTGGCAGCCTCGATGTGATGTTTTATTACTTTATTACTTTTGTTCACTTCATGAAAGGGGGAACTGAGGTCCAGAGCATGTTGGTGATGCTGGGATGTGGGGGGGGTTGTGCTGCAGAGTCTATTCTTTGGCCTGAGTGTGACACCTCATAGCAATTTGTGGAATTGCAATGACAGAATCCCAGTCACATATAGGAAAAATGCTACAGTAGGCAGATGGATGGGTGGACGGGTGGATGGATGGGTGGATGGATGGATGGGTGGACGGGTGGATGGGTGGATGGGTGGATAATAATATTCTGTTAAACAACAAGTCCAAGGCCTCTTTGGCCACATGAAACTCTGTCTGAAAATAAAATATAAAAGTAATAAGCCGGGCAGTGGTGGCTCACGCCTTTAATCACAGCACTTGGGAGGCAGAGGCAGGTGGATCTCTGTGAGTTTGAGACCAGCCTGGTCTACAAGAGGTAGTTACAGGACAGCCTGTAACTACCAAAGCCACAGAGAAACCCTGTCTTGAAAAAACAACAACAACAAAAATGTAATAAAATAAATTATGAATTTCATTTTCTTTGGGGGGGTTCTAGGTAGGGTTTCTCTGTGTAGCCCTGGCTGTCCTGGAACTCGCTCTGTAGACCAGTCTGGCCTCAAACTCACAGAGATCCGCCTGCCTCTGCCTCCAGAGTCCTGGGATTAAAGGTGTGCATCACCACAGCCCAGCTTTTGAATTCTGTTTTCTAATACATTTTACAGACGTCAAACTTCAGGGTGTTTTGCTTTGTTTTGTTTTATGATGGGGACTCTGTAGCTCAGGGTGGTCTTGAACCCTGATCCTGCCTCCAGCACACATTTTCCTTTCCCTGGTTCATCCTGTCCCAGTACTTATGAGACTAGTCTTGTGCTGTGACAGGGTGGCCTCACACTTGCCATCTCCCCCTCTGTGGAGGTTATGTGGCCAGCGCTGGGCAGGAAGGGTTGTAGGGCGTTTTCAGGGACAGGCATAAGCTGAAGTCCCCTGAAGTCCCCAGGACTTGCAGCCCTGCAGCAGCTTGGTGCACTTCCCAACCCTTGGCCTTCGTCCCAGGCACACACTGTGATCAGACTCATCTACAGGTCACAGCCCAGAATAGCTCAGCATAAGACAGGGACATGGGAGAGGTCGCTTCAGAGCAGACAGACTCCTGCCTGGCCACTTGGACCCCCTGAGCATGATTCATAGAATAAAGAATGAACTAGGGGGCTGGAGCAATCGCTCAGTGGTTAGGGCACCTGCTACTCTTGTACATTGGTTCAGTCCCCAGCACCCACGTGGCAGCTCACAACCATCTGTAACTCCAGATCCAGGGGACCCGACACTTCCTTCTGGCCTCTGTGAAGACTGCACACATGTGGTGCACAGACAAAAATGCAAGCAAAACAACTGCACACATAATGATAAAAATGGAACGTAAACACACATAGCACATGTACACACATGTGCACACACAGGTAACAAGATGTTTTTAAATGCTGACAGTAGCTTGCCCAGTCTCCCCAGAACATTCCTCATTTTAACCCTGGAGTTCCATTGCACTGGGGACCACCTCCCTTGCCCTCAGCACACTGGGAGGGGTGGTCCCGTGTTTTATATTGGCGAATTGCATGTCTCATATCTTCAGAGCCCAAAGAGGGAAAGATGCTTGCTCAGAGTCACTCAGCAGTCAGAATTTGAACCTGGGTCTGTGGCCTTCCCCAGCTGGGCAAGCAGGGTGTCATTACATCCCCACCTTGTTGGAAAGTCACTCACAGCCTTCTCAGATGAAAGAGGGCCCCAGGGATACCCATCGACCCCAACCTTGTCCTAGCAGAGCTAGCCAGCCCACCCAAGGCCTCAAGTGGCATCTGTTGGAGTGTTGTGGGCTTCTACCACTCATTCAGATACAAGCTCCTCGCCAGCATCCTTAACTGAGGGATGGGACAGTCTGAGACAGACACAGGGCACTCTGATACTGTAGCACAGAACCCTTCTTTGTGGCCGAGGATGCTGTGGTTCAGGGGAGGCAGAGTCCCTTGTTCTGTTATAGAAAGACAGACTCAGGGTGGACATTTTGACACTAGTCTATCACCCTAGCACTCACTCAGAGGCTGAGGCAGGAGGATGAAGAGTTCAAGGACATCCTTGGCTACATAGTGAGTTGGAGGCCAGCCTGAGCTACATAAGACCCTGTCTCAAAAAGAAATCTCAGGTTGGTGGCTGTATCTTCCTGAGGGCCACACAAGGGGACCTCCAGGCACAGAGTGGATGGAGTCAGGGACACTGCTTAGTACCCTCCAGAGCCCAGGACACCCCACCCAGCCAGACCTCCCCACAAAATGAGTTCAAGGTTCCCCTGTCTCCAATATGGGTCACTCCACTCACAGCCCTAGAGCCAAGAGCAGAACTAAGCTAACACCTCAGTTAAGTCATCCCCAGGTCCCAAGGAACCTGGCCAATGGGTAAGGGCCCCTGCCTGGGCTCCCCCGATGGCTCCACTTGCCATCTCACTATAGAAGCCAGTCATTGTGCCCGACTCTGAGTCCTACGGATTCGAACCCAGGACCTCACACATCCTAGGTAAATACTTTATCCACCAGGCCAGCTTCGCAGTTTGAAGAACCCAAGTGCAGTGCCCACCACTCAGCCCTAGGGCTGCTGCCCTACCCAACCCCACACACCCCAAGCTGTAATAACCATGCATAGAGGCTGAGGTGACAGTTTGGCCAGGACCTGGAGGTGGGTGTCAGCGAGGCCATCTGTCACTGACATCAGTTCACACTCAGCAGAGTTCTCAGTCAGCACATACACCCCAGGGCCCCACCTGGGCCAACACCGTCACCTGCAAAGGGCACTACACTCCAGACGTCGGGTCCCCCAAGGCCAGAGAAGGGGGGCATCCTTGGAGCTGAATGGAGGGCAAGCCAAGGCCAGAGAGGAGGGGCTGACAGGAGGCAGAAGCCACCAGCTGCAGTTGTCCCCATGTCCCTCATCCCGCCCCCGCCCCAGATCCACCAGACCAACTCTAGAGACTGCAAGTGGCCTGAGAAATGAAAGTTGCATTGCCTCGCCTCTCCAGCCAGTAGGTGTAAGGCAAGGGGACAGAGGTTGAACTTGGGGACACATCTTGAGGTCCCATCTATACATGTGGAATAACCACAAAATGCCGTTAGCCAGGTGTAATGGAACATGCCTTTGATCCCAGCTCTTAGGAGGCAGAGGCAGGTGGATCTCTGTGAGGTTGAGGCCAGCCTGGTCTCCAGAGTGAGTGCCAGGATAGGCTCCAAAGCTACACAGAGAAACCCAAAAAAATCCAAAAAAGAAAAAAAAGAAAAAAAGAAAAACCAAACCAAATAAAGATGCCTTTAAACTTTAAAATACAGAAGTCCAGTGAGCTGCAGACCCCAAGGAGAGCTGGGGTTGGGGACAGAGGACGTCCCCTCTGTGGTCCCCAGCTGCTCACCACCCACAGCAAGATACACATGCATTCTTGGGGTCGCTTGGGTGGGATGGGGTCCCTGTCTCTGCACCCTGTTTGCATGTCACCTTTCCCCTTCCACCCATTGTCCCAGAAGCCACTGGGAACCATCAGGGTCTGTGTTTCATTCGTCCTTCTTTTTAACACAATTCTTTCACTTTTTGGGATCACCACGGATGCATGAAGTCTGGGGGTCAAGGAGGGGAGGTGGTTGGGTACTTACTTTTAAGATCTCAGGGGTTGAAGGAGCCGCTGGGAGCTGGCAGTCATGGCTTTATAGTCATGTCGCTGGATCCTGGCCAGGTTATTAATAGAGAGGTAGTGTCTTACCCAAGTATGGTCAAGAGCTGAGGACCGTGAACTTGGCAGAGCCACCTGTGCTCCGAGCACCTGATCAGGGGTGTGACAGGATGGGGGTGGGGGTGGCACACAGCAGTGTCCTCTGACCTACATGAGGCTAAAGCCTTAAGGAGGGGGTCCCCAAACCAAAAATAGAGCAAGCTGTGGTGACACTGGCCTGTCATCCTGGCCCTCAGCAGGAGGGGGCAGGATCTGGGAGGGTACATTCATCCTGGGCTACACACACCGCTCTAGGCCAGCCTGGGCTAGTTCCAAGGCTACACAATGAGACCCTGTCTCACACACATAACAAGTCAATTAACTTGAGACTCTCTCCTCAGGGCCGCTGCTACCAAGGCCCCCACAAACTTGGGGTGTCTGGTTACCAGCTTGGGAGGCTCGCACAGCTTGGGAGTGGGCTGGGCTCGGTGGCCAGGGCACTTGCAGTGGTTTGCTGCCTCCTTCACCCCAACGGGGCCCTGAGATAGGGACATGCCATTCTCTAGGCTGTGTTAATCTTATCAGATGACAGCAGTACCACTGCCATGAGCCCACCCTAAGGGGGATGAAGCCTGGACAGGGGAACAGGAGCTGCACACACGGGTGGCTGGCACCACCCCCCAATTCAAGAAAGAGACTCTTTGTTCTGGAACTGTTCCACGTCTGCCTGAAGCTCAGTCCAGCCTTCTCCGAACTTAGCTAATATAACGGAGAAACCAGGTCTCCTCAAATAAGGCTTCATTTCTGGGTGGAGGTTTATTTAGCACACCTTCATAATTTGGATCAAACCAGGGTTTATCAGGAGAGCCCGTGAAGGGGTCTACGGCGACCATTCTAATATTTTCTTTTATTTTTTGAGACGGGGTTTCTCTGTGTAGCCCTGGCTGTTCTCGAACTCACTCTGTAGACCAGGCTGACCTTGAACGCAGAGATCTGCCTGTCTCTGCCTCCCCAGGCCTGTGCCATCACGCCTGCTTTTTAAACATGTGTGTAAGCCTTGTGGACCACAGAGGGCATCGGATCCCAAATCTGGAACTACAGGTGGTTGCGCTGCCTTGGGGTGCGGTACTGGAACCCGGTTCCTGGAGGGAAACCCGAGCTCTGACTAGGATCCCGCCCACTGCCGGCCGCCCCCTCCGCTCTCTGCTGCGGCCCCGCGGAGCCTTACACAGAGGGTAACGGGAAGAGCCGCGAGCCCTTACTGTAAGGACAAATAAGCCAGATCCCCAGGGACAGCGGGCAGCGGACACTGGGTCATCAGCTCGCAGCTAAGGGGCAGGATGATATCGCAAACTGCTTCAAGCAATCCCCCCGCCCCGCCTGTCGCCTCGCGTTGGGATGACAGGTCTGTCTTGCAGTCACCTCTCCCGTGGTGATCAGACACGCCCTCACCCCCAGCCCGCGCTTATCCAGTTCAGGGCTGTGTGACACTGCAGGGGAGCCGATGAGTGGCAGTTTTACTCCGCGTGTCCGTGTGTGAACTGGGGGTGGTGGTTAGCACGGCGCATCATCTCCAGCGCGGGGAGCTGCTCACTCGCGCCCTCCCCGGGGGACCCGAGACAAGCGCAGCGGTGCGTAGAAAACAGCTTTATTTTATTCTGGGGGCGTGCGGGGCACCGGAGTCCCGGGGCGCGGGGCGCGGCTCCGCGGCCGCGGCCTAGCGCACACCGCACTCCTCCTGCAGCCGCTCCTGCTCCAGCGCGCGCACCAGGTCGCGCACGAATTGCACCTCGGCGGCCACCTGCGCGGCCAGCGCGTCGTAGCGGTTCTCCAGGCGACACAGGCGTCGCTTCAGGCCCCCGGCGCCCAGCAGCGTCGCCCGCGCCTCCTCCTGCGCGCGCGTGCGCAGAGCCTCGGTGCGTCCCAGCTCCGTGCGCAGGCGCCGCAGGTCGCGGCCCAGCCCCGCGCTCCCGTCGCGGCAGCGCGCCTCCCGCTGCTCGGCGGCCGCGCGCAGCGCGGACACGCGCTCCCGGCACTGGCGCCGGCCCCGCTGCAGCTCGCGCAGCCCCTGCTCGGCCGCCGCCACGTCCTCCAGCACGCGCGAGAAGCGCTCGAAGCTGGCGTAGCTCGTGTTGCGCGGCATGCTCGAATGTGACTTGAGGCTGTATTCGCGCAGGCGTGCCGCACGCAGCCGCCTCCGCTCCGGCTTCCGGGCGCCGTCCTCGCGCCTGCGCACCTGCGGGGAGCGGAGCTGAGGCCCGGAGACCGTGGCCCGCAGCCAGCCCGCTCCCTGGGTCCCCGAGGCCTCACCTTGATCCAAGAGTGCTCCAGACTCTGCGCGATGGTCATCCTCCTCCTGTGGGGTGGGGCGGGTTAGCGCTTGTGGAACTCACCTTGGGTTGCACCACCCACGGGACCCCACTTTCAGCCTTGTGACATACTCCACTTGAACCCCATCAGGGCAACATAGGTCATGGTGGGCGGGACCCACAGCGGGAGAACCCACCCTGTCACCCCCAAGACCCCTGCCGCCCCACCCCGAAGGTGGGCTGTACTCCGCCAGCCCTGTGGGGTTTTCCTAAGAGCTGTGGACACTGATGTCCTGGAGGGCCTAGAGGCTGGAGAACGGCAGGGGGACAGGGAGGCAAGATGAGGGCTACAGGAGACCCTATCTCAAAACTACAACAAAACAACCCCCCCCCCGAAAAAAAAAGGCAGGTGTGTGCAGTCACTGAGTGTCGGCCAGCATCGCCATACTTGGGGTCTTTGACCAGCAGCCTTCGGATGAAGTCCTTGGCTAGCTCGCTGGTGCTGCTGAAGTATTCCTCATCAAAGTCGTAGTTCACCGCCGAGATGTTTGTGAGGGTCTCCTGCTTGGTCTCCCCAAGGAACGGGGACGCCCCACTCAGGCTGCAAGGAGACAGGGTGGAGGGCCAGCAGGGGCTCAGCTGATGGGGGCTGACAACCCTTCCCCTCCCCACTGATGACTGTCACCTCAACACTGCTAGGGTCATCTGGGAATGGAGGTCTCATCGGAGACTGCCTTTCACAATGGCCTGTAGGCCAGTCTATGGGGTGACAGATGTGGGACCCACAGTGTGCAAGGCCAGCCCTGAGCAGGTGGTCCCTATCACAGCAGCCGTGCAAGCCACCTGAGCAAGCTAGTAAGCAGAGTCACCACATTTCTGTGTTGAGTGGGCTGTGTGAGAGAGCAAGCCCTTTCCTTCCCAAGGCCCTGTTTGGTCAGTGTTTCATCACAGCAATTGAAAGCAACCTGTGACATCTCCTGTCCCTCCTGGGTCTGACTGATGACCCAGAACACTGGCCTGCTCTGGAGAAGCATGAGAAACATCTCCAGAAAAAGTCCCTAAAACAGGGTCAACAAAACTTAGTGGAGAGTTGGGGGTGTGGTCAAGGTGGAGCCCCCCTGCCTAGGCCAGGGTGGAGCCCCGCCTAGAATCTCCCATCGATGGGCTGGGACAATAGTCAGGGGTACAGCCAGTCACACAGAGTGAGCAGCTCCTTCCCTGGCTCTCTCCCAGCACCCCTGCAGCAGGCCCCAACCCTGACTCTGGCTTCCAGCAGGTGCAGACTGGGGCTCCTCGAAACACTCACAGAATGTAGGTGATGACTCCGATGCTCCTGCAGGGGGCAGAAAAGATGGGTCGGCATGGCCACGGCAGGACCCCATGCCTGGGACACAGGGTCCCCCACTAGGTAGGGCCAGGTGTTCTAGAGTGTGGTGTCAATCACAGAGTCACCTAAGCACCTGGGCTAATGCCAGGACAGCAGGTCCTCAGGAGCGATGCGGCCCAGCATCTGCCTGTCCCTCTCTGGCTGCAGAGAGCCCCTATCCTGTGGGGGGCAGCTTCTGCACCAGACCCTGCAGCCCAGACTGTGTGATGGAGCAGGCCCCACATGCGGGGTCGGAGCAGGGGCCGCATCTCTTCCATGCAGTTGTCTAATGCCCACACCCTCACTAGCAGGCTGGGAACAGCTAGGGGAGGATGGAACACGGGTGGGGGGATTCTGAGGGGGACATCCCCACCCCACTCACCACATGTCAGCCTCCAAGCCCAGTGGCTCGTAGTTGACGATCTCAGGGGCTGTGGGAGACAGGGTCACAGAGGCAGGTCAGGCTGATGGCATGCAGGGGCCCACCCCACCTAGTGGTGCCCACACCTGTCCCTCACCCACGAACTCAGGCGTGCCGAAGATGTTCTTGAACTCGCTGCCAGCCTCGATCCTGTGTGCGATGCCGAAGTCGATGAGCTTGATGCGCGGGCTGGCGGCGTGCTTGTCCAGCAGCATGATGTTCTCGGGCTGCAGGATGGCAGGGGCGGCGTGACCCTCAGGGATTCCCCCACCCCCACCGCCATGCCCTGCTCTCCCCGGCCCACACGCGCGCACATGCATCACCTTCAGGTCGAAGTGCGCTATGCGCTTGGAGTGCAGGTAGTGGACTCCGTCCAGGATCTGCTTGAGGAACTGCGTGGCTTCGTCCTCAGTCAGCGACTCCTTCTCGGCCAGGAAGTCAAAGAGTTCGCCACCAGACACCAGCTCCAGGATGAGCACCACGTCCGTCTTGTTCTCGAACACGTCGTGCAGCGTGATGATGTTGGGGTGGCGGATCTCGCGCAGGATGCTGACCTCGCGCTCAATCTCCTCCCGGCTCACGCCGCGCCGGCTGGATGGCAGGCGCCTCTTCTTGATGAACTTGGCCGCGTACTCCATGCCCGTGCCCTTCTGCTGGCACTTGCGCACGATGGCAAACTGGCCACTGCAGGAGAGGGGACAGCTGAGAGCCACCAACCCAGCCGCAGCACACTGTCCCAGGAGCTCCCACAGCAGCAGGTCCACCCAAACAGGCAGAAGAGGCTTGGGGGGGGGGGGGCTCAGGCTCAGGGGAGACAGCACAGGAGGTGGAGCACCGGGGACCCAAGAAAAGTCAGGTGGTTAATCCCAGTACTAAGGGAGAGAGCAGGGTCCCTGGTCAGGGAGTGCAGCTACCTCAGCGAGCTCCAGGTTTGGTTAGTGAGACACCCTGTCTCAAAAAAACAGGTGACCCATGGCCGGGCGTTGGTGGCTCACGCCTTTAATCCCAGCACTGTGAGGCAGAGGCAGGCAGATCTCTGTGAGTTCAAGGCCAGCCTGGTCTGGAATTAGTGAAACATACCAACCAACCCAGGAAGATACTGAATGTCAACCTCTGGTCCACACACATGCACACACACACACTCTCTCTCTAAATTAAGCCAGTTGTGGTGGCACCCACCTGTCATCATCCCAGTACTCAGGAGGCTGAGTCAGGGAGAATCTCAATTTCAAGTCCAGCCCTTTCCTCCAAGATGAAAACCTTCACTGTTATAGCAAAATCCTTGAGGACAGGAAGCCAACACCTCAGCAATTTCAGGAAGTCTCTGAAGCTGACCAGACGCACTGACTACCCCGACCCCTATTTATGTAAGCAGTAAGGACCATGAGCCTTGCTGCCTAAGACAGACTCAGAAAACTGAGCCATCCTGGGAGGGCACTACCCACTTTGTGGGGCCTCCCACAGGCTGTGCAGCGCAATCCAGGTCCTCAGACTTCATACACTGTCATCCAGGCTGGGGCGTTGGAGACATAGCTGTCTTTGAGTTGTTTCTGATCCTGTCAGTACCCCTATGCTGGTTGTGTTTTTGTTTTTGTTTTTGTTTTTGTGACTAGATAACCCTAGACCTATCTGGGAAGAGGGACTTTGTTGTGGAAGATTAACCATGTGGAGGTGTGTCACATTTGTTTTTGCTGCATTTGTTGAACAATGTAAAGATGTGTTGCTTTGCCTGCCTAAGGCACCTGACTGGTCTAATAAGCTGAATGGCAGCAGAGGGATAGGAGGAGTCTAGGAACAAGAGAACAAGTAAGAGAGGGAGGGAGACACCCAGGGCCAGACAGGCAGCCACCAGTCAGCCAGACACAGAGTAGACGTACAGAAAGAAAGAAAGGTAAAAAGCCCTGAGACACAGATAAGGAGAAACAGGTTCGATTAAGTTATAAGAGCTAAGAAACGAACCTAAGCTAAGGCTGGGCATTCATGACTAATATTAAGTCTCCCTGTCATGATTTGGAAACTGGTTGGTGGCCCCAGAGAAGCCTGCTACAGGACCTCCTACAAAAAGACATGTCTGTAGGGCATTTTCTTGATTGATGACTGATATGGAAGGGTCCAGCCCATTGTGAGTATTTCCACCCATGGGCAGGCTGAGAAAGCCATGGAGAGCAAGCCAGTCAGCAGCACCCTCCATGGCCTCTGCATCAGCTCCTGCCTCCAGGGTCCTGCCCTGACTGGCCTGAGAGCTCTGAGCTGAAAGAAACCCTTTCCTCCCCAGCTTGCTTTCATAATCCTGCAAGTGACCCAACAAGACTCGCTGGTTCACCAATTTGAGCTATGGTCTGTCACTGGTTCTATCTGGGGTGAGATGTTTGTTCATGATTCATCAGGAAACGCATCACACAGCACACACAGTGAGCTGAGTTAGAGAGCTGAGAGCATGACCTTGGCAGTGGCAAGCAAGTGAGGTTGTGTGGTGTGGTGTGGTATGGGAGCAGCACCCACCAGGGCAGATGTACGGTGACCTTCCCCTATGACAGTGTGCCAGGAGACCCTATAGTGATTAGGGACACAGGCAGCCATGGCTGAAGTCTGGGTGGGGACAGGGCGGCACATTTGCCTGATGAGTGGGGTCCAGTTAGTATGGGGTGCCCAGCAAGGGGATGAATGGGACAGAACAGACATGGCACTCTCTGAGAGTAGCGTGAAAGGGGTCTGAACAGGCTTCCATGGAGGCTGTGTAATCAAATAGGTTTCAGGTTGAGATGGCAGAAGTGACCGCAAGAGAGGAGGATGGGATAGTAAGGCCATTACTGTTTCTTACAGCTGGGGGACACGGGGACAAGAGTGTGATCTGTTCCCAGAGCTCCTGGGAAGAGACTAATGGTGTGTCTGTGTCAGGTGCAATAACAGAAAGGTGAAAGAGAAGTGACATTTGACACTCAGTCCCCCATGAGGAAATGTTCACTCAAGAGCTCAGGGAAGGGCCATCTGTTAGGGGTCTCAGGACCTGGATGGGGCTTCAGCAGCTTTTGGTGTGTCCCTTGGTAAGGCATGATCTCTGTAATGTCACACAGTCTTTGTCTGACTTAGACTAGCATGTGAACTACTAACACAACTGAAGAGAGAAAGGAAAAAACTAATCGAAGGGACCTGCCCATGCCTCCCAGTGCCAAACCTGTGTGGATTCACACTGCACCAAGTCCTCAGGAAAATGACAGATGAGACCAAATGCAGTGAGCCCTTGGGGTGCTAGGAGCCTGGCCAGAACTTCAGCACGGTAACAAATAGGGACAGTTGATTCCTACAGCACCCACTCCAGTGACATGAAGGAGGTCTCCAGGGCTGGGAACCTTCCCAGCTACTTCCCTGAAGGGGTGGCCAGGTGCTTACAGGATGATGGACAGCCCGAGTTCCTGTTCAGTGGTGGAGTGACTGGTCTTCTGTTGATGCTGACATTTGGGCTTTGGAGTGTTCTAGAAGCCTCAGTTCTTTTTTTTGGGGGGGGGGGGTTAAGACAGGGTTTCTCTGTGTAGCTTTGGAGCCTATCCTGGCACTCGCTCTTGTAGACCAGGCTGGTCTCAAACTCACAGAGATCCGCCTGTCTCTGCCTCCCGATTGCTGGGATTAAAGGCGTGCGCCACCAACGCCCAGCTGAAGCCTCAGTTCTTGGGGGCTATGGGGGTACCAGATACACAGCAGGAGGTAAAGGGAGTAAGCCTGGCCAACCGGAGGGCAGCTGCTCCCCAAAGCCTGGACACACACAGACAGGCACGCACATACAAGCACACAAGAAGGTGACTTCAGGCATGACCCGGGAGGCGTGTGACTCTTCTCCCACTGGCCCTGACTGAGCAGCTAGCTCGAGCCCCAGAGCAGTGAGGAGAACACACAGTGGCTTCTACAAGTTCCCAGGATGAGTAACGGAGCTGCTAGGAAGCACCACGTCCTTCCTGCTGTCCTGCCATCTTGGAGTCCCCTGACACAGTTCCCGGTGGATGGCCCAGACTCTCCCCACCTTGGGCTATGGGACTATGGGACTCTGCATGTATTGTCCTGGCTGTCCTTGGTGAAAGGGTGGCTGTCACCTATAGGTAACACAAAGCCAATGCTTATGTATTCTACACTCCTGGGTATGTGTGAAAGCCACTAACAAATGGCAGCATAAACATTAAAAGTCCATTCAAGCTGGGTGGCGGTGGTCGCACACGCCTTTAATCCCAGCACTCAGGAGACCCAGGCAGGTGGATCTGAGTTCAAGGCCAGCCTGGTCTACAGAGTGAGTTCCAGGACAGGCTGGAAAGACGCTCAGTGGCTGCCCCTGCAGAGGGCCCAGTTTGGTTCCCATCACCCACAAGGCAGCTCACAACAGCCTGTGACTCCAGTTCTGGGGACCCAACGCCCCCTTCCAGCCTCTGCAGGTAATGCACACACGTGGTACACAGGCAACACACACACACAAGAAATGAACTAATACGATTCTAAGAAAAAGCCCCTACTGCTAAGGGCATCACATGTCAAGGCTTTCGTGATGCAGCCATTTCTGTTCCTGTAAGTGACCCCTCACCCACACTCCTGGAAGTACCCTGTAAAACTCATGGCTCACCACACCAGACTATGGTGGTGTCCATGCTGTGGTCTGCCATTGGCTACCTATTTAGGGTGAGTCCAGATGCTGCTCCTCTGCCTAGGAACAGAGCCTCAAAACCACCATCTAAGCTACAAGACTCTGTCTCAACAACAGCCAAACCTTACTATGTAGCCAGGCTGGCCTTGAACTCAGTGACCCCTGTCCTCAGCCTCCTAAGTTTTTTTTTATTTTTTTGATAAATTATCTTTGGTTGTTGGATCTTCTTTGGTTTTTAGAATAAGAGGTGGAGTTTGGTCATGCAGCCTAGGTTGGCCCTAAGCTCCTGAGCCCAAGGGATTGTCCTGTCTTGTTACCACAGAAGCTGGGACAAAAGACTCCTGCACATTTTCCCAGGCTCTCCAAACAGGAATATTTTGGGGGTATACCCATCATCCTAGTACTGGGGAGATGGAGACAGGGAGGATAAGAAGTTCAAAGTCATCCTTGGCTATGAGTTTGAAGCTAGCCTGGGCTACATGAGACCCTTTCTCAACATGGAACTGGTAAGAAGACTCAGCAGGGGAAGGCACCCACCCTGACAACCAGATCTCTATTTCCAAACCAACTTCTACAAGTTGACCCCTTCATGCATACCATGGCACAACACAAAGATAATGACACACAAGCAAAATTTAAGAAATAAACCAGGTGTGGCAGCACACATCCTTAACCAGCACTCGGGAGGCAGAGGCAGGTGAATCTATGAGTTCGAGGCCAGCCTGGTCTGCAGAGTGAGTTCTGGGACAACTAGGACTACACAGAGACACCCTGTCTCAAAACAACAAAAACATGGGGCTGTTCTGAAAAGCTTTGTGTCTGAGGATAGGACTAGGCAGAGCACAGCCAGCTATGGTGGGTGGACGAGCACACCTGGGGAAGAGGCCTGCCTGAAAGGCCCCAGCCTTGCCTGTACTAGGACCCTATGTCCATATCCACTGCAGAAGCACCAACGTTTTGTCCCCTGATAGAGCTGGGGGAAGGGAGAATGAGAGTCCCAGGACTTTGGCAACAATGGCTCACTTTCCAGGTCCCCTCCACAGACACAGCACCCACAGGTGAGTCACCACCCCCAACACCATGGTGACTCCAGCAGCTCATTCCTGAGGCCAGGGATCACAGAGAGGTCCCAGGGGACACTGAGGTGCACTAAGGATGTGGCCTTCTCCAACAGGTGCTGACCTGGCTCATGCTGTGCTGTGTCATCCATGCAATGACCCTGTGAGGCCACTGCCACCATCAGCCCACCTCACAGCTGAGGACAGTGTTCAGCCATGGCCACACAGGACAGACAGGGTTGGAGTGTCCCACAGGCAGGTACCCTCAGCATGGCACCTGGCTCTGGCCAAGGATGCTCCAGCACTTGAGTGGCTGTCCCTCATTTGCTCCCAGCCCTGGAACTCAACAGCTTAAGGTCCACATCATCACCGAGCATCCAGGTGGGCGGTACACCTCATCAGAACGACTGATGCCAGCCTGAGTCACTCTTGCTTTGACAAGTGTCTACATATCAAGGCTACTCAGGGCTGTGTGTACCTGGCCCGACTGAGGGCCAGGGGAAGCAGGAGCCATGGCAGGTGTGTTTGGATTCCCTCAGGCCCACTCTATGCTGAGTGTACGCAGCGTCATGGGTACCCATGACCATGCCCAGCCATGGTCTCTACTTGTGTGTGTGCTGGTCCTGTGGCCCTTACCTCATCAGCATAAATGCAGGGACAGATCTTTCCTGGTATTGTCCAGATCGTGAAATGCAAGTCTTTCCTCTAGACACTTAGAGATGTGCGAGCTGGCAGCCAGCTGGGTCAGTAAAGGCTTGCCCTGTAAGCATGGGGACTGGAGTTTAATCCCCAGGTCACAAATGAAAAGCCAGGGATGTGCCTGTAACCCTAGCACGAGGGAACTGGGCTCCTTGCTCAGCTCTTCCCAATCAGTAGGCTCTGCCAGTGAGACACGTTTGTACAAACAAGGTGTAGAGGAACTGGGAGACTGTGCAGCTGCAGCTGTGAACACTGGCTGCTCTCACAAAGTACCTGGGTTCAATTCCCAGCACCCACAGGGTAGCTCACAACCAGCTGACTCCAGGCCTGGGGACCTGATGCGACTTTCTGGCCCCTGTGGGAACTGTGCACAGGTGCACAGACATTCATGCAAAACATGGTGCACAGAAAACAAAAATAAATGTTCCAAAAGGTAGGGAATGACAGAAGAGACAGAAAATCAGCCTCCACCTTCACACACATACCATAACCATCTCTTATAAACTAAGAAAAACAAGCCAGGTGGTTGTGGCACACGCCTTTAATCCCAGTACTCAGGAGGCAGAAGCAGGCAGATATCTGTGAGTTCAAGGCGAGCCTGGTCTACACAATTAGTTCCAGTACAGTTGGGACTGCTACACAGAGAAACTCTATCTCGAAAAACCAAAAGATAAACATAAAAAAAAATTAAAATAAAAAATGAAGATGCAGAGACCCCAGCAGTGGGTTAGTGTACAGTGCTGTCAGGCCCTGGGGATGACCCACCTCAGCACTCTGAACGCTGTCCATCAAGGACACAAGATGACAGGTAAGGCTCAAATATGTCCTCATTTGCTAGAAGGGACTGGAGCATCAAAGCCTAGGACATCAGGGGGTCCTGGAACCATCCCCAAGGTGTGACTATATATGGGCTGTATTTTCTGAATCTTCTGGTGGTGAGGAGGGCATAGCACAGATGAAGGCCCAAGAACAGCCCTAGCAGCCCTGACATGGGCTCCATACTTAGAGGAATCTGAGTTTTGCCCAGAGGGGGCATTGGATCCCCTAGTACTGGAGTTACGGATGATTGTGAGCCCTGTGTGTGCGCTGAGAATTGAACCCTGGTCCTCTGCAGGAGCAGCCAGTGTGCTAATCACTGAACCATCCCTCCAGCCCCATCTCTTATTTGGGGGTCTCACTGAACCTGTGATGGCTCCACCTCCCCAGCACTGGGCTTACAGATGTAACCACCACTTGTGGCTCTTCATGTGGAAGATGGCACCCTCCTGCTGGGGTCCCCCCCACATCAGCACATTAGGTGCCCCAGAGTTTAGCTGGGAGATTCTTTGTGGGGTGTGGCTGAAGTGGAAACTCCTGAAGGAAGTGGTCCAAGGTCCCCAAGGAGTCAGGAGGACTCTCCCCAGCCAGCTTTCCTTAAGGCTGCATTCCATCCAGATGATATCATAGGGCGGGCCTTGAGGTTCCCACAAGGCTGGCCAGGCCAGACCTTGCCTTATAAGGTCTGAGGTCCCTTAAAAAGAGGATGGGCCTGGTGGGCAGAGGGGGAAGTGAGGGGGAAATCTGGCTTTCTCAAGGAACACCAAGCAAACACTGGGGAGAATCAAACACACCAATAAAAGCTGAAAAGAGAGAGACCTAAGTCTAGAAACGGCACACGAAGTGTGGGAGTGACAACTGTCACCTGCACTTTGGGAGGCTGAAGCAGAGGATAAGTTCAACACCAGGTCTTCAAGACATGACCTGAGTTCAGTCCCTGGGACCCACATGGTAGAGAACAGATTCCAGGAAGTTGTGCTGTGACCTCCATGTACATCTGTGGTACACACACAAAACACAGTAATTATATAAAAGAAGTTCTGGGCTGGAGAGATGGCTCAGTGGTTAAAAGCACTGACTGCTCTTTCAGAGGACCCAGGTTCAATTCCCAGCAACCACATGGCCAAGTTCACTACTGTCTAACTCCAAGATCTGACACTCTCACAGACATGTTTACAGGCAAAAACAACAATGTTCACAAAATAAAAATAAATAAATAAAAATTTTAAAAATAATTCAAGAACGGCCTGGGTACATGATACCCTGTCTCCAAAAACCAAGCAAACAAACAAATCAACCAAGGCCAGGTGTGGTGACTTGAGTTCCAGCACAGGAGGCAGAGGCAGCAGGATCTCTGTGAGTAGCTGACAGTGCTCTGAGGTGTCACCCTGCCTCAGCTCACTCACAAGGACACCTGAGAAAAGCAACCGAGGTCAGTGGCCACAGAGACAGAGGACAGGAAGGGTGCAGGCCACCACTTGTCACGCACACCCCAATGCCACTCACCTGCCCAGCTCTTCTCCCATCTCATAGTGATCCTCAACGTCTTCCTGCCTGAATGTAGACATGGCGACCTGCCTTCTGGAGGACTCTTGGGACAGGGGATCTAGGGAGACACAGGGACAAGGAACTGTTCATCAGGGAACCCATTTTCCCAGGAGGCTCTGTGCTGAGGGAGGTCAGACTCCTTCCCCATCATCGCTGCCCAGGTTCAGAAGCCCTCACATGTCTAGAGCAAACCTGTGGCCCCAGCACTGGGGAGGGGAAGGCTGGATGATTAGGACTCGAGAGCATCCTCATATACTTGGTGAGTTGGAAGTCGGGCTGGGCTTCATGAGGGTACTGTGTGTGTGCGCGCGCGCGTGAGCGTGTACGCAGGGGCCGGAGAGAAGGCTCAGATGTGAGGAGTGGGTGCAGCTCGGCTCCCAGTGCCCACACCAGCTGACTGACCACTACCTATAATTCCCACGCCAGGTGCTCTAACACCCTCTTCAGGTCACCACAGGTACTTGCACTCACACTGGTATAGATAAATTAAAAGGAAAGAAACAATGACATTCAAACGGGACACACACATAACTATAAAACGCAGACTGCAGTGGCAGTTCCCGGATGTCACCCCAGCACAAGCTGGGGTGCACATGATCTCTACTCTCAACACTTCCACAGCTTCTGGCTCTTGAGGCCCCTTCATGTCAATCAGGCTCACCTGCACCCCGGAAATCAGGGGCGTCGCCGCAGTGCTGACGCATGCGCAGTCCTAGCGGCCCCTCTCCAGCTGCTGAAGCGTCCCGAAACTGCCATGTCCCTCACCGGCACCCTCCCTGGCTCCCGCCCTCGCCGCGTGTCCCCTGTGTCCCCGAGACGTCTCCCCTGCCGTTCCGTACCATCCGCAGTCCGCGAGTCCCCGCCCGGCGCCTGCGTAGCCCCACGACCTGCGCTAGCCCTGGGGAGGCATCTGCGCATGTGCCGAACGCCCACATCCCTCTCCCCGCATGACCGGAAATCAGGTATAATTGGTCCGTGTCTACTGGGATAAAGGAAGCCTCCGCTCATTGGCTAGCATCATCACCTAGGCGGAAGACCAGGGCTATTGGTGGCACCGACTTCTGGCTAAGCCGGAAGAAAGCGCTCATTGGCCAGCAGCACAGGCTCAGCAATTGCACATGCACAGCCGGTAGCGATGCTATTGGTGGACTGAGGCTCCCTCCTCTAACCCGATTGGCTAATGTAAGTGGTGATGTGAGAATTTCCTCAGGGCAAGGGTAAGGACGCCCAAGAGCCTCAATGGGTGTATAGCCGCTTTTGAACCCTGAGCCAAGTTCATTCTGTCACCAAGACACAGGGTGACTGTAGGGTGCCAGATTGGCAAAGTCCAGGAAGGTCAACCACAGCAGTTTTATTACTGCAAAGGGCCAGACAGGGCCGATAGATCACCCACCTCCCAGGAGCCACAAATCTGCATCCCCTGGGCAACTCCAGTCCATGAATGAACCCCATAAACCTCTGAATGCATTTATTTAGATGTTTGATATCTGAGCATTTTTCCCTCTGAAAATGATAAAGAGCTGTGTCCTGCCCACCCCATGGCCCGCCAGCCAGTCCAGCCTGCAGAGGGCGACTCCACTGCCTCGGAAATTCCGAAATAAATAGAATCGGCATCAAGTGTTAGTGCTCAATGGCAGGGTGGCCCCAGCCACCTCCAGAGCAGCATTATGGGGACAGTCTCAAGGTGTCTTCTGATGGGTGGGCACTGTGCAGTGTGTGGCTGTGCAAGCCTGCCTACAGTTTGTCCAGGAAGTTGTCCAGTGCTGGGATGCCCTCCTTTAGACCTTTGCGCTTGCGGGTCTCAGCCACCACTTGGCTGGGACGGCTGCTGTTGTCGAACGGGTCCCCGGGCAGAATCTGCCAGTGGTCGAACACACACTGGGGGAAAGCTTGGCCACCAGTGTTGGAGCGCAGGTCAGCTGTAAAACCTGGATAAAGGCAAGAGGCTCAGCAAGAGCCTAGCCCCTCGGTTTGTGCTTCCCCCTGCCTGGTCTTCCCACTCAGGAAGGGTTTCCACATTTCCTGGCTCCCTGCCCACCACCATCTGGATACACAGACCACTTTGCTTTTGACCCAATGAGGCAGCCACCCTAGAGTGCAGAGGGCTGGGAACACCAAGGGGAAGCCATGACACTCACCAAAGGACTCGTTGACTGGAAGATAGGCCTTGACTACAAACATGGGGGTGCCAGCCACCTGGGACTCTTCAAACACATGGCCACGCTTCCTGTTCAGGACACCGTAGATGCCACCCACGACCTGTTCAGGACACTGAAGGACAGAGAGCACCAGTGAGAACTGGCATGCATGCACAGAAGGGTGAATGGGCGCCACACAGGCAGGCATGTTTTTTTTTCTTACCTGAATCTCCACCAGGTAGATAGGCTCCATGAGGCGGGGCTGTGCAGTCAACACACTGGCATACAGACAACGACGAGCTGTGGGAATGATCTGACCACCTCCTCGGTGGATGGCATCAGCATGTAGGGTCACATCATGGACATCGAAGCGCACACCACGCATGTTCTCCTCACAGAGAGCGCCCTAGGAAAGCTGGTTAGTCAGACCCAGCCACACTCCAACACCTACTGAAAGTCAAGAAAGCATTGGTCTCCAGAGAAGGAACACCCAGGCCCCAGCCACTCACCTCCTTAGTGGCCCACTGGAAGCCAGCCACCACACTGTCCTTGATTTCATTCAGGTACTGCACACCCTTGGTGATATCGGTAAGAATGTTGGGGCCAGTGCCATCAGGCCCAAAGCACCAGATCTTGCGGGCTTCAGCAACATCCCATTCGTACTTTTCAGCTAGATAGCGTGCGCGTGCCTTGAGCTCCTGGCGAGCAGACACTTCACCCTTGTCGATGTCCTCGGCCAGGCCATCAGGGAAGGGCCGGGCCTTCATATACAATCGGTTGTGCTTGTTGGGCGACTTGGACAGGCACAGCACATTTGACTCCTCGCTCACTGTCTCCCGGTATGAGACAACAGGGTCAGATTTCTGCAGGAGGAATAAGACTGTCATGGCTGGCAAGAACTTCCAGGCATCAGCAGGGGTAAAAGGGGCCCTGGCTCCTCACAGGAACCCAGGAGGGTGCCCACCTTGATGGGGATGCAGGCGTGGTCCTCCTCCAGGTCCTTGAGGCAGATTTCCAGGTGCAGCTCACCTGCTCCAGCAATGATGTGCTCCCCAGACTCCTCAATGATGCACTATGGGAACAGTGGTGAGAACCCTGCCACCACCCAGGAAGGCACCGCCCTCCTCCTACCAAGTTGCCCTCTAACCATGGCACACCACTGAGTCTGTGGCAGAAAGTGCCCCCTACCCCTCTGCCTAAGGCACACCTGCACCATAGGGTCAGATTTTGCCAGCCGCTTCAGGCCCTCCACCAGTTTGGGCAGGTCAGCTGGGTTCTTGGCCTCCACAGCCACTCTGACGACAGGGCTGACGCTGAACTTCATCACACGCATGTTATGTGCGTGTTCAAAGGTGGTGATAGTCCCTGTCTTCACCAGAAACTGGTCTACACCAACCAGCCCGACAATGTTCCCACAGGGCACGTCCTCAATTGGCTCCACATACCGGCCCATCATCAGGATGGTTCTAGAGGGAGGGACAATGGAGTGTCAACAGGGGCACCATGGGAGGCAGCCAGGGCTCAGGCAGAAGGTGTGGACAGGCACGGGACTGCGCCCACCTCTGGATGGGCTTCAGGTACAGGTCCTCCTTCTTCCCAGGCGTGTAGTTGGGGCCCATGATGCGGACCTTGAGTCCTGTCGACACTACCCCGGAGAACACTCTACCAAAGGCGTAGAAGCGGCCTTTGTCGGAGGTTGGCACCATCTTGGAAATGTACATCATAAGGGGACCCTTGGGATCACAGCTTTTAATGCCCATGGCCGCCTCATCATCAGGTGGCCCCTCGTAGAGCAGCTCGCAGCGGTATTTCTGGGCGGTGACGGGGGAAGGGAGGTGGATGGTTATCATCTGCAGCAGGGCGTCCCCTGCGGGCAGCCACCGGCGCATCACAGCCTTCAGCAGGGGCTTGCCCTCCTTGTCTTTGTCCTCGCTGTCCAGCTTGATATCCAGCTTCTCAATCAGCTTGGCCGTCTCCTCCTTTCTGAAGTTCATGATGGCGTCAAACACCTGTACCAGAGGCAAGTGGGCTCAGGCGGGCACTGGAGAGCTGCTTCCAGGGCAAGGGTGCTCTGAGGGCTTGCGCTGAGGCCAGGGACACAGCTAACCCAACCCACCTTGAAGATGGGGTCCAGGATGAGCTGGCAAAAGGTGCGTGGCAGTTTCTTCCCATCAGGGCTGTTAGCGGACTTGCTGAATTTGCCATTGGCGGGATCAAAATACCTTACAGAGGGAGAGATCAAGTTATGCCACATTCCACAGGGCTATTCCCCCACACACAGGGGTTTTTGCGTGGTCCAGGTAGGAGCTAAACTTACCGATCTCCCCACAACTTCTTCATCATGTCCTCCACTTTCTTGGCCCGCTCAGCAGGCCCCAGCTGGCCCTCACCCTTTGCTGCAAACTTAGCCACATACATCTCCGCAAACTGCTTCAGAGTGAAGGCCCAGCCATGCAGGCCAGAGCCAAAGCCCACAGTGCCCAGGACGGGGTCAATCTGAAGAAGGAGAGCAGCGCTGAGCCAAGAACATCCATTAGAAGCCCACCCAGCCAAGATCCCCACAGGCTCAGACACAGAGTTTCTTCAACAGACATCAGGTCAAAGTGAAGAATTTCAGTCATCATGTGTGGTCTGCCAGAAGGGTTCCTACAGAGCATGGTCACAGACCCACCCCCCACAAGGTGGGCTCCGAACCATAATATTTCCCATGGGTCCACTCTCGCCCTCGCCATAGGTGGAAATGATGACGTTGACATTCTCCACAATGCGCTGGAAGGTCTGGTATAGTTCCTCAGGCTCCAGCTGCAGCTCAAGCAGGGCACGGTCCATCTTATTCATCATCAGGACAGGCTTGATGCGCTCGGCAATGGCCTGCCGCAGCACGGTCTCAGTCTGCACGCACACACCTGGGGGGGAGGACATGGGGTTTGTAGATGTATTTTTAAAGTGATGTATGTGAGCATGTGCCACTTGGGGCTAGCAGAGAATGCCTGGAACCAGACACTAGTCCCCAGAAAAGCACATCTCTGTGTGGGAATGTGTACAGGGGACCAAAGTTTCTAGAAGGTATAGCTGAAATGTCATCAGCCAGAGCACAACACTGGGCTTTCCTGTCCCTTTGTGTTCGTGGATTTTTGAGACAAGAGTCCCACTATGTAGCCCTGGCTGTCCTTAAACTGGAGACCCCCGCCTCCCTGCTGTTAAGTTCAAGAATCTCACTCTCCCTGCTGCTATGTATCTAAATACACATAAAGCAAAGTGCCCTGTATGCCTCAGTTTCACTCTATGGGCCACCATCTGCTTACCAGACACACAGTCCACCACCACAAGAGCTCCATCGGTGACACGAAGTGCAGCTGTCACCTCTGAGGAGAAATCCACATGGCCTGGAGAGTCGATGAGGTTGATGAGAAAGCCAGATCCATCCTTGCTCTGCTTGATGAAGTTCAGGTCATTCTCAGAGAGCTCATAGAAGAGGGAGATGGCCCTGGAGAAGGAGACAGGGATCAGGCCGGCAGAGGCTCTGCCTTACACTCCTCAGTCTACTGTGGAGCAGGCACTACACCGGCCATAGGGCACCTGCTGGCACCCCTCCCCAGATGCTGGATGGAGACTCCCAGCAAAGGTGCCCCCAGTGACGGCTGAGCATCGCCCACTTACGTGGACTTGATAGTGATGCAGCGCTCCTGTTCGTCCTTGCGGGTGTCTGTGAAGCGTGTCTCACCGGCTCTTGCAGAGGCGATGATACCCGCCTTGCACACCAGGGAGTCCGTCAGTGTGGACTTGCCGTGGTCCACGTGAGCGATGACTGACATGTTCCGGATGTTGGCTTTCTTGTCCATAATGGCACGGATCTGGTCTACCGTGAAGTTCACCTGGGATGGGGGAGGGGCAGCTGAGCAAACTGCAGGCAGCAGCATGTCGTTTCCCACGCGTGGCCGTGGCCTGCCCACACAACACTCCAGTGCGCACACAGCCACTACAACCACGACCGTCAGCCCAAGATGGAGCCTCGGTTGTCATTCATAAGGAACAGTGAGTCCGCGGTGACTCGAGCCTGCAAGCCCAAGCACCTCGTTAGCATACAGATCAAGAGTCCACAGCCAGCACGTCAGAAGTCCAGCCCTAACTAAACAAACCCTGAACTAACCACCTGAGCAAGCCTGGGCTACGTGAAACCCTATCTCAAAGACAGTCACCACCGCAATAACCAAAGGCCCCCAATCTTCCAACGCATCCACAGGCAACAAAACTGCGCCTGCCACCCCAGCTTCACAGCCAAGCAAGCAGTGCCTAGAAGTGCGTGGGAACCTCAGCAGGACACTACTCATGACAACTCGATGGGTCCACACGTGTGGAGCACAGAACCTCCAGACGCTCGGCATGGGACACCGCTTTGCGCCACCCAAAGCCAGCGGGTTCCACATGGCGGGATGCGAGAGGCCCTTGCCCAGGCTACCTTCGGAATCCATTTGGTTAGCAGGGAGCACGTCACCGTTCAGGAGGGGGTCCTACAGCAGCGAGCTGACGCGGCGGGAGGCCGGCCACAGGGGACGCGGATGTGCAAACGGAAGACCGCCCACCCGGCTGTCACCTCGTAAAGGGACGCTGGCCCTCCGCCGGGGACGGGACCAGCGATCCCACGCCCGAGGGCGCCAGAGGCCTGGCTGTGCCCACTGCCAAATCAGCACCGTCCGCCGAGGGGACAACGGCCGCCGTGCCGAGGCCACAGCCCGACGCGCAGACATGGCGCCAGCCGCCCCGTCCGTCCACGTCCCGCCGCCCCGGCAGCCATGTCTCCTCCCAGGCCGGCCTCCGCGGACCGCCACCGACACGTCCCGCAGCCCCGAGGTACCGTCTCCGGCCCCGAGCACCGCCGCTCCGGGGTCACTCACCATAGTGGCGGATGGCGACGGATTCTCACGGGCACAGGAGAAGAGCGAGGGGCGCCGACGATGGCGGCGGCTGCGGCGGAAGAGACCGCTGACGTCAACGCCCGCGCTTTTATACGGCGACGCCGGTTGGGCGTGTCACGTGACGGCGCGCGCGCACCCTGGGCTGGGTGCTGGGGCTCGCCTGCGGGATGATGTGCGCGTGCGCAGAACCTGCGCCTGCGATTTAACCCTCAAGAGCCGGGGGCGTGGGGTGGGGGTGGCTGCGGAGATTTCGGGGTGTGTCCTGCTTGGGCCCTAAACCCCTCGCGACAGTCCCCGCGCTGTGTGCCAAAGCTGAGGTGGCTCAGAACGCGATTGCCTTCAAGATGATTCGCAAAAGGCCTTTTAGATCAATAAAAAACGGACTTAGAAGTTGGATCCCGCCAGTGGGTTGGGCCAAAGTCCTATTTCCTGGTTTTGAGGTTGTTATGTAATTTGACACCTCTGGGAGAAAGCTGGGGAGGGCGAGCCCTGAGCTCACCGAGCTAATTCTGCAAACGCTACCTATATTTCTTGGTTGCACATCTTCGTTTTGGAAGCGTAGTCCCACTGTGTAGTGCAGGCTGACCCGCGCGGGGAGCCACGGCGTGTGCCACCCGACCCTCTGACGCTTGGTTTTTGCGTGAGATGGGGTTTCGGGTAGGTCAGGCGGGCACGCGGTGGACGCAGGAGCGTCCGCAATCAAGAGTACCCTCGCTACCTTCTGCATTCCGAGGCCAGGCCTCAGAACCGAAGACGGCATTCCATAGCTCAGGACTCCCAGCAATCCCTCTGCCTCCGCCTCGAGGGTGGGCTGGAGGCCGCCGCGGGCCCCACCGTCCTCGCTGCTGCTATGCCGCGTGCGACCGGCAGGAGGCGCCACAGGACCGCGCAGCGCGGCTGTCCCCGCCTGACCCGGGGCGCGCGGCCGCCCGCACACAATAGACGCTCATTGTTCCCGCGTCCGTGCAGACCAACTGCCCTGGGGAAGCCGCAAGCTCCGGTGGTTAAACCGAGGGGACACATCTTACCCTCCTAGGCTGGGGGGGGGGGCAGCCTGGAACAAATAAACAAAGCGATGCGGCTTTCGGATCTTGGCTCTAGAATAAACCGGCACTCGCCACCCCGAAGGAGCTCTCTCTGTGTTTGTTAGAGCCTAACCTCTGCTTGACCAGCAGGGGACACCGGGGATAGTGACAGGAGTCAATGGCAGGGATGCAAAGCCGCCCAGGCAGTGGCAGCCACAGAATTCACCTTCTGGGTTCCTGACTCCCCTGTCGCCAGGCACCATGGTGCTTGTGCCCTGTGGTCGGCAGCTTTGGGGAATTGTTTCCACCAGATTTTTTTCCTCCTGCTGTACTGTGAGTGTCAGAGACGCTTGCCGGCCCTGCCTCCGGAGAGTGGGGTCTTTACAAGGTCACTTTGCAGATGGTCTCATTCGTGAAGGAGATTCGGGTTGGGGCCTGCTCCCCAGCAAAGAAGCAACCCTGGCTTCCACCACCCAGCCCCACAAACTGACTGTCAATCTAACAGCAGTAGGAAGGGGGATCAGGAGCAAAATTATACTCGGGTACATGAGTTCGAGGCCAGCCTGGGCTATACTGGGCTATACTGCTTCAAAAACAAAAGAGGTGACTGGGGGCAGGATGGCCTGTCATCCATAGCTTTCTTTCTTTTTTTCTTTTTTTTTTTCCCAGACAGGGTTTCTCTGTGGCTTTGGTGGCTGTCCTGCAACTCTGTAGACCACACTGGCCTTGAACTCACAGAGATCCTCCTGCCTCTGCCTCCGGAGAGCTGGGATTAAAGGCGTGTGCCACCAACGCCTGGTTCCAATGCTATTATTTGTTTGTTTGTTTTGTTTTGTTTTTTGAGACAGGGTTTCTCTGTGGCTTTGGAGGTTGTCTAGCGCTTGTAGACCAGGATGGTCTTGAACTTACAGAGATCCTCCTGCCTCTGCCTCCCAAGTGCTGGGATTAAAGGCGTTTACCACTACTGCCCGACCCAATGCTAGTATTTTAATGATACCTTGTGTCAACAGACAGGGTGATTTATAAGTCTGTGTTTGTGTGTGTGTGTGTGTGTGTGTGTGTGTGTGTGTGTGTGTGTGCGCGCGCGCGCGCGCGCGCGTGTGCGTGTGTGTATACATTATTCCCTGTGGTATTTCTGGCCCTAAAGATCCCTTTAAGATTTCATAGTGTCATTATTCCTCAGCTTCATGAGGTGAAGCAGAGGATTGTGGGAGATTCCTAGCCAATTTGGGCTTTGCAGCTATACCAATTTCAGAAATAAATCAAGATAGCGATATCGCTGAGGGAAAGCGCTTGTCACAAATTGATGATCTAAGATTGACCCCAAAACCATGGTGGAAAGAGAAATTCACGTTGCAAAGTCCATTGTACATTGCCACACAGACATCAGACATCATAATGAGGCAGGCCTTGGCTCCTTAAGGACAGTGCTGGTGCACCATGTAGGAAGTCCTGAGTTCCACTTCAGACACCACAGAAACCAGGCATGCCTCACGCTTAGCCTGGGCTATAGGAGACCCTGGCTCAAAATATGTCATTTGATTTTGGTGTTTGTGTTTTGAAGTAGGGTCTCTGTATACAGCTCTGGACAGACTGAAACTCATTAAGTAGCCTAGGCTGGCCTCGAACTCACAGAGATACTCCTTCCTCTGCCTCCGAGCTGGGATCAAAGGAGTGCGCCACCTCCTCGAGAGGTTAAAAAGAATTTAAAGAGAAAATTCTGAGACAGGGTCTCACAATGTAGCCTAGGCTGTCCTGGAACCACAGACTCCCCCTGTCTCTGGGTCGCTAGTGTTGGGGTTCAAGCTGTGCGCCGGACTAAGAAATTTAACTTCATTTAGGAGAGAGGGGGTTAAATTTGCTCCCCGGGATGGACAAATCCTAAGATGCTATATGATGCATACTGAGGAGGAGGAGGAGGGGGGCCATGGAGCCTGTAGCGGGAGGAGCCACGTTGGCCTGCAGCATCTGTGGTCCGCAGTTCAGGCAGGACTGGGGCGAGGACACAGACGGCTAAGGAGCCTACAACTCCGCAGGGAGGTGCCACTGCGCATGCGCGCCGAGAGCAAGAGGTTGCGGCAGCGGCGCTTGCTGGACAGACGTTGCAATTGCATGGCGCTCGGATCCGGCTTTCCGGTGTGTATGGAAGAAATCCACACACGGCGAAAAATCAGAGTTAAGAATTGGTTAGAGGCAGTGTGAGTTTAAGTTCTGGTTTCGCTTTAATGTGTTATGTGGCCTTCGATGAGTTATTGGATGTCTCCTTAGATGAGTTATTGGATGTCTGGTCCTTAGAGTGAATAACAAACTTCTGTTTTGTTTTGTTTTTCGAGACAGGGTTTCTCTGTGTAGCTTTGGAGCCTATCCTGGAACTCGCTCTGGAGACCAGGCTGGTCTCGAACTCACAGAGATCCGCCTGCCCGGGCCTCTGGGCACAGGGCCAGGAAAGCATGCCCCAAGCGGCCCATCCCCAACATCACACGGCCGGCGGGCATGGTACTTCTGTCATACCATGTCATATCATGGCACTTCTATCATACCAGCACTGGGGAGATGGAGGCAGGAGGATTCGGAGTCCAAAGGGCAGACTGGGATACAGGAGAATTGGAGAACCAGGGTAAGATCACAACAAAAACAAAGCAACATGGCTGGAGCCATAACTCAATGCGTTAGTTACTTGCCACCAAGCATGAAAATCTGTGTTCAATTCCCAGTTCCCGTGAAAAAGTAGGGTCTGGAGTTGTAGTAGGCTGGCCTGCCAGCGACATCTGATGTCAACCTTTGATTTCTAGACACACAAATGTCTGCAAACACACTCGGATATGTAAATGCATACAACAAAGACAAAAATCCGGAGTGAGGCCGGGGAAACGGCTCAATGGGGAGGAGCACTGATACTAAAGGAGATCCTAGTTGGTCAGAACTCGGGTGCGCAACACACACAGCGGGCATTTAACTCGGGAGGCAGAGGCAGAGGCAGGCAGATCTGTGAATTCCACCAAGGTTACCCTTTTTGGGAAATCCTGTCTCAGAAAAAAATAAATTGTAAAAAACCGTAATTGTTTTAAGAATATTTCTTCCTAGCTGTTTTTTAAGGTCACTGGAAGCGGGCCTCCCAGTTAGAGGTCCAGTAATTGGTGCATCACCGCTTCCTGGGCCAAGGAGGAACGAGGAAAAGGGGAAAAGGTGCATCACTTCCGCTATTTGCCGGGTTCTGATCATGTGACCGGATGTCGCTGCAGGATCCTGGGAAATGTAGTTTACTCTGAAAGGCTACTTAAAACGGAAATTGATTGACTGAGGTTGCTGGACTGGGGAAGCGTTTGCAGCACACGCGGACGCGTCTGAATTTGAATTCCTAAACTATGCAAAGAGCCAGGTGTGGTGGCTCGCCTGTCATTGCAGCATGAGGAAGGTTGAGACCCAAGGGTCCCTGAGGCCAACCTAGCTCAGCCCGGGAATGACCCGTTCAGTGAGGAAATCTGTCCAAAAAACAAAGTGGATCCGGGCAGTGGTGGCGCACGCCTTTAATCCCAGCCCTCGGGAGGCAGAGGCAAGGGGATCTCTTTGAGTTCAAGGCCAGCCTGGTCTACAAAATTAGTTCCAGAACAAGCTCCAAAGATACACAGAGAAACCCTGTCCCGAAAAGCAAAACAAAAGCAAACAAACAGAACTAAAGTGGAACCAAACATTGGTGGCCTCACCCTTAATTCCATATGGTGTGAAGCCAGAGGCAGCTGAATCTCTGATTTTGAGGCTAGCCTGACTACATAGAGAGTTCCAGGACCAGGACACCCAGGGCTATGAAGAAAGACCTTGGATAGTGACTGAGGAAGACTCTCCTCCACCTACACCTATATTTGAGAGTCACTGAGGCACAGCATACTTTCCATTTCTGAGAGGCAGACAGACCACAGAGCTCCAGTGTCTGTCCTGTCTCTGTCACCTAACTGCAAGGGACCCACATTTTCACATCACTTGGTGGACAAAACACAGAAACCACTGAGAATAAGAAACATTGGATTTCTGCCCCTGTGTGTTCCTATCTCTTGGTGTGCATCACAGCCCACTCTTTTGTTTGTTTTTCAAGACAGGGTTTCTCTGACCTTTGATCACACGCCTTTAATCTAAGCACTCTGCAGGCAGAGGCAGGCAGATCTCTGATGTGAAGGCCAACCCAGCCAAGGAGATACTGTGAGATCTTGTTTAAAAAACAAAAAGGAGCCGGGCAGTGGTGGCACACGCCTTTAATCTCAGCACTCAGACAGAGGCAGGCGGATCTCTGTGTGTTCAAGACCAACCTGGTCTACAAGAGCTAGTTCCAGGACAGCCTTCAACACCACAGAGAAACCCTGCCTTGAAATCCCACCCCCCCAAAAAAAGGAAAAAAAATTGAAACAAAGCCCACAAAAGAAGTAGAGAGAAGCACACCCCACTTGACCATGTAATAAACTGCTCCGACGCTGTGTCTTTACAGAAGCAAAATACTTGTGGTTCACACCATCATCTAGTTACTCAGAAACCTAAGGTAGGTGAGTTGCTGACAATTCAAGACCAGTCTACTGTATCTAAGGAGTGTCATGCCAAGCTGACCAGAGATAGAGATAGATAGAGAAAGAAACAGAGAGAGATAAAGAGAGATAGAGAGGACACAGATAGAGATAGATAAGAGAGAGAGACAGAGACAGAGACAGAGAGATCCTGCCTTGGGGAGTATATTGTGAGTCGGGCATTGGTGGTGCTCACTTTAATCCTAGCACTTGAGAGGCAGACATAGGCAGATCTCTGAGTTCAAGGCCACCCAGGTCTACAGAGTGAGTTCCAGGGCAGCCACAGAAGAACAAACAACAAAGAGCAACAAATGGAGTACAAGTCTGTATGGCAGAGAGATGGCTTGATGGTTAAGAACACTGAATGTTCTTGCATGGAACCCAGGTTCAGTTCCCAGAACCACCTGGTGGTTTACAACCATCTGTAACTAGTTCCAGTTTGACCTCTATAGTTACCATGCACACTTGTGAACAGACAAAGCATACATATAAAATTTTAAAATGATAAAAAAGTAAACAAGTGGACAAGGGGAGCTGGGGTTCAGTTAGTGGATTGCTTGCATGGCATTCATAGACGCTGGTTGATCCTCGGTACCTCATAATAAGGTGTGGTGATCCATGCCTGTTACACCAGCACTTTGAAGAACCAGAAACTCAGGGCTACATAGGGAATTTCCAGGCCAGCCTGGGTTCCATGAGACCTGGTTTCAAAACAAAAGTTTGTATCTGTAGAGCTTTTGATACTGAGCGGTGAGAATTAGTACAGAATTCTGGTATTTTTTTAATTAGTTAGGACAAAAGGAGGGGTTGAGTGGCCTGCAGAAAAGTGACTTGAATGCTCTCATGCACATACACACACCCAAAAGGAGGAGGAAAGGAAAAATATCTTTCTTTTAAAAAAATATTTATTTTTGTGTGCATTGGTGTTTTACCTGCATGTTTGTCTATGTGATGGTCTCAGGTCCCCTGGAACTGGAGTTCCAGTTGTGAGCTGCCATGTGTGTGCTGGGAATTGAACCTAGGTCTTCTGGAAGAGCAGCCAGTGTTCTTAACCCCTGAGCCATTTCTGTAGCCCCCCAAATTTTTTCTTTGGCACAAGTCTTTATTGCCTAGGCTGGACTCAGACTCGCAATCCTCTTGACTCCACCCCCCAGTTGATAGGACTATTAATTAGTTACGTATTGGCAATTCTGGGGCTCTGCATCTGTGCTCCTTGGAGCAGGCCAGCCATGTGCACACAGAAACCGGATATGTACCGGCTGAGGGCACACCCCAGTACCACAAGCCCAGCCCTGCCGGCTGCCACTCCCGAGGAACAGCGACACCTGCCGGGCCGCGTTCTGTTCATCCCCAACTCTTTCAGCCTAGAAAAGACCTACAGCAAGCAAGGGCCATCAAATGCACCATGGTGCATTTGAACCCCCTCTCCCCCGGGGGTGGGCGAGGGAAGCACGGGGGCGGTGCTGGCAGGTTTTTAAAGGCAGAGCTCACTGGGCGGTGTTGCCGTTCCCTCTAATCCCAAATGTCCTGAGGCAGAGGCCGGTGGATCTCTGAGAGTTCGAGACTAGCCTGGTCTACAGAGCGAGTTCCAGGATAGGCTCCAAAGATACAGAGAAACCTTAGTGGGGGCGGGGGGAGACAAAAAAAAAAAAAAAACAAGAAAGGCAGGCTCAGCCTGGAGTGGGCGTGGCCGCATCTCAAGCAATAACCAGGATGGGGACGGAGCTTGTGGGTATTTGAGAGGTCAGGGAGGGGCCTACGAAAAGGCTCACCCCTGGGTATGGGAGTTTGCTCACAAGCCTGACTACCAGGGGTTCCATCCTTGGGATCCATTTGGTGAGACATGGTTAAAGGACAAAGTAATTCCAGCAAAATCGCCGTCCACAGGGGAGGCGTGGGATGCGGCGCTCACACCCCTCGCACTGGTTTCCAAATCTGACTGAGTTCGATTCCTTGAACCCATATGGTAAAAGACTTAAAACCAACTCCTAAATGTTGTCTTTTGATGCCCACAAACCTATGTGCGTCTCCCTGAACATGTGCTGGCTAAATAAGAGGTCACACAAGAGTGGAGGTGGCCTCGAGCCAACCCTCTTAATAACCGCACTATTTTGGGCGTGGTGGCGCACGCCTTTCATCTCAGTACTCTGAAGGCAGAGGCAGGCAGATCTCTGTGGTTGAGGCTAGCCTGGTCTACGTAAGGAAATAAAACAAAAAACAAAAAGACCAGATGCCCCAGGAGTCCAAATGAAGAGAGGCAGGGAGTCGGACGGTGGTGGCTGAGGCAGGAGGATCTCTGTGAGTTGGGGGCCAGCCTGATCTACAGTTCCTGAACAGCCTCCAAAGCTACAGAGAAACATTGTCTCGAAAAACCAAAGAAAAAAGATGAGGCAGGGGACCCACCAAGTACTCTTTTTAACGCATTTGCCGCCTCATCCTGAGACCTACATGGTGGAAGGAGAAAAACCTACGGTCCTGGGCTGTTCGCTGACTTCCACACATGTACACACTAAATGAATAAATAAATGTAATTTTTTTTTTTTAAAGCCAGAGAGTAGGCGTGCACTCGACTAGTGCAAGGAAAATGAGACAGCGGGTAGGGCTACTATGCCTTTAAGGAGTTAGACTCCTCCCCTGGGGGCGTGGCTAAGGCCGGCGCCTTGAAAAATAAGCAGAGAGGCAGAGATCGGCAAGTCTTGTAATTGGTGAGATCCTCGGGCGGTGGCGCCGGGGCGCGCGTGCGCACCACGCACACTCCCGCCTCTCAGACTCGGGGGCGTGGGGGAGGAGCCAGCAATCGCTTTCATTGGCTCTCGCGCAGGCCCCGCCCTCCAGTCGAGGGCCGTCACGTGACGCGACGGCTGGGGCCTCCCGGCGCGGGGGACGCTAGTGGCCAAGATGGCGGCAGAGCTGGTGGAGGCCAAAGTGAGTGAGCGGCGGCGGCGGCGCGGGCCGGGTGGCGGGGGCGCGGTGCGGGGGGCGCCTCACAGTTGGCGCGGAGGGCGCGGTGCGGCCTGTGGTGCTGCGGGCCGGCGAGGGCGCGACCCGGACGCAGGCTGGGGCTGCGGGCGGGGGCGGGGAGACCGGGGGCGGGGTCGCCAGCACCCACCTCGAGTGTCCCCGCCGTCTCCTGTCACTCCATTTCCAACCAGAGCTGAGGGTCCCTACACGGCCTCCCCGGCGCAGGCACTGTCCCTTCCTTTGGGACAGCCCCACTGGGACAGACCTGGGAGGGGTCCCCTGTGACTGTCTCCCAAGTCCCAGGCATACAGAGAGTATTCTCCATCCTGTCTCTAAGGCAACGAGCAGTCAGGTCCGGGTCCCCCATCGTTCCTCCCCTGCGGGACAGCACGGGGAAACTGCAGGGAGCGCCACAGGGTCCCCTGGTTCTCAGGGTCCCTCTGACACCTCCTATTGAATAAGTCAGACTCCAGACTCAGTCCAGCTGTGAGTGCCCGGGTTCATTTTAGAGTCCCCGAGACACTTGCCTATTTACACACTGGTTATCCCCTTGCCTTCCCTGTCCTCCTGGATCGTTACTTAGGAGTCTTGGGGAGGTCCCCTGCCCTATTTTAAGTCCTGTGTACCAGCACTCCCTGGTTCCCTTCTGGGGTTCAGGACAGTTATGGGTTACCTCATTCTCCAGTGATCCTGCCTCACTCGGTACCCTACCTCTAACCTTTACATCCTGGTGAGTCATCTTGTGAGGTTTCACTGCTCCCTGGCATGGTCCACAGGACCCACCACCCCCTTTTTCCTATGCTGTTCCCCAGATTGGTCCTCATGGGATCCCTTGACTTGGTCCAATGGAGGACTTCTTAGGTCTGTTCCACCTTTTCTGCTTTGAGGTATCAGGGCTCTGTGCCTCCACCCAATAAGTCCCCATTAAACCACCTTGAGGCATGGCTCGGTGATGCTGCTGTCCAGTGCTGTCCTGTCTCCCAGCCAAGGATCCAGCACACTTGTCCCTCCCAAGTTAGGCTGGACCTCAGTCCCTCTCAGGCATCTTCCACCCATAAGGTCATAACTTGCACCCCTTCTTTACTGGTTCTCTTGTTACATGGCTCTTTCCTCCTTACTTGGACCTTTAGGGTTGGTTATTCTAGAGGCTCTGATTAAAAAGTGTGCCCCTCCGCCGTGCGTTGGTGGCACACGCCTTTAATCCCAGCACTCGGGAGGCAGAGGCAGGCGGATCTCTGTGAGTTCGAGGCCAGCGTGGCCAGCAAGTGCCAGGATAGGCTCCAAAGCTACACAGAGAAACCCTGTCTTGAAACCCCCCCCCAAAAAAAATGTGCCCCTCCTTCCCCGATTCTCTCACCCAAAATGTATGCCATATACATAATCAGAACTTTGGGACTCTCAAGATGGGAACATGTGAACTATGCAGGTCCCAAGCACAGCCTTACTGCTTGAAGCTCCCCTTGTAGCATCCTGGAGCATTGGGGGAGGCTAAGCCTCTGTGCCCATCTCTTCCCTCAATGGCAGGCGCTGTGACCCACTCTGCCTAACCCACTGGACCCCAACCCAGCTGAACTTGACCCTTCTTTGAAGCTCTAATGCCGAACTAATGCAGGTCCAGGGAAACCCCTGTCACAATCCCTCACAGTGCTTTGAGTGTGATTCTGCCTTTTGGGGTACAATGGGCTTATGGGAGGCAGTCGTGGGGTTTGTGGATGAATACACCATTCAGAATTCCCTGCTGCATCCTTTGCTCCCTGTGTCAGGGCTCTCAGCTTTCTGAAGATCTTGGGCCAGTGACACAGCTGAATCCAGCCACTTCTGTCTCTCTGGGCTGTTGCTCTCATTGAGCCCCAAACTGAAGGGACTGGAGCTGTTTGTGAACCCAGCCCTGGTAGCTGGTGCCAGGGCGGGAAGTGCACTCTGGGCGATGGATGGAAGCCTCTTCCTGTGTTCCTGTCCTGGTGCCCTGCTGTCCCTAGCAGGCTGCTCAGGGCATAGCAGCTGCTGAGAAACCCGACCCAGACCATATGGCAGTGACCTGGCCACTGGGATGTGTGCCATCCGTCCTGGATGACAGAACTCCTAGACATCTGCCGGGCCACAAAGCCCCCTGGCTCTGGCTAGATCATCATGGCCGGCTCTCACCTCAATGTAGCCTTCCCCTCTGGGGTTTGTTGTGGTACAAACGTGCTAACTACATGTTGTGTGTGCTGCATGACCCTGCATGAGGTAGGAAATCAAGGCCACATCCTGGAGACCCGGGAGAGTCAGGGCTCCCCAACAAGAAGTCTAAGAAGCCTGGTAGCCACTGGGCCAAACTCCAGCCTAGCCCATTGTACCAGGAGGCCTTAGGTCATGCTGTAGTACCTGGCACCCCAAGTCCCAGGTGATTTTGAGGGCTCCCTGGGACATTGCTCTTGCTCCTCAAGTGGCCAGGTGGGCACCAAATGGGATGGAACCTGGGTTTGGGACCTCTCGGCTGGTCTGGTGGGCTTTCTGTGTCTTGCAGGGTTCTTTGGGGCTCATGGCCTGAGTCAGCTGCCTGTGTCCCCAACCTGCCACTCGAGCCATCAGCCAGTCCCACAGAAGTCCCTTTTTTTGTTTCTTTGTTTTTTGTATTTCGAGACAGGGTTTTTCTGTGGCTTTGGAGCCTGTCCTGGAACTAGCTCTTGTAGACTAGGCTGGTCTGGAACTCACAGAGATCACCTGCCTCTGCCTCCTGAGTGCTGAGATTAAAGGCATGCACCACCAAGGCCCAGCCTTGTGGAAGTCCCTTTCTACCTCCAATTTTGCATTTAGTTCAGGCCAGCAGCAGAACTGGCTGGCCTGTCTCCCAGGCCTTTCCATCTGTGGGGACCTGCCATGCCCATGTGTCAGCTGTTGTGAGTGCAGGCTACCTGCCCAAGGGCCCATGTCCCACTCTGGGATCCCTGATGGGTGTCATTTCACCTGACGGACCCTGATAGATCCATCCGTGGTCCTATCCATCCGCGGTCCTATCCATCCGCTGATACTCTGTCACCAGCTTAAACACTGGCCTGTGCATCTGCTTGGTTTCAGAGACCAGCTGTTCTCATGTAGACCCATCCTGTTCCTGGGCACCCTGGGTGGTCCCTGGGGAAACTGGCATGGCTAGGTGGAGACCAGGGACAGGGTTCAGGGCACCTCACTGTAAGACCTGGCCTAGTCAACAGTGCCCTGGGCGCCTGGCCTGAGACTAGCAAGCGTCCCTAGTCTGAGTCAGCGCACACGGGAAGTGGGTTAAAGACGGCCTCACCACGGCTCAATCCTGCCACCTCCTCTGGTAACGTGGAGCTGCAGCCATGCATCTGCCATGGCCAGGGTGGGCAGTCCTTCTGTTTTCATGTATGCTTCCCGCCAGAAGAAGAGAGTTGAGGTCAGGGAGGAGGCTAGGAGGGGGTGGTTCTGGTGGCTGCCACTAAGGCAGGTTAAATGTTACCTGCTGAGAGCCGCTATGGTTGCTCTTCCACAGAACATGGTGATGAGCTTCCGAGTGTCGGACCTGCAGATGCTGCTGGGCTTCGTGGGCCGCAGCAAAAGTGGGCTGAAGCATGAGCTGGTGACCAGGGCCTTGCAGCTGGTGCAGTTTGACTGCAGCCCCGAGCTCTTCAAGAAGATCAAAGAGCTGTACGAGACACGCTATGCCAAGAAGAGTGTGGAGCCCAGCCCACAGGTGCCACGGCCCCTGGACCCCCTGGCTCTGCACTCCATGCCCAGGACTCCCCTGTCAGGGCCCACCGTGGACTACCCCGTGATGTACGGGAAGTACTTGAATGGACTGGGACGCCTGCCCACTAAGGCCCTTAAGCCGGAGGTGCGCCTGGTGAAGCTGCCTTTCTTCAACATGCTGGACGAGTTGCTGAAGCCCACCGAGCTGGGTGAGTGGTGGGTATCGGCTGGGTACCCTCGCAGTAGGCTCAGCCACCCAAACCTAGTTGCTTAAAATACATGCCATAGGGAGGCATGGATAGCTATGATTATACAGAGAAACCCTGTGTCGGAACCCCCACCACCACCACAAAAAAAAAAGGCTGGGCATAGTGGCAAACCCCAGTTATCCCAGCATTTGGTAGGCAGGTACAAAAGGATGAGGAGTTCAAGGTCGTCCTTAGCTATACAGTGAGTTTGAGGCCAGCCCGGGCTACATGACACCCTAGCTCAGAAAAAGAAAACAGATGTAAATGGAGCTAGCTGTGCTCCAGGCTGTCGGGTTATCAGGCAGCATAGACCTTCAGACCCCCATTCTGTTGGGGTGGAGATGGACCCTGCCCTGCATGGTGTAAAGTGGGGTCTGCCCTGAGCTGGCCCCTGGGTTTTTGAGACAGGGTTTCTCTGTGTAGCTTTGGAACCTGTCCTGGCACTCACTCTGTAGACCAGGCTGGTCTCGAACTCACAGAGATCCCCCTGCCTCTGCCTCCTGAGTGCTGGGATTAAAGGCGTGCGCCACCACTGCCCGGCTGCTCCTAGCCTTTTAATGGGCCCACATCTAGGACCTGGGGCTTTCTCAGGTACACAGTGTCCCAAGAGACACTCCCTGTCCCCCATTGTCTCTCCTGTCTGCTTCTGTCTAGAGTACAGAAATTGGGCTCCAATACTTAGCAGGCTCCAAGACGAGCAGTTGCTTCTGTCACCCCCATCTGGTGCTCAGAAGCCTCCCTGCCTGTGGCGTGCTCTCAGGGGACTTCCATTCCACTCCTGCTGTAGGCCATACCCCCTTTGTCCTGGGACTTGGCAGCACTGTGGGGGTTAAATTTGGGCTGCTGCAAGCACCTGAGGAAGGGTGGCACATAGCTGTGGTTCTACCCTGTGGCCTAGTCTGAGGGCTGCTTCTGTGACCCTACTCCCTGACTTGATGCTCCGCCCTCCTTGACACCCATGGCAGACCCTTCTGGCTTGGCCACCTTCCCTTCCTGTCATGCTTCAAATGCTACAACCCTGCCTCCCCCAAGGTCTCCACCGCCCTGGGCAGCTTGGGACCAAGCCGACTGGGTGTCTTCTTGAGGATGACCTGAGTGCCAGGAGATTGGCCTCCCAGCCTCCCAGCCTACATAGCGGGCTTCCTTCCTGCAGAGTAAGCCAGCTCTCACTCTGCCCCACAATGCATCGCTGTGCCCTGAGCCCCCAGGGACCCCGGTCACCTGATCTCCGGGAGTGCATGCTCCCCTGTCTATACCAGCGGCTTGAACAAAGAGGAGTAGCCTGTCTGCCTGCATCCCCACCCGGGCACCCCTTTCCCTGGGTTCCATACCCTGAGGGGCTACTGGATAGGGAGCTCTGATCCTGGGCCTAAGGCTAAGATCCCTCAAGCTCCAAAACCCAGGATTTCACATTCCTGCCCCGCCCTGGCCTGGACCCTCCCCAGCACAAGCCTGTGATAACAATTCACAGTGGCCAGCCCTTTGCCCAGGCCAGAATGAACCCATGCTCCTGTAGAAATCCCCCGGAAAAGCCGACTGCTCAGCCGGCACCCCCAGGCAGACAGAACCCATAAATCACCTGAGCACTCAGGGGGAGGAGGGGAGGAGGGGAGGAGGGCCACAGAGCAGCTGCAGACCAGGGCACACTGACAACCCACTTAAAGAAGGCTGGTGACCAGAGAGGGCAATGGGCTCATGCAAGGACACACAGCAGCCTGAGCTGTCCCCCAGGCTACCCCTGCACCCTTGTCTGCAGGGGCCCTGTGGATTTCTCCCCACTTCCTGGCTAGGCAGGCCCAGGGCTGTGTAGCTGGGGGCTTCTTGGGAGAGGAAGTTTCAGTTGGGGCTCCTGAGACTTATCTGGGCTGAATGAAGCCCTGTGGGAGGAAGGAGTGATAGTGTCTGGACCAGAGGAGGTGGCCAGGGCTGGTGACCTGTGATCCCAGCTGGGTCCCTGGGATGTAAGCCTCTTCAACCCCTGCCACTTCCCCTTGCTGTCCACATGAGTCTGTGCTCCCTGGCTACCAGGGAAGCCTACTGTTGTTACTGTTTTGTTGATTGAGTTTTTAAGGCAGGGCTAGCAGTGTAGCTCAGGCTGGCCTGGAACCAGTGGCTATCAGCCTTCCTAACACAGTCCCTCATCCTGTGGTGACCCCCACAAACTTATTGTGTCGCTACTCACTAGCTGTAATTTTGCTGCTGTTACAAATCTGTGTTTCCCAGTGGTCCTATGTGACCCCTGTGAAAGGGTCAAATGACCCCCAGGTTGAGAACCAGTGCCCTAGCCTCAGCCCTTGCAGAGGTCCCACTCCATGGCACTTGCTGACTGTGGGGAGACCTGTCTGGTTCTGTCTGCCCCAGGCCCTTACATGGGTCACACCTTGGTCTTCCACACTGTGCTTTTGACCCCACAGGCTTTTGGTCGCTGCCTCTGTCCTTAAGGGTGCACCTCTAATGCCCAGCCCTTATGGCATCTCTACGATAGCTCCCTTCCAAAACTGCATGATGTTTTTGTGTGTGCCATGTTTTGAGGCAGAGTCTCAGGTGGCCCAGGCAGGCCCAATTTGTTATGTAGCCAAGACTGGCCTTGAACCTCTCTGATCTACCTGTTTCGACCTCCTCAGTATTTGGCTGACAGGTCTGTGTCCCTGTACCTGGCATCACCCTTGCTCTCTGATACCCAGTTGAGGTCACTGATTTGGAGCAGGCCAGCAGCAAAGGTGGGCGGACAGCCCTTGCTCTATTCCTGCCCACTCCAGTGGCACAGGCTACATCCCCACCCAGTCCCACAGTGGAGCTCAGTGGTACCCTGTGCTTGGTGCTGGTCTCCATGCTGCCCCAACTCAGCAGCCTACATGGCTGGTCAGGGTGCTGCAGGGAACTGGAGTTTATGGCCACTGTGATATATGCAAGCTCACTGTGTTGTCCTATGACAGCTCCCCTGAAGCATGCTTGGCCCCCACCATTTGCCTTGGCCCTCCTAGTGCAACCAGCTAGGCCTGAGTTAAACAACAATCACTATAACCCTGGTGAAGCTGCCTGAGAATAAGACATTGACACAGTGTTTCTTTGGTGTTGAGGGGTACCAGGTTCTGGGTCGCCTTGTGTCTCTACTGGGTCACCAATGCCTACCTCCAGTCCTAGAGTGTACAAGGCTAAGAGGGGCCACGTGAAGGGTCTGGATGTTGTTGTCTTCCATGGCCTTGAGTGCCCTGTCCTGGTTCCTACCTGCCCTATTGGGTCTTCGTGATCACCTGGTGTCTGCCCCACCTCAGGTATGCTGAGGGTGGTGGCTGTGGGTTCCTCAGCACCTGTGCTTGTGCTGTTCAGTCCATGGTGTGGAGCTGTCCACAGCCCATGCTGCAGTGGCCCAGAGAAAGTGAAAGTGGTAGGCAGGGGGCGCAGGGCTGCTGTGTGTGTAGCCCAGGCTGGCCTTGAGCTCACAACCAGTTCTGCTGTTTTTGTTTTGGTTTGTTTTTTCCAGAGAGGGTTTCTCTGTGTAGTCCTGGCTTTCCTGGCACTCACTCTGTAGACCAGGCTGGCCTAGAATTCAACAGAGATCCTCCTGTCTCTGCCTCCCCAGTGCTGGGATTAAAGGTGTAGTTTTATCAGGTTCTCAGGAGGATCCAGGCCAGCTGAGTTATAAAGTGGGGAGAAATGGGTGGGCAGGGTACAGAGGCCCTAAGACAAAGGTAGGCCTGGTTTGTGAGGTTTTAAGAAGAGTTCAATCCCCAATTGGTGCTGCTGAAGAGACTACACTCAGTATTTCAGATGGGTATTGCTCTAGGGTCTGGCTGTTGGACAGGGGGCAGACAGCCATGGCACAGTTACTGGCTTGGAGAATACCCTGTGGTTCATTAGAGCAGCATAGCGTGGGACAAACCTAAGTTGGCTGCTAGAGTGTGGGGCCTGTCCCCCACACCACAGAAGCCTCCCAGGAGGGCAGATGGGTCCCTTACCTCCTGCCTAGCCTCTGCCAGCTCAGGTGTCTGCCATGGCACTGCTGGTCCCTCCCCACTCTCCCTCAGGTGGTTACTCCAGGCTAGACAGATCTGAGTGTGCCCAGGGGTCCCTGAGCTCCAGCTCCTCCCTCAGGCCCTGCAGCTACACAGCAGCAGTCACCCAAGGACCCATGGGCTCTCTACAGGATCCTGGGCTGGACAGGTGTGACTGTCCCCTCATCCAAGCTACTCCACCTCCCAGCTCCGGAACCTGCCTACACTCACTGTGACTGGTACCACAGCCTGTGGTTCAGAAGGTTCCAGGCCAGTCTCACCCAGCATCAGCGCCTCTTGTAAACAGTGTTGTAGGAACTGGGCTGCCAGGGTCCTTCCTCAGCTGGGAGTGCCTGTATCCAGATAGGGAATACCATCTGACAGGGACAGTGGTTGGTCCTGAAGTGCTGGGTAGAACTCAGCCCTACTCCCCACAGCTGTGCCCTTTTGCCTCAGACTGGTCTGGACCTGAGGCTGGGTTTGAATCCAAGACCCTTCTGCTTCAGTCTCTGACATGCTAGGGTGGCTGGTGTGCACTCCCTCAGAGGAGGCTGTGTCATATGTCCAAATGGGCTAGAGCCCTTTGCTGAGGGAGGAACGGGACCTCGTGCACACTGGGCCAGCAGTCTGCCGTGGAGCCATGCTGACTGACGAGACTGCAGATGACGTGATGGCCTGAGGATACAGGCAGCTACCTTTTAGCCTTTGGAACACCCAGCTCCAAAGGGACCCAGAGTGGAAGGTGTGGGGCCAGTGTGTATCCCCTGAATCCTAGGCAGAGGGCTGGCCTCTTGCCCTGTGACTGTGACATGCAGCAGGCGGCCTGACCCATGCGTGTTCAGTCCCACAGAGCACGGAGAAGCTACAGGAGAGCCCATGCATCTTCGCGCTGACACCGAGGCAGGTGGAAATGATCCGCAACTCCAGGTGTGTCCACCACGAACAACTCCCACTATCGTGTGCCCACCTTTGCTGGGACCACATATCATCTGGACCAGGCAGGACAGTGTGAGGCCCCACAGCCTCGTGAGCATGGCTTTCCCTCACCCACCCACTCCATGCTAGCCAGGAGCTCCCCAGCTACATGCACCTGCAGATGTCACCAGGGTCCCATGGGCAAGATGGGTAAGGGTGAACCAGTGAGGGTGCTTAGTGAAGCTCTGACCCTTTGGATGTCCTGGCCTTACAGTCCTGACCATCTCTGCGCCATTTGTCAGGACAGAGGTCAGGCTGGGGTGTGGCCAGACCCTCTCTCTGCACGCCTCCTTCCTACCCTTTCGATGGACAGATTCTTCCTGGAGTGGGTCAGGAGCACTGCTCTCCTGTGTCCATTGGTGATCCTGGGGAGGGCTCTCTGGGTGGTCTGCACTGCCTGCTGACTGCTGCCTTGTGCCCCGCCCACAGAGAGCTGCAGCCTGGAGTGAAAGCCGTGCAGGTGGTGCTGAGGTAGGCGAACAGCGCCCCGCCCTGCCTCTCCTGTGGCAGGCCATTGCTCTGCACACACAACCCCATGCCATCCACCCTGTACCTCCACCACCTGTCATCTTTGTTGGGGCTTTCTCTTTCTTCTGCTGCTTGTCTTCATAGCCCCCCCCCCATGTCCCCATGTCCCTGTGTGCCCCCACAGTCCTGTGTCTCACTGTCTCCCCAGGATCTGTTACTCTGACACCAGCTGCCCACAGGAGGATCAGTACCCACCCAACATTGCTGTGAAGGTTAACCACAGCTACTGCTCAGTGCCGGGCTACTACCCTTCCAACAAGCCTGGTGTGGAACCCAAGAGGCCCTGCAGACCCATCAACCTCACCCATCTCATGTACCTTTCCTCCGCCACCAACCGCATCACT
Organism: Cricetulus griseus; assembly: GCF_003668045.3. NCBI lineage: Eukaryota > Metazoa > Chordata > Mammalia > Rodentia > Cricetidae > Cricetulus > Cricetulus griseus. The sequence goes on along the minus strand of NC_048598.1, from coordinate 101,936,707 downwards.
GTCACCTGGGGCAACTATGGCAAGGTAAGCACCCTGCGCCCAGCCCCCATCATTCCACATGTCCCTCCCCCCTGGCCACCCTGCACCTAGTACCCACCATCCCACGTCCACCCTGCATTCAGTACCCTGATGCTGCAGCTGCTCTGTCCACAGAGCTACTCCGTGGCATTGTACCTGGTCCGGCAGCTGACCTCCTCAGACCTGCTGCAGAGGTTGAAGACAATTGGTGTGAAGCATCCAGAGCTCTGCAAGGCACTTGGTGAGCACCAGAGGCTCCAGGGCTTGGCTGTGCCTGCCCCGTCCCCGGGGTGTATAAGGGTGGCTGAGGGATTTGGAGCAAAGACGCAATGTCAGCCTGGGGTCAGGGTTCTGGTCTAGGGATTTTGGATCTTGATCTGGGAGTTTAGGGGTCTGGTTTGTGGGCACAGAGCCTCGTGGTTGACAGGCAAGCCTCTTGCCTTCCACAAATTGGGGAGCAAGGGCAGGTGGGCACAATGGGAGGAAGGTGATGCGTGACGTGAGATTTAAGGCCAGGTTTTGTATGGTTACTTGTGACAGGTGGATTTTTGCTTATTTGATTGGCTGTTTTTGCTTTTCTCTGTGTAGCCCTGGCTGTCCTGGAACTTAACTTTGTAGCCCAGGCTGGCCTCAAATTCAGAGAAATTCACCTGCCTCTACCTCCACCTTCCAAGTGCTGGGATTAAAGGAGTGAGCCACCATTGCCTGGCTGTGAGAAGTGTTTTTAAAATGAGACAGTGTGGTTGTGAAAGACAGAGCACCTGCAGCAGCGGCCCACAGTGCCCTCCCACACTTGGCTGGTGGGGCCCTCGTTGGCCCTGCCATTTCTTTGCAGGGCAGGCCTGAGCCACCTGGGCATTTAGGCCTCTTCTTGTGCCCTCCCAGCTGGGGTTGGCCAGGCTGGGCTCTGGCCTGCTTTGAGGAGAGATGGCCTCTGGCCAAATGTCCCTGTGATGTGATGTCATCTTGGAGGCTAAGACCTGTGACCAGGAGGAGGTAGCCTGGGTTTGCTCATACCTGGATAGGTGAAGGTTTTGCAGGCCAAGGCCACCGACTCTTATTGTTTGGTAGCCAGGGTGGGAACAGCAGAGTCACAGGTACACTGTGTCTATACCTGGGCTGGACCTGGTCAATGTCCTCAAGCTGCGGATTCTGGCCTCTCCATGGTGCTCAAAACAGCAGAAGCAGCATCAACACATCTCTAACCCCCCAGGGCAGACTGCTGCCTGGACTTTCCAGAAACACCCTGCAGATCTCAGGAGCCTACAAGGCCCCTATTTGGAGTGCAACCGGGTTTGTGGGGCTCCGGATGTTTGGAAGTGACACTCAGGCAGGTGGAGGCTAGCCTGGCTTTCCTTCAGCTGTGGAGTGACCCTGCCCTCTGATGCCCCTTGTCCCTCTGTCACCTCACAGTCAAGGAGAAGCTTCGCCTAGATCCGGACAGTGAGATCGCCACCACTGGAGTACGAGTGTCCCTCATCTGCCCAGTGAGTCCCCCCATCTGTCCCCAGCTACATGGGTGGGACAGTAGACTCTTGTGGGACAGTGTCCTCACATGCCGTCCGTCCTTCCGCTCACAGCTAGTGAAGATGCGGCTTTCGGTTCCCTGCCGTGCAGAGAGCTGTGCACACCTTCAGTGCTTCGATGCCGTCTTCTACCTGCAGATGAACGAAAAGAAGCCCACGTGGATGTGCCCTGTGTGTGACAAGCCCGCAGCCTATGACCAGCTCATCATTGACGGGTGAGTCTGACCTGCGCTCTGCTGTGCAGGGCCAAGCCAGGCTCTGCACCGCAGACAACAGCTGCCCAATGGAGCTGCCCCACCAGTTGGGCTTGTGGCCTCTGTTGCAGGACTTGCACTTTGCTGTGGAAAGGGTTGTTTTAGCTTTACTCTGCCTGAAGTCCCCTCTGCCTGTGACCTTGAGGTCCTGGTCTTTGCAAGTGACCTCCCTATGGTGAGGGAGGGGACAGGCAGGAATCTGTCCCACATCACAGAGGGAGGGGTCGTGCTTCCCCTTGGGACAGCTCAGCTCTCCACTCCAGACACTGGGTCTGCTGTGCAGGATACCTGAGGCCCCTGCCAGGTGCCAGCCAGAGCTCTGTATCTCCAGAGCCCGCACAGGCGGCTGAGGCCCTCAGCATACCCCTCACCCCCGTGCCTTCTGCATATCCTTGGTTGTGTCCCCAGAAGACCTTGCCATGCTCCCAATGAGGAAACTGAGGCTTGGAGGCAACCATCAGCCCAACTCCTTCAGTTTACAGATGGCCAGCTTTGCCTTGGTTCCTTGCTGGACAGGCCACTTTCCTGGCGAGCTCTAGTATTGGGTGGAGTGAGTCCAGGGCACGTGGGCTGGGCTCAATTGCACTCTGTTCTCGACCAGCTGTGGTCCTACACCCCAAGCCCTCCCTTCCCCAGGGCTCTGGGCAGACAGTGGCATCAGTAGCTGGGGCTGGCAGGCTCAGCAGGTGCTTCTGCCCTTGGTGGAGACCTGTGCTACTACCCTGGTATAGTCAGGGGCTTCCTGGAGGAAGGCTCCAGGCCATTCCTCTTGTGCCCCCAGCCCTGTGCTGTGGGAAGTTAGTGAGAGCACTGGGCAGACCACCGGGCCTCAGAGGGTGTGTAGTAGTTGTCTAGGCACACGGGCTGGGGCGGGCAATGGACTCTGCCCTGCTGTCCCTAAGGCTGCTGTCAAAGATCCTGAGTGAGTGTGAGGACGCAGATGAGATCGAATTCCTGGCCGAAGGCTCCTGGCGCCCAATCCGTGCGGAGAAGGAGCCGAGCTGCAGCCCCCAGGGCCCCATCCTGGTTCTCGGTGAGTCCCTGCACACCGCCCTGGCAGCCGCACCAGCCAGCCCAGGTCGGTGACTGAGCACTGTCCCTGTCTCTGCAGGCACCTCTGACGCCAACGGCCTCCCACCGGCCTCCAGCACCCCTGGCGTGGGAGGCAGCGTGGGCAGCTCGCTGGGCGGCGCAGGCAGCGGGGCAGGGGCAGCGGGCGGCCCGGAGAACGGGAGGCCTGGCGCCGACGTGGTGGACCTCACACTGGACAGCTCATCATCCTCCGAGGATGACGATGAGGATGACGAGGATGACGAGGATGACGATGAGGGTCCCCGGCCAAAGCGCCGCTGCCCATTCCAAAAGGGCCTGGTGCCCGCCTGCTGACGCGCCGGCCACCCCTGCCCACCCCTCCCCAGCTCCTGGCTCCCGTACCTCTGGACTCTCCCCTTGGGGGGATTTAAAAAAAAAAAAAAAAACAGTAAAGTGACAAAAACGAGAAAAAACAAGAGCAAATCAACACTTACCCAGGCCGGCAGGCAGCCGCGCCGCCTCCTGGAGCAATCCCCATGGGGCCCCACCCACGGGGACCTCGGACACTGGATGGGACTGGGACGGCTCTCCCTGCATTGAGGCCGAGCCGGAGCGCTGGCCCGGCCGCGAGCGAGCGCGCGCGCAAGCGCATTTAGTTGAGAAGCCATGGTGGGGCGGCGGGCCGGGGACAGCGGCCACAATGTGCAATAACGGTGTCGCGGACCCGCGTGGCGTGGGGGGTGTCGTTTTCTAGCCAGCTACCTCGGTAACTCCAATTCATTCAGGTTCACTTCCCCACTGGGCGGCCTGCGGCGGGCGGGCAGGAGGGCGGGCGGGCGGGCTCGGGGCTCCTTGGCTGCCTCCCTCCTCTCGGGAGCCTCGCTCTGCTCTTCCACCGTCTGCCGCCCTCCCCACCCGACTCTGTCAGGAAGCAATACCGGGTCCGGTCCGGAGCGGGCGGCCTGGCGGTGTCTCTGCATGAACTCGCCGGGAGGCCGGGGCCCTGGCCAGCCACGCGGCACTCTTTTCTAATATTTGTATTCTAATTTAATTGTTTTTTAAAAATGCAAATAAATAAAAAAAAAAAAACAAAAACAAGAGTAGCTGGTCCCCACCATCTGTGGTTTTCTGTAGCCCAGGCTAGCCTGGCCGACGCTGGGAGCTGAGGGCTGGGATGGGCTTGTTGGGTAACATCACTGTCACCAAAAGGCCCATCAAAAAGTTAAACATGGGCAGGCCCCTGGGTGAGTGAGTACCCGCCCACACAAACTGTTACAGCTGTCTGGAAAACACTGGACTGAAGTATCCTAGACGCTCACTCACGTGAGGCAAGGCTCAGACAGACCCGCAGAGTGCAGGCAGTGTGAGGGCATTGTGCTCAGAGGGACCCATGTGGATGAGCGGGTGGGCCGCTCGAGGACACAGTGCCATCTGGATACTGACAACCTCAGTGTGAGTGAGTCCTACAGGCAAGCATATGTGAGCGTCGCACCCCCTGGACCAGAAGCCTGCCCTGCTCACCCCAGCTCTGTGGCTTCAGCCCACTGGCCAGGAATCTGGGAATGGGTCCAGCAGGTAACCCACCAGGACAGAGGCTCTACCCCTCAGAGCGGTGGCTGTCTCCCGTTGGCAGACAGGTGTCCACGGTGCACAACTCAGGACCCAAGAGCACCTCACCCATCTATGGCATCACTGTTCTGGACACCACCTCCAGGACAGCTAGAGGCCTTCGGCAAGCCCAGAGGTGGATGCTGAACCCCACGCCCACCCCATCCCCTTTCCCCAGTGACAGGGCCCCAAGCCCCACTTCCTCCTACGGACAGGAAGTTGTCCACAGCCAGCTGAGGTTTCCGGCCCCCTAGGCCTGATAAGGTCAATGGAGCCCAGATGGGGACAGCACCGTGGTAGGGGCCATCCTAATGTCCAGCAACACCCCACCAGGGCCTTCAGTGCCCAGGATTCTGAGGTCGCCAGCACAGAGGGCCCAAGGGTCACCTCCTTTCCCAGGAATGGCCTGGAAAGACACCACCATCCACCCTGGGACCCGCTGGGTCCTTCTGCCAGGCTCCACCCACAGGGCATGTGAAACTAGGCAGAGACTGGATGTCTCAAAGACATCACCCCAAAACAAGACAACACAGAGACCAGGCAAGGAGACGTCGTAACAGGCTGCATTTAGTGGTTGGGTTTTCTCTTTTATGTACAAGAAAAATGAATTCTATTTTTTCGGATTTTTCATAATCTTTTGCTTGTTTTTTATTACTTTTAAAGCTGTCCCCCCACCCCCAAAAAGTGCATTTTAAAAAAAATCAATTGATTTGTTTTCGTTCTGCCTCCCACACTTTTTATAAAGATTCTTACATCCAGTTAGTGGAATGTCTGTTCTGTGTTCCGGACCCCTACGCACCAGGCCTGGGCCCCCAAAATCCAAGGCACCTCGTTCTGGGCCTGGGGTAGGACTCCCCTGGCCCTCTGTCTCCTGAAACCCCTCCCCCCACCAAGGTAAGTAATTATTTAGTGCGAGCTAGTTCTGAACTGAGATAATCGTTCCTGGGGTGAGGAGCCCCCCAAGACCCCTGACCCGTCCGGCGCCAGCCGCCCGAACTCCGGGAAGGCTGTTCCTCAGCTTAAATAACTTTTTAAAATAAAATTGCAAATATAAATATCTTTCTTTCTCAAAAAATAGGAATTTGCTCTCTTTATTTTTATTTTTTTGTCGGTTTTTGTCTTTTTTTGTTTTTTTCTGTTTTTCCTTTCAGTCTGTGCCCCCCTTACAATCCCTGCTACTTGCACTGTGGATATCCAGGAGTCCCTGAACAGCCAGCCTGGGGTCCGCCTGTACCGCAAGGCTGCTGTTGTGCCTGTCACGGCAGCAGCACTCCCTGGCCGCCCACCCAGGAGGTCCGCTGGAGCACCCTCAAGGAAGGTCAGCTGTGTGCAAACAGGATGACAGGGTGTTGGCCACTGGGGGGGGGGTCCTCCTGAATGACCACCCCAGGGCATCCACTTTGGTTCTGCCCACTTGAGCCCAGCTTGGCGGGGCCATGGCTGAGCCAACTCTGCCATTTACATTCATTGGTTTATATATATATATATAGATATATATAGATAGATTTTTTCATTTTTATTATTTTTTTGCCTTTTTATTTTATTTTTTCTTAATCTCGAAAGGCCGGTAGGGGTAGAAAGGCAAAGAGCAGCAACTACTCGGCAGGGGTGGCCTATGCTCAGGTCACAGGCTGGGGACAGCTGCAGGCCACATGCCCTCCCCAGTCCTGGGGTCCCCGGAACCCCCCAGGCTGGGCCCTCTCTCACTGTCTCACACACTCAGACACACAGAAATTCACCATAATGGGATTAACAAATTTGTTGTCTTTTTTTTCCGATTTCTTTTCTTTTCTTTTTGTTGTTGGTACCAGGCATTAAAAAAAAAAAAAAAAGAAAGAAAAAAAAACAAAACAAAACAAACACACACACACACTAAACCCTCAAACAAGCAAATAAAAACCCTTCTACAGCACCCTCGTCCGCTCAAACCTCTAGTGAATTCCACAATTCTCTTTGGCAACTTTTATCACGGCCTTAATTTAAAGAATAAAAATTTGTAAAAATCGATCCACATTCTATATACAGTATGTGATTGCAGTATATGGGGAGCAGGGAGCGGCCTTGGGGGGTGTCCCAGCACTGGGCCCATGCGGTGGCTGCGGCCCCCCAGGACGGGCTGACGGTTAAGGCAAGGTGGGTGTGGGTGGGCAGAAGCTGAGCGCAGAGCTAGGGGCAAGGGGTTAGTGCAATTCCCGGGGGGGGGGGGTGTTGCGCTGTCGCTGGCGGGCTATGGGGCACCCCCACCACAGTCCCCAAGGGCTCCACTGGCCCCAAGTCTGGTGGCCACTGGCCAGGATGACGTGTTATTGCGCGGATGGAGGAATGGGGGACTGCGGGGCCCTGCTCGGTCCCCGTGGTTCCCGGGACCGCTCGTGTGGGAGTGGGGTGCAAGGGAGGCCAGCACCACTCCGCCCCTGGGCCTGCCCTTCTGCTGGCCCCAGGGGGATCCTGAGACATCTGGGGGAACTCGCAGGATGGGAGGGGATGAAAAATAAAACCTCTCTGCTAGAAACTGGAAAGCAGCCTTCTTACGGGGCTTCCCTTTAAAACCAAAGAAAAACTCATTTTGTCAACAGACGGGACACAGGGACACCTCCATGTGCACCGGCCCCTGGCAGCGATGTCCCCCAACCCTGGCCCCTGTCCGTGGCCTGTGGCTCGGTCACACCGGGCCTTTGGGGCAAGCCGGAGTTGGGGGTGGTCAGGAGCCAGTCCCTGGGTTACAGTCAGTGCCTTTGAGTAAAAAGAGGGGGTGCCTAGGAGGGACCACCACAGGGGGAGGGGGCCAGGCAGGGGTAGCAGGGTCTGGCTGGCCGGAAACCAGCCCTCTCTCGGGGACATCCCTGAGCTGGGAAGCAAACTGGCGAGCCGGAGGGGACAGCGGCTGCCCGGGCCTGTGGTCTCCAACAGAGAAAATCAAGTGAGCTGGGGACAGGGAGGGGCCTGGCAGACTCGGGACCCTAGGTCCCTTCCCACGGAGGGTGCCTCCCCGCCCAGAGCCTCGGGAACACACGTGGATTCTACCGGAGCAATGGGTTGGGTTTCTTTTATTTTATACAAAAATAAATTGACTTACTTTCCACTGCTTGCTCGCGCTCTCTCTCTCTCTCTCACTCTCTCTCTCTCTCTCTCCAATTTTTCATAGAAGCTGGGTGCAACTTGTAAACATTTCTTAAGTTAAGAATGAAAAGTACCCGTTCAGTTACAAAGTGCCAAGATCCCCATGTGGCTGTCGCAGCTTTTGTTCATTTTTTTTTTTTTTTTTTTAAGTTTTTATGTTCTGCATTCGTGTTTACTAAAATCCTGGGGTTTTATTGCTGTTTTGTGATATTAAGCTGTGGCCTCTCTTGCCCCCTCCCCTGTCCCTGCCTGAGTCCCTGGGGTTCCCTCTGATCTTGGCTACATTCCCCCAAACTGTCGCCGGCTCCTCTGAGAAAAGAATATTTTATATATATATCTCTCTCTCTATATCTCTATATAAACTGTCTTTAAGGAGGAAAAGGGGAAATAGATCTAAAAAGTGCTTTAAAAAGTGGGGCGCGGGGTGAAGGGGTAGGCTAGCGGAGACGGGAGGGTGGGGGGTTACCCCGAGCAGTGGCTCTGAGGACCCCGCCAGGAGTAAGTGCCGTGAAAGAGGGTAGCGGACCCCCAAATCCCAGCTCTGCCACCCAGATTGGGAATAAATAGACTTGTGTATAGGTGGTGGCCAGGGTGGGGTGTGCAGAGGTGCGAGGCCACAGGCGGGACGGGAGCAGGGAGGCCGAGGGGACACCCCCCTCTTTAGTAAGTGCCCTGAGGAAGGAGGGTGGGGAGCCGGGGACCATTTTAACGTCCACTTACTGTGGACAGAAAACATTTAAGGTCTTTCTGAGACCCCTAAAACCAACCAGCAAGGAGCCGGGCGCCTGTCCTGGGGGTCCCCATCACCCTCACCTTAGCCAGGAGCAGGCGGGGGACCTCCGGGGTGGGACCCCACGCGGACGGGGCGAGGGCGTGGGAGCGGGTGGGACCATGTCCTAAGAATCTGAGAAAGGCAGGCGTGCCCGCATCGGCCATGGATATATACACGCACAAAGATCCGCGCGTGGATGGATGGAGGGCGTCTGGACAGACAGCTGTGGTGCTGGGGTGGGTGTGGTTTCTCTCTGTTTTCTCTTAGTTTGTTTTGTTTTTTGGTTTGTTTTGTTTTGTTTTGAATACAAGTCAGGTTGCAAAGTTACCCTCCGCGGCGGCCACTGCAGGGCCACCTGCACCTTCGCCGCCGCGCCGCCGCCGCCGCCGCTGCCTGCTACATTCAGGCGGCCCAAGCCATCCGGGCCAGCCTCGTCCTCATCCTCATCCTCGTCCTTAAAGTGCTTCTCCTGGCCATTGCGCGGGGTGTCGGGGAGCCCAGAGGGCGCGGTGGCCCCACTGGGGACATCGGGGGGCACACCCCGCACGCGCGGCTTGCGGCCACGGCGCGAGGGGACCCCGTTGCAGCCGTCCTTCTTGAGGTGTCTGTGCAGGTGATCGGAGCGCACGAAGGTCTTGCAGCAGCTGTCGCACTGGTACGGCCGCAGCCCCGTGTGCACACGCATGTGGTTCTTCAGGTCGTAGTTGTGCGCGAAGGCCGCACCACACTGCTGACACAGGTACGGCTTCTCCCCCGTGTGCTTCCTCATGTGCACCTTCAGCTTGTCCTGCCTGTGGGCGGGCAGGCGGGCGGCACAGTCAGCAGGTACCGGGAGACCCCAGCCCCACCCCAACCCCTCAGCCAAAGCCCGCACTTGGCGTCACTGCAACCCCTGGAAAACACTAAACTAAATAAAGTGGGTATTTTCCTTCTCACAGCCAGCAGAGACCAGTGAGGGTGGGGGTGGGGGTGTGCCTCTTTGCACCAACATTGTTGACTTACTGGGCACCTGCTAGATGCCAGGCCCTGAAAATGCCACCTAGGAAGAGGGGGCCCAGAACTACAGCAGGTGTTCTGGCTGTTAAAGAGTTGTATACGGCCAGGCATTGGTGGCACACGCCTTTAATCCCAGCACTCGGGAGGCAGAGGCAGGCGGATCTCTGTGAGTTCGAGGCCAGCCTGGTCTCCAGAGCGAGTACCAGGAGGACAGGCTCCAAAGCTACACAGAGAAACCCTGTCTTGAAAAACCAAAAAAAAAAAAAAAAAAAAAAAAAAAGAGTTATATACTTGGGTTAAAGAGATGGCTCAGCCTTAAAGGCTAGGCTCACAACCAAAAATGTAAGAGTTGTATACTCAAGAGGCACACATCTTCATTCCCAGCACTAGGGAGGCAGAGGCAGATGTGTGAGTCGGAGCCCAGTCTGAGCTACACAGCCAGTTCTGGGACAGCCTGGTCTATACATAGAGAGACCCCCTATCTCAATCAAAAGTTCTACATCCCAAAGGCATGCATGAAGGACCGTCTTCCCACCCAGGCCACCCTGCAGGGCCTCCTAAACTCTCACAGTTAAGCCTGCACCACTGCCCCCACACCCCAAGGCCTCACTCAGCATGTTTGCTGAATGTCCACACCCCTGCACTCCTGAGACACAGCCTGGAAGGCACCATCCTCCTGTCTCAGCCTCCTGGGTGCTGGGTGACAGGTGTGGTCACTGCTCTGAAGAGAATGAAGACTACCCAAGTGTAAGGTTCTGTGTGCAAAGTAGGCAGAGCTCATTTGCCCACTGAGCAGCCTGGGGCTGGACTTTCTCCCACTGTCTCTCACTTTGATCACCCTGTACCTGACTTGTGTGACATTTCTTAGCTCTCCACAACCGTCCAGCAACCCTGACAGCTTCTTTGACCATGAGGACTGATAAACTCCTATTCAGTCCCTATGGCCCCACTCTGGATGTCCCTCTGCCTTTGCCAATCCCTAGGGACCTGGCTCCTGCTTGGGCTCTGTCTCTGGCACCGCCCAGGCTGCCAACCCTGCACCCTTCATTGCTCCCTACTGCTCTGAAGGACATGGCCAGTGGCCTTCTGCAACAGACCCTAAGTTGTACTAAGAAAACACATATGAGATAAACCACCACCCTGCATACTTCCCTCCCAAGATTGCCACCCAGTATTGGGAGTTTCAGCCATCCCCCTGCATAGGCCCCCACCTACCCAGCACCTCAGTGGTTAAACTTTTTCTAGCTGTGTATGGAGATTTCCCCAGAAGGCTCAGAGGGGAGAACTGACTGGCCTAAGGTTGCACAGCAGGACAGGGGCCACACAGGCAGGGTAGGGGTGGGAGGCAGGACCCAGTTTCACCACCCCAAGCCCTGGCCTGGGTAATTATAGCCCCGGCTGCCACAGGACTGGCTTACTCAACGCTCACTGTGAGTCACAGGGGCCCCTGGGCTCCAGGCTGGGAGGGGGTAGTTAGGGGGTGGGGGGAAGGCCCCATAGAAGGGGTAAGCAGGCAGGCCATGAGAGAACAGGCACCTCCTTTTGGGCCTCAGTCTCTCTAAGAGGAAGGAAGAACCAGTCCCCAAACTAGAGCGGAGCCAGGGTGTATACCTGGTGAGGAGGGACTGTGTTGGGTTGCAGATGGATGGCCCAGTACTTCCACCTTGCTGGTCCCTCAGAGCCCAGGATCTGAAGGAGGGCCTGTGGTACCCCAGGACACTCCCTGGGGAAGGAGCCTATCCACCCTTAGTCTCGCCCATTAAAGCAACCGCCTCTCATGGTGCTCTTTGTCCCCACCTGGCACTCCTGGGCACTGGAGCTCGCCGCACCCTCCACTCTTGCCCTCTGGGGAGGGGGCCAGGGTGCTTTGGAAAGGGGGTCGGGTGGGGCAAGGAAGTTAGGACAATGGCTTCTTTCTTCAGGCCAGGTAGGCGTGGCTGGGGAACCCCAGGGCAGGGGGTAATGCTGAGTCACTGGGCCTGGGCCTGGCTGCACCCCTGCCTGCCAGTCACCCCCCTACCGTGGGTACATACGCGAGGGAGCGCACGCGTGCGCGTGCGCACACACACACACACACACACACACACACACACACACACACACACACACGTCTAACCTGACCTGGGTCCATAGCTCAGGGGCTACCTCTGGATCCCTCAGACCTAATCACAAACAGTCCCTAGCCCACACCTGAACTCTCACTTCCACACCTCCAGCTGGGCCCTGAGCTCCTGCTCAACTGAACTGTCTCAGGGAGGTCTCGCTGGTGGCCTTGTAGGAATCTGGCCCATCTGTCCAGCATCTCTGCACCTGGCAAGTGCCTAACAACTGCTAGCTGGAGCCCAGCACTTGGACGGCAGAGGCAGGAGGATCTCTGCCAGTTTCAGGCCCACCTGCTCTACATGGGAGACCTGATCTCAAAAAGAGAAAACACTATCAAGACTGACCAACCAGATGACCAAGTGTCGTCCTCCCCCCCTCCCCCCCCTCTCTGTTATGGGAAAAGAGAAGAGCAACTCTGGAGCAGAGTAGAAGGAAGGCACAGGCCCACTCCATGGTCCCTCCCTCCCACCTGTCCTGTCCTGTCCTGTCCTGTCCTGTCCGCCACATGGCTCACCTGGTGAAGCGAACCTTGCAGATGTTGCACTCGTAGGGCTTCTCTCCTGTGTGTGTGCGTATGTGGCGGGGCAACTTGCCTGCGCCCTGGATCACCTTCTCGCAGATGGGACACTTCTGGAAGGCCTTGGCCCGGATCTTCTTCTCTCCCTTCTGTGACCAAGCTGGGTACACGTCACCCTCATGAGCACTGCTAAAGTACTTCAGATAGTAGTCCATGACACCCTTGTCGTCCGCACGGGACTCCTCGTCGCTGTCCCCTGCCCGGCTCACCGACGACATCATCTGCTGCAGCAGCGTGCTGGCTGCCAGCCCATCCACGTCGGCCGTGTCACCGTCCTCGCCCTCAGCTGCGCCTGACAGGAAGCCCGGGGAGTCACCAGGCTCAGGGGCTGCCTCTGACAGTGATGTCGCCTCCTCTTCCCCAGGCCCTGCACGGCCATAGTGGCCATTCTGTGTGGCGGCCGGTGGGGCGGCAGGCGGTGGGAAGAGCCCTCCGGCCTGGGTGTCCTCGTCCCGCTCGGGCCACAGCCCTGAGGTGCTGTCACCCTCATCCCCATCAACTGTGGGGGGACGCTCGGCCGGGGGCCCCGGGCCGTAGAAGTCCAAGCCATTGCAGTCGCCCGCAGCCGCGGCGGCCACAGCGGCAGCCACAGCATCCTTGGTGGCATCCAGGTCATCGTCAGGGCCCCCTAAACTGGACCACGAAAAGGCAGCAGGGGGCAGGCTGTTCATGGGGTTGCTGCGGAAGAACTCCAGGTACTCCTTGGCACGCAGCAGGTTGCGCTGGTCAGTGGGTCCCACCCCGTCAGGCTGGCCCGTGTCACCAGCGTCATCGGCAGCCAGGATCTGGCGCTCTAGCAGGTCTGCGCACACGTGGCTCACGGCTGGGATCTCCAGCAGCCGCGCTGCACTCAGGATGTCGCCCACATTGGCCGTGCTGACCGTGAGCGTGGCCGTGTAGGCGAAGTCCATGAGCGCCGTCAGCGCCTCGGCGCTCACAAAATCGATCTCGTACACGTTCTGCTGGTCCACGACAGCGCCCGATGTGAATAGCTTCTTGAAGTACTGGCTGCAGGCGGCCAGCACCGAGCGGTGCGTGGGGAACTCGCGGCCCTCCACCAGGATCACCACGTCGCACAGCAACCCCTGCGTCCGCTGCTCGTTCAGGCCGCTCAGGATGTCGCTGCTATGGTCCGGGAAAGGGATCCCGATGGGGCCGTCCACGCCGCCAGCCATCTTCCGCGCCAACACCTGCAGGGAGGGGCGGCCATCAGAGGAGGGTACTCTTCCTGGTCTCCCCAGCCTCAGTTTCCCCAGGGGGAGCTCCCGTACCTCCCAGTCCCTGCTTAGTACCAAGACCCCAGACGTGGTAGACGAAGAAGCCAGAGAATGGCTGGGGACTCCCTGTGCCTGCAGACTCCTGGGGAGTAAAGCCACCCATCCATGCCCCACAGTGAGGCCAGCCCCTGCCCCCTCCAGACCTGTACACTTGGGGTGCCCCCTTTCTGTCTTGAGCCCTGGCCAGATCCAGCCAGTGAGTAACAGGGGAAACCTAACTAGAGCCAGGCCACGCCCCACGCAGGGCAGGGACAGGGCCTGCTGTCCACCTTGCTATGCTGCCCAGGGTGGCGCTCAGCATGCACCAGACCTCAGTTTCCCCTCCTGGCAAATGGGCACCTGTCCCTGGAGGAGCCTGGCAGGGGGTTACCGGACTGTCCCACCCGTCCCCACCCCTCCTCTTCTCTGCCCACCCCCCCAAGCTGTGACTCATCTGCCCACAGCCTTGTGCAACCCTCTGGCGCTGTCCCCACCCCTCCGCCCTCTCCAGGGAGCCAGGCTGCCCTTCGCCACCCAACAAGGCCCACATTCCTCCAGATCCTCCTACCTGCCACTGTAATGCCCGGGGCCACTGGACGTTGTCCTCAGAAGGGACAGAGCCCAAGCCGCACCCTCCTCAGCCTCCTAAGGCTTCTGGGCTCCTCCTGTACCCTGCCTGGCCTGGCCCTCACCCAGAAGTTCCAGAGGGAGGCACCGTCCATGGTGGGTCTCTCCCCATAAGAGTGGCCATGACACAGAGTCCTTTGTGCCCCTCAGCCACCGCCCACCCTCTCTTCCCGCCCCACCAGCTGCTTGAGCAGAGCCCACCCCTCACCCCCGCACAGGGGAGGGAGGCTCAGATGTGACTGCAGGCACTAGGGGGCCAGAAGGGGAACCCTACGCCAGGCACAGCCCTGGGAAGCCTCGAGGAGCCCCCACTGGTGGCTTCCACCCCCTGCCACCATCTGCCGTCTGGCCCCCAGCCTCGGGAACATGTGGGCAGACAAGACAAGCCTGTTCCTCCCACCACTGCCTGCCACTGAGAGGGAAGGGGCACATGACCCCAAAGATGTCCCCCAGCCAGGGTGACACAGGTCCCTTTGGAGATGGCTGAAAGGTGTCCCTCAGGGGCCCCCAGGGCCTGAAAAAGTACAAGTGAGTCAGCCTGGCTGTCGCCTTGGGCACAGCCACCCTGGCTTCCCACCAGGCATGGAGCTCCAGGGCCAGGGGCTGCTGAAGCCCTATTTTAAGTTCGAAGGAACCCGGGCTCCAGCCTGCAGGATGTGGCTGGGAAACACAGGATCAGAGGAGCCAGCCCCTGTATCACATCACACACACACCCCCACTGACAAAGGTGATACGAGGCCCAGAGAGAGCTGGGCAGCTTAGTGAGGCCATCAGCAGGACTATCCTTCTGTCACCTTCTGGGTCCCAGGACCCCTGCAGACAGATGACCCAACTTTTCTCCAGGAACAAGCACCATGTGCCATGCCACACCCTAGGCCTCAGCACCACCTGGAACTCTGGGGGCCTCAGGCAAGGAGCAGGCCCTGAGACCCAGCCACATCCCCTGGGACATACAGGTGCCTGGAAACCACACCAGGCACCTGTAAGCCACATCAGTCAACCATGAGTCCTGAGGCTGCCCAGCTCGAGGGCTAGGTCCCTTCTCAGGGAGACCTTCCCAACACTGGGGTCCCCGCATGACAGCTCCTGCCTGTGCCTGCCTCCGTGGGATTTCTGGGGCTGTTCAGTCTGAGTCGGCGGCCAGGCAAGGGGCAGGCCCTGGCAGGCCCTTTCTGGGTTGGAGAGGTGGGGCACCCTCTCTTGGGGCCAGGCCATATAGTAGGGTCACAGCAAAAGGTCAGATGAACCAAAGACCCAGGCCCACACCCTGCTCCACCCACCTGGCAGGCTGACACACCCAGTATCAGGGGACGGCTGCTGGTCCCACCTCTCTAACCTAGGGTTACTCGCTGCAACTTTCCAGACCATCAGGAACTGATCAGGCGCTCTCCTCCTTCCCATTTTTCTTCCACAGCCCCAAAAGACCCAGAGAGACAACACAGATAGCCAAGGTCACACAGCATACAGGAAGGACCCAGGGACTGAGGAAAGGAGCTCAGGCGTAGGGACAGGCCTGAGCAAGGCTGGAGGTGGGGGAGGTGTAGAAGTCTAAGTCTGGGGTCTTCCCAAGGTCACACAGGTGAAGGTTAGGGCTGGCCTCCAGGTCCCACCCTCAGGAAGGAAGAGGGGCTTCTGGGAAGAGGTTAGGCAGAGAAACTGCCACCCACCACCTTCCTGAACACTCCAGGGGGTGGGACCAGCTCAACAGAGGTCAGACTCCACCCCACCCACCTTCCACCCTCCATTGCCAGGGTTCCTGGATGAGCTCCTACCAGAGGCCACGCCCTTCTGGACCTCAGT
This sequence comes from Cricetulus griseus, assembly GCF_003668045.3. Classification (NCBI taxonomy): domain Eukaryota; kingdom Metazoa; phylum Chordata; class Mammalia; order Rodentia; family Cricetidae; genus Cricetulus; species Cricetulus griseus. The sequence continues at coordinate 101,921,018 of NC_048598.1, read as the reverse complement.
TTCCTTAGAAACTCTGGCCAGCAAGTGTCCAGCTGTGGCCTGAGCCCACATGGCACGCCACTGCTTCGGTGCCCACCAACCATTGGGGATATGGAGCTCCTCACAGTTGCCTTCACTAGGCCCAGAGAGGGTGGGCAGCATCTCCAAGGTCACACAGCAAGCCTGGCTGCAGGTGCAGCCTGCCAGGCCCATGCCCTGAGGCCCCCGCCCCCTCCCAGCCTATGTTGCAAGTTTGGTCCCCACGGGTTACAGAGCCCTGACCTAATGCCAATGCCCGCCTGGTCTGGTCCCTGGTCTAATGGGACAGGAATTCAGTGGGGGTGCATGGGCAGCCCCCTGACCGCCAGTCCAACTCAACTAGGTAGCAACAGAGGGCCAGGCAGGGTTCAAGCAGGCCCCACCATTTACTGTGCATTTATTGCCATAATGGGGAGGGGCTTCCTGCCCGGGGGCCTTAAAGGGCCAGAGGCAGGAAGGCAGCCAGCGCAGTGGGAAGTGTGTGCGTGTGGGGGCGGGGACAGGCAGGCCTGTGGGGAGACCAGCTCCAGGGTGGGGCCCAGGCCCACCCTGTTCCCACGCTCTGAGGGCCACTCATCCAGGAAGGCCACAAGTGAGGCCTAAGCCAGTTCCAAGTGGAAGCCAGGACCTTCCCCGAAGTGGAGGGAGTGAGGCTCTTGATGCTGGGAGCAAACCAAGACTAACTGAGAGGACCCTGTCACCTCCTGCCAGAACTGAGCTTGGCTGCACCGGTTATCCAGGATACCCACAAAAAGCAAGTCTGAGGGAATCTAGCAGGACCCTCCTTCAACCAGGAGTGCTGCCCCCCAGGTTCCTGGGTGGACCAGCATCCTGCAGAATTTGCAACCTTCTCTCTCAGACACATCCTGGCTCACAGTGGCCCCAGCCTGTTTCCAGTCAAACCAGAAAGGTGTGGGTGGGGACGGCCAAAGAGTGGCCCAGCCCCAGCCTGCTGAGGGGACAGATGGAGGGGCCGGTCCTCAGGCCACACGGTAGGTGTTCAGAGGCTGGACCCAGACATGGGGGTGCAGAGAGCTGATCCACCCACATCCCACCCGAGCACACGGGACACTCCCGGGATGGGATCTGGAATCAGGGACCCAATCAGAGGGGGAAGCCACCGGTGCAGAGCTACAGAGCCAGCTGGAATTTGAACCTGGCTGGTCTTGCCTAACTTGTTCTTCCCAGGGCGCCTCTCCCCTCCCCCAACACAGCCCCTAGGGAGCTCAGGGCACAGGGGCCCTGGCCTCTGGGTAAGTCATGGGGCAATATCACCTAGGGGCTGGCAGGCCTGTGGTCTCTCCACCAGTTCAGTATGGCAGAGTCGCTCCCACCCATCAGTCGCTCCAAACCTGTTCCAGGTTGGCTGAGCAAAGTCCGAAAGAGGACACGGTCAGGGAAACTGAGGCAGAGGGGGAAATGTGGCCCCTCTGTGTGGGTGGCAGACCCTGCCTCAGCTTGCTCTTCTGCAGGGCCTATGATGGCCTTGAGTCAGGAGCCTGAGGCACAAGAAGTGGGGCAAGGCCAAGGTGGCTCAGATGGCAGAGACCCACGCCCAACTCCCAGCAGACCCTGGGGTGCCCTGAGTTGGCCCCAGGGAACTTGAGAGGGTGCAGAGGAACCTCATGGGGGGAGGGCTCTGAGATAACAGTTGAGAGCCAGCCCATTCAAAGTCACCTGTGGACCCCTCCCCACGTCAGGCCCTGGGAAAGTAACTTCCGTCCCTTCTGGAATGATCACAAGAAACCACAGCTCTGCCAGATTTGGGGACCAGGTGTGGAACTATGGTATTGTGGTTTTAGGGTCGAGATGCATACTGCCCACCAGGTGCCAAGCCCACAGGGTGACAGATGCATGGGACCAGTGGGCAGGAGTAGGGTTCCAACTGTGTGACCTTGGAGTCTCACTATCCCTCTCTGGGCTCAATGTCATCATGGGCAGAGTCCCGATGATGGTGACAGGTGTCAGTCACTGCATCCAGGCCCCAACAACAGCCTCTCAATCTCTTGGAAGAGATAACCCCAAAACATTCCAAATTTCTGCAAAGACCCCTACACTGAGAGGGAGGACCACCAGGGACATGACCTTGAGTCTACCCATCCTTCCATGTCCCTCTGCTCCGAAAAGACCCTGGCTCACAGGGAACCTCCTCACTCCAAGCCTCGGTTTCCTTCTATGTGACGAGGACCGAGCCATAGGTCACACAGCCTCGAGGAAAAGAACAGAGTGCACCCAAAGGCACAAGGACGAGGAACTCCTGCCCAACAGCCGGCCCCACACAGGGCCACACTGGCCCTGCCTCTCAGGCCTCAGTGTCCCCAAACACTCCTGAAACCCGAGGTGTATGGCTGCCCCACACAGGGCCAGGAGCTGAATGGCCTCCGCCACCGCCAATCTCAACTAAATAATAAATACCCCCACCCTCAAAGTGACCGGCAAATTAAAATTTCAGTGTCCCCGTTGGATCCTGTTTCCTGCCTCTCTTGCAGCGTAGCCTGTCCCCTCCCCTCCCTCCCGCAGGCCGTCTCCACAGCAATGCCTGCCGGTAAACAGAGCCCCGAGCCCAGCCCCGGAGAGGTGCCAGGGCCCAGCTGGGGGAGCCACTCGAGTCCCTCCGGGAAAGGTGTGGGGTGGGGAGGTGACCCTGGGGTGAGCAGATGTCCCCGACTGGGAGAACCCCGTGCAACCTAGGGCCTAGCCTGAGCCAAGAGGAAGGGCCTGGGACCTCTCCCACCACAGCCCTGCCAATTGCAAGGAATCATCTCGGTGTCTGGGGGGGGGGGCTCCCCCTCCTCAGCGTGGGAGCGGCCACTCAGGGTGACGCCCTGGGCCCAGGCTTGGGGGAAGGTGGGGGGGTTGGCTTGCTGACATAGGAGGCCGGAGTCACCCTCGCCCGGGGAAGCAGCTGTGGCAGGAGGGAGGGGACACGGGTTTCCGCCAAGTCTGTCACCCATGGGTGCTGAGCTAAGTAGGTCTGCTTGGAAGGGGAGAGAAAGGAGAGGAGGGAACTAGGGAAGCCATCTGTCTCTCCCTCTCACTTCCGCCACTAAAGGAGCACCCTTGGGTGCCAGGCCCAGGTGGGGAGGACGGCGGGGGCGCACGTGGTGGCGATGGCGACCAGGAGGAGGAAGGGAAGAAGGAAGGAAAGGGACAGCGGGCCCGAGGCCGCGCGGCTCCTACCTCCTTCCCGGGCGGCGCGCGGGCCCCGGCGACCGTGACGATGCCTGCGGCGGGCTGGCGGCTCCGAGCCCGGGCGGGCGACGCTGAGCCCGGCCCCGCGCCACCCTCCGCCGCCGCCCGGCCAATCCCCACCCGGGCTGGGGGGAGGGCGATGCAAATTACCCCGGATCTGGGTCCGCCCGTCACCTCCCCCGCGCCCGGCCCGGCCCGCGCCAGGCCGCGCATCCCCGGCCTCGCCTGAAGCCCCGAAGCCCCGACACCACACCCTCCCCCGGGGAGGGAACGTCCTGTCTTGCGGAGGAACCTTTCTACTCGTCCCGGAGCGTCCGGAACTAAACGGAAAGGGGGAAAAAATTAAAATATCGAAACGGAGGGGGGGCTAGGGACGGTTACACAACAGGAGGGGAGGGGCGGCAGCCGGAAGCCGAGACCGCCACCAGCCCCCGGCGAGGGAGCCGCGGAAGCCCCGCCCCTTCTCCAAGAACCCGCCCCTCGACGCAGGCTCCGCCCTGACGCAGGCTCCGCCCCCATGCTATGCCGCGCCGGACGGCTTGTCACTTCCATTGGCCCTCTGGTCCGCCACTCACCGCCCCTCCTCCGCAACGCCCCTCCCTGAGTCGCCGCCATCGCGGGTAATTCTGGGATTTGTAGTTCAGACTCCCTGACCACCTTCCAAGACGGCAAGCCCTGAACTTAAGAGAAAGGACTACAGCGCCCAGGAGAACCGCGAAAGGCCGCGCCCGCCCCCCGGACACCCCACCCCTTACCACCCCCCCCTCCGCCTTTCTCGCTCTTTTTTTTTTTTTTTTTTGTAAAGCCCCCCTCCCTACCTTTTCAGCCCCTTCCCCCTCCCCCATGGCGCTCCGTTCTGGCCAACTCCAACCTTTGCGCGGACTCCTGGATCCCCTCCCCTGCCCCGCTTGCCCACGACCACTCGGGAAGGGAGACAGCGAGCGCTCCGGGCCCTGCTGCAAACTTAGCACGCGACGCGCCCCTCTGCCCCCACCTCCGCCCTCGGTGCGGCCCGCTCCCCTCCCCCGCAGCCCGCGCGCCGGGAGCCCCGAGGCCGTGCAGCGCCACCCGGGAGGAGGGGAGCGGGCGCGGGTCGTGCCCTTCGCCCCGGAGGGACCCGGGCGGAGCCCGCTCGCCAGCCTCCGGCTGCGGCCCGGCACCTCCTGGTCTCCGGGACCCCAGACCCTCAGCCAGCCGTCTTCACTCCGCACGGGCGCTCGCTCGCTCCGGGTGCGCACTGCGCCCCCGGCCGCGTCCCCACCATGCAAGAAATTTAAATTTATAAAAAGGAAAGAAAGATAGACAGAAAAACGAAACCCACCTCTCCCGGAGAGGGGTCCCCTTCAGTCCGGCGGCTCACTCGCGGGGACCCGGCCCGGAGGACGCGAGCGATCGGGGCTGCCCGCGGCGCGGACCTCGCTCGCTCGCTCGCTCGGGCGGCGGCGGCGGCGGCGGCGTCACTGCCCTACAGTAGCCGTACAGTACGCAAAGCCCCGTATGATGCTCGCGACTCCCTTCCTGGTTTGTCCGAGGGCAGAGGGGTCCTCCCTCGTCTTAAAGGTGCCGCAGCGCCCGCACCCCCACGCCCAGCCCGCCCCCCCGGCCGCCGCGGCCAGAACAGGCTCTGCAGGTCGGCTCTTGCCACGTCCCGCGGGGCTGCGCCGCGAGAGCAGATCGGGCTGCGATTAGGGATTTGGGGGTGCTGGGCGGGCGGGGGGCGCAGCCCCGACCCATCGGCCCCTCCCCTGGCAAGCCCGTGACCTCTCCGCCCCGTGCGCGGCGCCGTGCCAGGCCGCCCGCTTATCTACGGCCCGGAGCACCCCGGGGTGCTGGGGGCGGGCGAGAGGGGCCCCTCGGGTGCAGGGGGTGGGGGCCCCAGATAAACAGCCCCGGCCTGTGCGCGCAGGGCGGGGTGCAGGGGGCGCGGGATGTGCCCCCGACGCCCGGGCGGGGCGGGTTGGCAGCGGGGGCGGGAGCGCGGTGCGCACCCCGAGGACCCGCGGCTGGGGCGTGGGGGGCGCGCTGGCCCGGGGAGCTGAGGGGAAGGCGAGGAAGTGACGGTCCCCTGCCTCCACACCTCCCCGCCGGGCCACCAGGGCGATGGCACGATTCCTCGTCGCCCTCCCCTGGGTCTCAGTTTCCCCAAGTGTTGCCAGGACCGTGAGGCAGCCTGGAAGCTCCGGCTTTCCATACGGTCACCCTGGGCCTCAGTTTACCCAAGAAGTGCAAGCAACCCAGGAGAGGAAGAGGCGGGTATCTGAGCTCCGGGTCCCCCAACCCCCACCACAAGCCTCAGTTTACCCAAACTGCGAGGGACCCAGAAGAGGGGAAGCTGTTTGCAAGTACAGCCGGCTACCCCCATATGAGCCTTGGTTTACCTAAAGTCGTGCCAGGGACCCCGGGGGAACGCTGTCAGGGCCTCCAGTTGGCAGCCGGGCTGGGGGGTCCCTCCCTCCCTGTTGCCGCCAGCCTGCAAACCTGCCGCCCCGCGATTACATAAAACAGTCGCCTCCACCCGGCTGTGCCAGGGGCGTAGCGCGGGGAAGGGGTTGGCGAGGGGCGGGGAAGGACGGTTGTTTTCCAGGCCTTGTAATTTTCCCCGCAGCCGGCTGGCGGGCCCGCCTCGGCGGGGCGTGGACCCGGACCCTGGCCCCGCGTCGCGCGACCCGCGAGCAGGACGGAGGTGGGGAGTGGGGAAGCGCTGGTCCAACCCAGCCTTATTTCTTGTTTTCCTTTTTCACCCCCCTGTCCTTCTCTCTCCTACTTCCTCTCCGGTCGTGGGAGAGGTCCGGAGAGGGAGGGGAAGGGAGAGGAGGGAACCAGCGACATCCCGGCTCACCAGGCCTGTGGGGTTCGGGCTCCACCGCCGGACGACCCGGCTGTGGGTCCGCGGCTTGCGGGAGGGGGCGGAGCGGGAATGAGAGCGAACTCCAGGCCTCAGTTTACCTTTCTGCACCGCTTCTGATGGAACGCACGGGATGTCGGCCTCCAAATGTCCAAGTCCTTAGTTTAGGACATCTTTCATTCATTGTTATTACTGTTAATCGAGATAGTCGATATTTTTCACAGGCTGTCCCAATATGTTTTTTACATCAAAGCATCGACCCCGTCCCCTGTCTCCAGCGCATGTTTATAAACCGAATTAAAGTACGGTTCGGCCGGGCGTCGGTGGCGCACGCCTTTGATCCCAGCACTCGGGAGGCACAGGCAGGTGGATCTCTGTGAGTTCGAAGCCAGCCTGGTCTACAGAGTTCCAGGCTAGTCAGGGCTAGGTAGTGACACTCTGTCTCAAAAATGCAAATAAAAAGTACTTTTGAATACTCAAGCAGACTGGATTGGTGTTTTGTATTAATAAGTTGCCTGCTAAGGGGAAATCCAGGAGGTCCCCACAGGGGAAGTGGTAGCCCTGAGCCAGGCAGTGACACCGGCCAAGAAGGTGGGAAGGACTCTGGGCGCCACGTGAGCCGGCGGGGGTGGGGCACCAGGAACCTCGGCGCGGGACAGAGCCCTTCCTCAAGCACCCAGAGCAGAGCGCCTAATCTGAGCCATTGTTGCCCGGCCGCTGCCGGCTGGGTTACCCTTGCCGCCCAGAATTCACCTGGGTCTCTTTTCACGCCCGAAGCTCCTCCCACCTACCTCGGTTTCTCCAGAAATTAATCAGTGCTAGCCCCAGAATATTGGGGCTGGGGACTTAAAGAGACGGCTTGAATTCAGTCTTGCAACTCCGGCTGTCACCTCAGGCTGGACCTTATCATCCTCAGTTTTCTGATGAACGCTGAAGGGGTCCGGGGCCTGAACTTCACTCAGTGAAAGATAAAATGTGCTAGCCTGGGCAACCTGCAAGACCTCCGAGCAGTCAATACCGTGATAAGTAAAGCCTGGCGTATAACACCAGACTTTAATTCTGAAGCGGTAGAGCAGGAGGATTCTAAGAGTCCTGAGGCTAGCCTGGTCAACAAAGCAAATCCTAGGCCATATACGACTACACATGGAGACCCAGTCTAAAATAAAATTAATTAATTAAAGTCGACCTAGCATTCAAGAGGTAGAGGAAAGCAGATTTCTATGAGTTTAAGGCCAGCTTGATCTAGAGTGAGTTCCAGAACAGCCAGGGCTACACAGAGAAATCCTGTCTCCGCAAAAAAAAACAAAACAAACAAACAAACAAAAAAAACTAAACCTAATCTAATTTAACAGTCTGGGTGAGGTGACATACTCCAATGATCTCTGGCAGTAAAGAGACCTGGAGAACCAGGAATTAGTTCAAGGTCATCCTCAGCTACTTAAAAATTTGATCCTGCCTGGGCTACAGGATTCCCTAGCTCAAAAATAAACTAAACCAAAATGTCTAAGCTGAGTCTAATGGCTCATGTCTGTAACCTGGTCATGTCAGGTGGCTAAGGCAGGAGGACCGCCTCAGTGACTTCTGGGCCAGCCTGGGCTTTAGTTCTAATTGTGAAGAGTTAGAAACAAGAGAATCAAGAGTTTCAGGTTAGCCTTGGCTACTTGAAATCCTGTCACAAATACACAAAAGGGCAATACAGCATTGTCTAGCATATGTAAGGTCCAGGGTTCGGTACCCTGCACTACATACACACACACAGAGAGCAGCTGGGACACACTTGAAAATACAAGTGGGGCCAGTTGGTAGTGGTGCACAACTTTAATCCCAGCAATCAGCAATCAGGAGGCAGAGGCAGGAAGATCTCTGTGAGTTCAAGGCCAGCATGGTCTACAGAGCAAGTTCGAGGACAGTCAGGGCTACACAGAGAAACCTTGTCTCAAAAAACCAAAAATAAATAAATAAGGCTGCAAATCATTAATGCAATTAAGACATAAGATTGGAGTGAGGGGACACAGTCAGTGCTCAGGGTCTGTGGAATATCCAACCCTTACTTAATTAGTCATGAATTTTGAAGCACTGTAGACAGAGCATAGCGCCTGGGATGTGCTATGTAAATGCTTTAATTCTGTAGCCCAGGTTAGCCTCCAACTCCTTATATGGTGGGATATGACTCTGAACTCGTGAGCGTCCTACCACCACTGCCTGGTTATACTCTTTTTTTTTTTTTTTTTTTTTGGTTTTTTGAGACAGGGTTTCTCTGTAGCTTTGGAGGCTGTCCTGGCACTCTTGTAGACCAGGCTGGGCTCGAACTCACAGAGATCCACCTGCCTCTGCCTCCCGATTGCTGGGATTAAAGGCATGCGCCACCAACGCCCACCAGGCTAAGATTTTTAAATGGTCATCCATCCAGGTAGGTGACCGTCCCACGGGCAATGTGTGTGTGAGTGCAATGTGACAGAGGCTTCAAGATATTTATTTATTTATTTATTTATTTATTTATTTTATTTGAGTCAAGGTCTTACTATGTGGGCCTCACTCTCCTGGAGCTCATGTTATAGAGCAGGCAGATCTCAAACTCAAACAAAAGCCAGGTATGGTGACACATGCCTGTCATCTCAGTACTGGGGAGGTAGAGGCAGGAGGTCTTCCTACTGAACTTGAGCCAGCCTTGGCTACATGAGACCCTGTGGGTGGGGGAGAAGGGCTATCACTTAGGGTTGGGCAGACGGTAGAAAGGGCTATGTTTAACTCTGGCTGGTTCCCCACAGGCACTGGCAAATGGCCTCTCTTCCTTCTCTACAATGGGGTGGGGCCTTCTGCCCAAGATCCTAGGCAACATCAGCCATGCCTGGGGACCTGAGAGGCTGGGGGCTCCGAGGAAGGGGTGTGGAGGCCAGAGGGACTTGCACAGCACCCTCAAGGACCTAAGGTGCATCACAAGCATGTGTCCTGGCCCGACATCCACAATCCACAGTGCAAAAGTGCAAAGAAGCTGGCTGCAGTCTGACTTCATTTTTTTTTTTTTTTTTTTTTTTGGCTTTCCGAGACAGGGTTTCTCTGTGTAGCTTTGGAGCCTATCCTGGCACTCGCTCTGGAGACCAGGCTGGTCTCTAATTCACAGAAATCCGCCTGCCTCTGCCTCCTGAGTGCTGGGATTAAAGGCATGAGACACTAATGTCCGGTTAGTCTAACTTGAGTCTTGCATGCTGCAGTTGTCTTTTGCTAGTTCCTTTCCTAATCAGGGTCTTCGGCTGCCCTCCCCCCATCCATGCCTGGCAGTCTGCGGCCTCACTGGAAGGGAGACCTGAATTCTCCCATCTAGGGTGACCAGCTGATACTGAAGAGGGCCCTCCAAATGTGAGGTCGATCCCCTTGTACCCTGATTATGCAACAGTCAGGAGCCGCCCTGGGGCTGCCAGGCGGGTGGTGTGGGAGAGGACGTGGCTGGCGGCAGGGGCAGTTGTCCCCACCGGTTCCTCAAAAAGTAAAAAAAAATAAAAATCACCGCAGTTTAGACAGTGGCCTGCCACGTGGGCCGGAGTCTGTGGTGCTGTCCCCTCCCGCGGGCTGCAGGGCCGGGGCCTGGTTTCATTTTGCTACAGCGGTTTCAGTTTCAAACTGTGGAGAGAGAGGGACCCTGAGGGAAAGGGCAGGGACAGCAGAGAGGGGCAACAGGTGCAGGGCGCCCGCCTGCCCCAGGCCCAACCGGTGGCCCTCAGCTTGCCCAGCTCACCCCCCTCCCCAGCCTTCAGCGCCAAGGTTAAGGGGTCAAGGTCAGACTCTCCCCCACGTGGCACTGAACTGGACAGACTTGTCACCTGAGGCAATGGTCGCCCCATGAGCGGGTGGGGTGCTGGAGACACCCCCCAGTGACTTATCTAGAAAGTGTGGCCTTCACCACCCCTCCCCAAGTCCCCTCCCCACCCAGTAGGAGGGGCGGGGCAATGTCCCTAGCAGAACAGGATGTGGGTCACCGAAGTGTCCCAGCTGGCGACACTCTCCATCCAGAGTCCAACAGGATGGACGCTACTCAGGACTGCCCCCGGCGGCTGGACATTCCAGGATGACCAGAGCAAGCTCATGAAGTAGACCCTGACTACACACACACACACACACACACACACACACACACACACACACACACACCCGCATACACACACACACCACACGAACACACACACACACACCACACAGAAACACACACACAGACACACACAGAGAGAAACACACACACACACCACACAGAAACACACAAACACACACAGAAACACACACAGACACAAACACAGAAACACACACACTCACAGAAACACACACACAGAAACAGAAATACACACACAGAAACACACAGACACACACCTGCATACACACACACCACACAGAAACATACACAGACACAGACACACACACACCCGCATACACACACACACCACACAGAAACACACACACAGACACACACAGAGAGAAACACACACACACAGCACACAGAAACACACACACCCAGCACACAGAAACACACACAGTGTGAAACACACAGACACAGAAACACACACAGACACAGAAACACACATACATGGAGACACGCACACACACACACACTCACTCTGCATCCTGCCTGGAGGGACTAGGCACCTGTGTCCCAGACCCAGTGTTTGCTCGGACCCCACCCCCACGTCCTTTCCTGCAGGTGGGGACCAGGCCTGGCCCGACTACCCGGTCCTGGCCTTGGGGACAGACACACCCCTGGATAAGCCTGGCAAGCAGCCAGGGACAGCACACCCACGTACCTGGGTGTCTTAGCGCCCTCGTTGGGCCTGATTCCGCCTGGACAGGTGCTGTGTCAGGTGACCGCAGCGACAGGCCACCTGGGGGAGAGCGTGGCCAGCGGAGTGTGGGATCCAGTGATGGGCGGGGCTTTGCTAAAGGGTTCTGTGGAGTGAGGAGAGCTCGCTATTTACTCTCTAAACACTCAGGACTCTGTAAACACATTTTCACACGTCCTCAGGGTAGCGAGACTATTGATTCTAGAACATTTTGTCACTCTCAGTGGAAGCCCCGACCCCGGACTCCCAAGCACAGACAGGCATAAAGACCTGAGTTAGAATCTCTAGCACGCACATTAAAAGCTGAGGGGTGACAGCTACCAGCTACCACCCCTTCAAAGCCAGCACTGGGGAGGCAACGAGACAGGAGGATTCCCAGGAATCACCCGCCAGCCTGGACAATCAGTGAGTGTCAAGTTCATGGAGAGATCGGGGTCAGGAGATGCTTGCTCCTCAGGTTAAGTCACTTGCTGCCAACCCTGGGAACTGGAGTGTGTCTGTGAAGTCACATACATATCGTGATACCAGTACTCAGAAGGCACAGGAGGGTAGATCTCTGTGAGTGCAAGGCCTGCCTGGCCTACATAGACCCTGTCCCAAAAATCAATCAATCAATAATAAATACAAATGACCAGTCTGTGATGGCTCACACCTTTAATCTCAGCACTCGGGAGGCAGAGGCAGGTGGATCTGTGAGTTTGAGGCCACCCTGGTCTACAGAGCAAGTTCCAGGATAAGCTCCAGATCTACAGGAAAACCCTGTCTCAAAAAACCAACACAACAAACAAAAGGACGCATATATTCATACATACATGCATACGTAAGGAATGAGTGGAGGCACAGCTCTGTATTTGTCTGGCATGTACAAAAGGCCCTGTACTGCAAAACAAGTAAATAAACATGTTCACAAAGCCTATACTAAACTGTCCAGTTCGGGAAACAGGACCCTGACCCTCCTAGCTGGGCTGACTGCACTTTACCCCCAGAAAGTGCCCTCAGCAGGACTCCCACCTAAAGCAAGCCGCAGACAGGGCTGCTGGCTGGGGCTCACTAAGATGGGAGAGGAAGAGGGATGGCAAGGTGAGAAACGGGGAGCAGGGGCTGGGTCTACACCACCCTGGGGCTTCCTCCTGCACTTCCGGCTCTTTCTTGTGGGCTGTGGATCTGAAACGGCACATCTCCCTTGAAGTTCCAACCATGAGATGCAGGCTGCCCGCTCACTCTCTGCACCATTTTCTTCCAGGTTCCTTGACCTGGGTCACAGCAAATCCAACTCCATGTAACTGAGGTTCTGAGAGCCCCACCTCCACTCAGCCTGCCGCCCTGAATGGTGGGTCACAGAAACCCCTGTGGTAGAACACTGTAAGCAAAGACTGAGGCCAGTGACACAGGAAGGGGGGATCCCCGTGTCTCCTGCGTTTGGGGAACCCAAGGAAAAGTAGGGACTGGGGAGCATAGAGTTGAAACCCTAAGAGGCCATGGAAATGGCTAAGCAGGTGAAGGTGCTTGTGACCTGAGCTTGAGCTCTGAGCACTACATGGTGAAGGGGCTCCCAAGAGTTGTCCTGTAATAAATAAATAAAAACAATATTAAGTAGCAATAAATAAAATAGTAATAAACAAAAGCAGGGTTAGAGCTGAAGAAATAGCCCATCAGTTAGGACACTTGTGACTCTTTCAAAGGACCCAAATTTGGTTCACAGCACCTATATCAGGAGCTCACAATCACGTGTAATTCCAGCTCCCAAGGTATAATTCCCTCTTCTGGCCGATATTGGCACTGCACACACACGTTCACACACACACCAAACACACACGCACACACCTACCCACCCCTAAAAGGATCTAGAAGAAAAAATGGCAAAAGTTTCTCAAGGTCGAAGGAGGAAACTAGTTGAGTCTGTGGGAGGAACCTTGGCACAGGACAGCTGGCTAGGGATCCACCCCCTGAACCAGAGTCTTTATAAGAAAATTCTAATGCAGGAGAAATACAGTTCTGTGGCTGTGACCTGAAGACTTGCACATCAGTCACATTCAGAGTCCACACATGGAGGAGACATGTGGTACCATGCTGTAATTATCTTGGTTTTGCTTTCCTGTGTGTGCACTCAAACCAGCATTGTAGGCATGGTCTCTCATGTGCAGCCCATGTATTTCTCCGGGCTGTCTGGCTGGTGAGCACAGGGATTCTCTTACTGCAGTCTCCATGGCACTGGGGTATTAAGAGTGCACTGCTTGCATAGCTTTTTTATGTGGGTGTTAGGGATTCAAGACTTCATGGCTGAGCCAAATCACCAATCCCTGATATATATTTTCTGAAACAGGGACTCTCTCTGTAGTACAACCTGGCCTAGAATTCAGGGCAATTCTGCCTCAGTCTCCCAAATCCTGGAATTACAAGCTAACATCAATGGCCATCTAGATGGCTCGTTCTGTTGGTGCTGCAAGGACATGGCCCACTTCAAAGCCAGAACCAGCATCACACCCCACACCTTTTGAAGCAGTGTAGACCTGGCTGTCCTGGAACTTGCTCACAGGCTGGCCTCAACTCAGAGAACTACCTGCCTCTGCTTCCTGAGTGCTGGGATTAATTGTATACAATGGAACACCTAACCACCAGCCCCAGGTAAAGTCCCACGTAGCCAAGGTTAGCATCAAGCTCAGGATGTAGCTGGTGATGTGAAACTACTTCCTGACCCTCCAGCTTCCACCTTCCAAGTGCTAGGATGACAGATGTGCCACCAATGCCAGGTCCCAGATGGTTTTTAGGGTTCCCTGTAGAGCCCCAATTATCTGTGCGGCACAAAGTGAGGACAGCAGGGCTGTGAGAGATGGGGTGAGGTCAAGGGACCTAATTGCTCCCTTGAGGGGTACAGGACATCAACAGGGGTAGGCCCTGCAGCTCCATGAGTTCTATCTGCTGCAAGCTGAGCTGACAGGAGAATCCATCTACCTATTTCTCAGGATTACAAAGGCAACAGGAGATAATAAACATAATTTAGGGCTGGGCATAGTGGTAACGCTTTCAACCCACTCACTCAGGAGAAAGAGGCAGGCAAGTCTCAATGAGTTTGAGGCCAGCCTGGACTACTAGACTGTCTCAAAACCAGCAACAAAACAGATTTGGAGAGCTGTTTGCTCAGTGGCTAGTGGCCACTTAGTATTGAGGTCGTAGCCTTGGGTTCCATACCCAGCACCCATCCTGTTTGCAAGGCTATCCTCAGCTACAGTATGTTGGAGGACAACCAGGGTTACATGGGACCACTTCTGAAGCAAATATTGGTTAGACTTTGGGGCAAGATTCTGTTCTCAGAAGCTATGTTCTTTTAATTATTATTTTTCTAACAGATGAGTATTCTATCTGCATGACAGAAGAGGGCATCAGATCCCATTATAGTTGGTTGTGTGGCACGTGTTTGCTGGAAATTGAACTCAGGACCTCTGGAAGGGCAGCCAGTGCTCATAACCTGAGCCCTCTTTCCATCCCCCCCCCCCTTTTTTTTTCCCCGAGATAGGGTTTCTCTGTGGTTTTGGAGGCTGTAGACGAGGCTGGTCTTGAACACAGGGATCCACCTGCCTCTGCCTCCTGAATGCTGGTACTAAAGGCATGTGCCACCAACACTCTGCTTAGCCCCTTAATCTTAGGACAGATGAACTGAAACAGGGCTGGTGCCAGCCTTCCCCCAGGGTCTTGAAGTGTAACCCCTCAAGGTTTCCCCACCTGCGTGGGCACAGCCTTGCACAGACCGCCCAGTAAGGCAGGCTCCTCCATCACCTGCCTCTTCCTGCAGAGACCCAGTGTTGGCCCTGCAGGCCCCTCCCTTCCCTGGAAGCAGGTAGAAGCCAGAGTCCCACTGCCACCTGGTCTCTGAAGCCATGGTAACCCAGGAATGGATTGCACCTGTGCCCAGAGCTACTTGGCTAATGGATATCTTTGGTTCTAGACATGCTGAAATGGGTCCCTAGCACCTAGGATTCTGCGGGGAACTCTGATGCTAGAACTGCCACAAATACACCATGATCCCCAACTGTAGGAGAGGCCCAGAAGTCAACTTTGTCACACTAAACAGCCTGGATGGCTACTGACAGCTGGGTGGGGCAAATTACATGACCTCTTTTTCTGGCTTGCTGTCACATAGCTGAAGCTAAACCCTGAGCTCACCATGTATGTAAACCAGGCAGGCCTTCAAGTCCCTCATGCTGGGACGACAGGCGAGTGCCACTGTACCCGGTCCTTGGTCTGATTTAGCGATTGTCTCACTCTGTAGTGGTGTCGAATTTGTGGCAACATCCTGACTCCCTTTCCTAGTGTTAGAATAACAAATGATAGCGATGCACCCAGTAGATTCCCAGTTGTTTCTGTGTGCGTGTGCGCCAGTGCATGAACACGGTGTGTTGAGGCCAAAGTAGGCCATGGGGTCTCTGTAACTTTGTACCTCTTTGCTTTTAACAGAATCTGGCTGTGTAGCCCTGGGTGACCTGAGACAGCTGCACTCCAACTCAGAGATCCTCCTGTCTGCATTCAGAGTGCTGGGACTGAGTGAGTATGCCACCATAAATGGCCTGCCTTCTTTGTGACAGGGCCTCACTGAAGCTGAAGCTCATTCCAGCTAGGCTGGCTGGCTACTGAGCTCTAGGACCCTCCAAACATGGAGCGTTTGGGCCCACATGGCCGTTCATGGCTTTTGATGAGCAGCTGGGATTCAAATGCAGGCCCCCATGCCTGTCTACACAGGCATGGACCCCATAGTCCAATTAAGGCTGAGGCTGTGGCTCAGGGCAAGTGTGGCAAGACATCTGGACAGTAACCATCCCTATTCCTGGGGCAGCAGGCCATGGCAAGTGGATGGACTGAGCAGCTGGGGTCACTGGTCTCTGTGGGAAAACCCAGCACTGGATGCCAGAGGCCAGGCCAGTCTATACAGTAAGTTCCAGGGTAAGACACACCACTTTAAAACGGGGCCCACAAGCGGCCAAACAGAATATTGCCAGCCCAGGTACTCTTATCCCAGTGCCTTTGAGAACTGCTGGGGATGGTGGGTCCACCCCTAACACTAGAGAGGTGGAGGCAGGATGAGTTAGAAGCCAGCCTAGGCTGCCCCTGCCTTATAAGATTGACAGGGTGTGGTACACACCTTTAATCTTGGCACTGGGGGAGATGGGCTAGCCTAATCTATGTAATGACTTCCAAGACAGCCAGGAATATGTAAAGAGACCACCAATGAAAAACAACACCCCCCCAAAATGCTGTGGTGGCACACACCTGTAATCCTAGCACTCGGGAAGCAGAGGCAGGTGGATCTCTGTGAGTTCGAGCCCAGCCTGGTCTACAGAGCAACTCAGGACAGGCTCCAAACCTAGAGAATCCCTGTCTCAAAAATCATAAAAAAAAATGAATAAAAATAAAAATGGCGGTCAGGAGAGGCAGGTAGAGAGCAAAGGTTGCTAGCTATGGCTCATGTCTACCACTGAAGCATTAAGGAGGCAGAGGCAGGAAAATCTCAATTTACAGGCTAGCCTGGGTTGCAGAGACCTTGTGTCTCCAACACAAAAGACAGGCATGGGAGGAAATCTCTCTGGGTTGGAGACCAGCCTGGTCTACAGAGTGAGTTCCAAGACAGCCAGGGCTACACAGTGCAAACCTGTCTGGAGAAACAGAAACATGAAAACACACACACACAAAGTCCCACAAGTATGATTTCAGCACTCTTGTGATCACTGACATGTTCTCACTATGTAACCCAGGCTGGCCTAGAAACTGCCATCCTCCTGCCTCAGGTACCACAGGCTTCCACAAGACTCATAACTCATGGCAGTGAGGTGGAGGGGCAGCCCCTCCCCCACTGCACTGTACACTTCCTGTTTCTCAGCCCCCTCACAGCCTCCCATTCCTAGCAACTGGGGCTCTGCAGCTGAGCTGTGCAGGCCGATGACATGCAGCCGGGACCACAAGCCCCAGCACTTACTTCTACAGTGCTGACTCTGGGTCCATGTCAGCATGTATGACTTTTACAAGTGTTAAGGGGTACGCTCTAGCCTCAGGATCCTTGAACTGGAAGAGGCCTCTCCACTTTCCTTACAGCCCACTGGGGCTGAGTTTGACTCTGATGGGTGGGTGGGCAGAGGTGAAAGGGCCGCCCAGCCCTTGTGTGGTTGCTACAAGCTGTGAGGAGGCTCTTATCTAGATCTCTTCAGATCTGCTGGGGTCTCTCTACCCCAGAGGGCAGCAGGGCATTTCCTGTGCATGGGGCTGAGTCAGCTCAGCACAGGCCAGCGCCTCAGCTGTGCTCCCTGGAGTCCACTGGGGGCCAGAAGGGACCCTGCTCCCACACCCTCAGTGGGGAAGGAGGCCTTGGGGAGGAAGGGAGATGGAGAGGCATTGCTTCCTCCCTCCCTCAGCCCTGCCTTTTCCACCTGGCGAGCGCGAGCAATGGGCCAGGAGCACAGTGGCAGCTTTCTTTCTCCATTTTGTTTGGTTTTGCAAACGCACGGAAGCAGGTCCCCTGCCACAACACAGCTTCACCATCCCCAGGGGCAGCCACGGTGCCGACAGGAACAAGGACAGAGGCTATTGGGCGATGGCTGTCACACTGCAGTGCGCGTGGGTGTGCTGGGCTGCTTCAGCCGCAGGGTTCGGCACAGCCAGCCTGCGAAGTCCACCTCCTCCCCCTCGGAGTGCTTGATGAAGGCGTGGTTCTGAAAGAGGCAGGGCATCAGTCACAGCCTGGGATGTCCTCTGTGTGGGGGTGCCCCTGGCCTCTGCCTGCTCCAGGCCACAAACTCCACTCAGAACAGCTGCACATCCCCAAGCCTGGCTGAGGGTATGTGGGGATAAATGACAGTACCTATGACCCTGCCTGTGCCTCCTTCACAGGGTAGGTTTGGCCTGGTTACAGTGGGGCCAGGACACCCTCTCCTCTTTCTCGGCTTTCTTCTTTTTGTTGTTGCTTTTTGAGACAGGGTTTCTCTGCGTAACCTGGCTATCCTGCAACACACTCTGTAGATCAGGCTGGCTCCAACTCAAGAGATCCTCCAGAGTGCTGGGATTAACGGTGTGTGACCCCACTGCTTTTTCCTTTTGTGACAGCCCTAAACTACTATGCAATCAAAGACGACCTTGGCATTTTAATACTTTTGCCTCAACTCCCAGGGTGCCAAGAAGATGCACTAGTGCTGAGGCTGGCCTCCCACTATGTTAGCGCGGCAGGCATGCGCCACCACACCCGTGACTAGCATGGCTTTCTCTTCCAGGGGCCTAAGAGACAGATGGCGCTTAAGGCAGATTAGGCCTGTGCCATGGGACTGCTGAGGTCTGCCGTAAATCCCACCATGTAAGAGGGCTTCATTTTCCTGTCACAGAAAATCCCTGCCTCATGGATGGCCCGGGCCTCTGGGTGGCGTGAGGTGGCCATGCAGACAGCCCCACAGCACCTGAGCACAGGTCACACCTCCACTCACCATCAGCATCTTCAGATCCGCTCGCTCTGCCGGGTTCTTAATGAGGCTGGGATGAGGGGACAAATTGGGAATGTCACTCATTAGCTACAGTCCAGACATTCTGAGGTGTGTGTGTGTGTGTGTGGGGAGCTGCCTACCAGTAGCCCTTTATTTATTTATTTTTAACTCTTTTTGGGTTCATGTTGCACAGGCTGCCTTTGAACTCACTAGCAGAGGATAACTGTCCTCCAGAGTGCTGGGATGTCAGGAGTGCAACCCCAGCCCCCACCCCCCAACTAAATTTCTAATGAACTAGCGAATGCAGAGGGAGCTTGCAACTCTACTACTCAGCACACAAGAAGCCTGCCTCCTGGCCCCATTGTGTTCAGAAAACACCTCACTACAGCTGACCAAACTTCAAGGACTGAGGATTCAGAGGCTCAGCTAACCACCTCCCCCAACAGATGTCCACTGGGTGGGACCTCTGGGACAGGACCAGGGGCCGTGCATAGGCCCCCAGGTTTGGGGGACACACTGACCCCCAACTGCACATAGTAGCTGGCCCAGGAGCCAATGGCTGGAGTGTGGAGCTGCCTCACCCATCCCCGGGGCCCCACCTCACCATTTATTCACAAACTCCTGGAAGTCCGAGCTGAACACACCACTGGGCAGCTTGGGAGGTGGCTGTGAAGGACAGGGAAGGGTCACTTGGGTGGCTGCAGGGACTCTGGCCACTCAATCACTGTGCTGAGCTTCTCCAGTTTAGCTTTTCAATACCATCAAGTTGGTGGGCGGAGACGCCCTGTGGTACAGGTGGAGCCCTTCCTGTGAAGCGTGGCTCCAGGACTTCCTGGGAGAAGCAGTAGCTGATCTGGAGTCACTGCCAGGAACAGTGGCAACCCTGTCACCCAGGCTCAGTCATAGCTGGCCAGGAGGGTCCACAGCCCATGTTCACCAGTGACTCTTTGTCCTGGGGATGTACATCCACAAATGACCTTGGTTCCTTCTTGAGACAGGCTTGGATTTTTTGTTCCATTATCGGCAGTTTATCCTTTTGAGTCAGGGTTTCGAACTGTAGCTAAGATTGATTTGGAACTCACTATGTGACTGAACTCAAGGCCATCCTCCTGCGTTAGCCTCAGGTACAAGGGTAGTAGGTCAGAAGCAAGCCTGCTCCAGGAGCTCTCTGGACCCAAACACATCTAACTTCCTACTGGGGAAGGTGGGGACCACAGGGGTGCTATGAAGAAACATCACCTTGTGTGTGAGGTCCTGAAGTAAACCTAGCCCCTCATTGGGTGTGCGTGGGGTATTCCAGGTGTCCCTAGCTCACAGCATCTGCAACAGGGCTGTAGTTCCCTCCCCCAGGCAACATCCACAATGGGTCTGGTAACTCCCTGAGAAAAGTTTCCGAAGGCCAAGGGCACACACCTCATTCACAATGTAGTCCAGCAGCTCAAAGATGGCCATGGCAGGTCGGCTGTCCATCCCATGACCTACTTGGCAGGACAAAGGACAGATAACTGGGGGAGACAAAACTTAGAGGGTGCCCCTGCCTGGCCTCACTCCTGCAGGCATATCCCAAGGAATCACTCATCTAACTGGGGGTGCTCCCAGCCCAGTCAGTCACAGCCCCTGGCACTCTTAGGGCTTGGCAGGTGGGGGAGGGGTCTGGTGACTAAGCAAGGACACTGATATGACCTTGCAGAGCAGCTGCTGAGGACATGGAGCAGGGGGCCGACAGGTGGTGAGCCTTGCTCAAGGCACTGATGGCTAGCTGCTGAACTGTGCTGTCCGCCTGTCCAGCCACGGGTGCTGCACTGAGGCTGCAGCAGGGTAGTGAGCTGGCCTGGGTGTCACCATCACAGCTCGCCAGAAGACTGCCCCCCCTCCCCACCACCCCCCTCCCCGTGCCATCAAGGAGTCAGCTGAAGAACATGCCCTGTAATCCAGTGTCAGGATGCGCAGCCAGGAGGGGGCTCTCTGCTCATTAAAGGGACACACAGCAAGCAAGTCCAGCCACACACAGCAACTTCCTATTGTGCTTAGTGAGACCAAGGCACATAGTCACACAGTGTGCACTCCCTGACAGGAAATGTCTAGAGGGGACTGAGGGCCAGGCATCAGAACATGTGAGTTCCTTTAGCTAGAGGGGACAGGTTCTCCCAGCTCTGGATGTACTAACCACTGGGCGGCAGGGCCTCCAAGAAGCAAGCTTCAGAGTTTAGCCGTTTCCAGTCACAAAATGTCCACACTCCCCGACAAGCTGCTTAAATCCTAGCACCTGGCACTCTGCACAGGCTGTCCCCACACCAGGACTCTGCCCCGACCCCCAGTGGCTGAGGTGGCCACTCAAAGGGCTGGATGTCTCCGCAGGACCCCTGGCTTCCTGTGCAGGTGAGGCCCTAGCCCCAGGGATGTCACCAGGTTGAGGAACAGGCTGCTGGCAGTGACTGGCTCCCTTTGCACCCCAGCCCCACTTATTTTCGTGAGGAAATGCTGGGAAACCCAGCAGCTGGCCAATGCCTGCCCCAGAGAGGAGCTTCCGGCCTTCCAGCTGGCAGCAACAGGTGCAGCTGCCTTGGCCTTTAGGGTGAGACGCTCACTGCTTGCAGCTCTGTCCCCAGGAAGCCTAGGACCATCTGAGGACTGCTGACCACAGCATGCCCCGTCCAGAGGACAGCTGGTGCAGAGAAAGGCCCAGCAGGATGGCAGCTGGTCCCATATCTGTCCCTCCCAAGATAGCTGCCCTGTCCCGTACCGCTGATGGGGCGTCCAGGCGGCCTGGGCCTCGGCGAGACACTATGGGGCTCTCCGTCTGCGCCATCGACCACAGGCCGGCCAAAGCTGGCCTCTAGTTCCTTGGCATCAGGTGGGGGGATGGGGTACCTCCCGATGGCCAGCTCCACCAGCGACAGTCCCATGCTCCAGATGTCCGACTGCACAGAGTAATGCGTGCCCTGTAGCCGCTCTGGCTGGAGAGGAGACAGGTACAGAGCTGGGGTTGGCAGCAATAGGACAGGGACCCTACTAAGAATGTGTGCAGAGGAGGCCAGGACACTCACAGACATATAGGAGCGTGTTCCCACAAATGAATTGGCCATGGAGTCAATCAGCTGGCCGCTCACCCCGAAGTCACACAGCTTGATCTCACCGCGACAGTTCACCAGGATGTTGGAGGGCTTCACATCTGGAGACACGGCAAGGGGTGAGGCTGAGCCTGCTGTGGCAGCGTGCACACGCACGCACTCACACCCACTTACCTCTGTGCATGATCTGGTGCTTCTCACGGAGGTATGCCAGGCCTCGGAGTACCTGCAGGGAAGAAGCACGGTAGCCAGGTCAGAGGTAGGTAACCTCTGTGCCGACAGCACCAGCTTTAGGCTGCAACGACCTTCCCCAACCACAGGAGAATAGTGCCATGGCAGCTGAGCGCCACATTAAATACCCAAGCCCCACACAGACACCTGTAGGAAGCACATGGTCACTGTCTATATTTGAAAGCACAGGGCCAAGGGTAGCCTCAAACTCACTGCAATCCTCCTGCCTCAGCCAACTGTTGAGATGACCAGTCTGTAGCCCTATCTGACTTGGAACTCACTATATAGACCAGGCTGCCTGTCTCCTAAATGCTGGATGGGTGCTCGATCCATAGCCAGCTTTGTGTGGTCATGGAGGGGCTAGCAGAGAACCCCAAAAAGATGAGGACTTGACCTGCTCAGTCTCCTAGGGAGAAGCTGCCGGTGGAACACCAGCAGCTGGCAAACTCACCGCAATGCTGACCTTCCCCAAGATGTCCTCAGGGATCCGCTTGGCCTCCTTGAGCACCTGGTCCAGTGAGCCACCATCCTACATGCAGAGATGGCAGCAGCTGAGGAGCTGGCCTTGTCAAGAAGCCCAACCACCAGCAGCCTCGGCTCTCCACAGGTCCCCAGGTAGGGGAGTGGTGTGGGAGGCTGTGGAGCCCTGAACCTGAGTGATGGTGGTGACAGACCACACCTCTACAAGAGCCAGCTCCTTGTTTCAGAAACAGTGGGGAAAAGGTGGTGACACTGGAGTTCTTTGGACAAGATGGGACAGGCCTGACTCACAGCCATTTGCCCTCAGGGGGCTGTGCCCCACAGATCACCAATATGGCTGTTTCTCACACCCAGGGCACCAGCCTGATTATACTCAACAGATAAGGAAATACTGTCCAGGTTGTCACACCTGTGTGTATTTCCAAACTGACACAGGAAAATAGGACCTCAGAAGATGAGGTCAGAAAGGGGCCTCTCCTGTACTCCCCTGCCACAGTGCTCAGAGGGACACACAGGGCAGGTCCAGAAAACCCAGCCGTATCTGGAGCTGC
This sequence comes from Cricetulus griseus, assembly GCF_003668045.3. Lineage (NCBI taxonomy): Eukaryota > Metazoa > Chordata > Mammalia > Rodentia > Cricetidae > Cricetulus > Cricetulus griseus. Next base: position 101,898,353 of record NC_048598.1, on the reverse strand, counting down.
TAGGACACACAGGTGGACTATCACCCAGGTGGCTGGCCTCCCAGTGGGCCTGTGCAGCTGTTTAGAGTCACTGGAGCCCAAGATTGGAGGTGGCCCTGGCTGGGCACTGGGGAAAGGACAGGGCTGCTGTCTACCGAGGGCAGCAGGGGTGACTGCTTCTGTCAGGCCACACTGGGCCATGCGGGGTGCTGAGGAGGGCCTGGCCTATCTGCTGAGGCCTAACTGGCCTCTTCCCAACTCTACACCAGGAGCTCCCTGAGTGTGACAGCTATACACATCCCTAGGCATGGCTGAGAGTCCCTGGGTGTGAGCTTGGATGATCATAGCCTGGTCATAGTGTCCAGGGCAAGATGCATAACTTCAGATACTACCTGCAAGTCCCTGCATGTGCCCCTAGTGCTCTATAGACTGTCACCATCACAGTGTTGTGGATTATTTGTTTAACTATACAAAGATGTGTTGCATTTGTTTATGTTGCAAAATATTTGTTTAACTATGTAAAGATGTGTTGCTGTTTTTCCTTACCTGCCTAAGGCCTAATTGGTCTAATAAAAAGCTGAACAGTCAATAGCAAGAGAGGAGGTATAGGCAGGAAGGACTTTGAGGCAGGGAGAGTAAGTAGGAGGAGGAATTTCAACTTGGGGAGGCAGGACACCAGGGACCAGCCAGCCAGCCATGGAGTAGGACATACAGAATGAAAGCAAGGTAAAGGATGAATAGAAACAGGTTAAATTAAGTTAAAAGAGTCTAGTGGGATAAACCTTAACTAAGGCCAAGCCTTCATAATTAACAGTAAGTCTCCATGTCTTTATGTGGGAGCTGGTTGGCAGCTCAGAGAAAACGCCAACATCACAGACAGCACCACACATTTTCTTTTTTGTTGTTGTTTTTGTCTTCCTTCCTTCCTTCCTTCCTTCCTTCCTTCCTTTCTTCCTGAGACAGGGTTTCTCTGTGTAGCTTTAGAGCCTGTCCTGGAACTTGCTCTGTAGATCAGGCTGGCCTTGAACTCATGGAGATCCTCCTGTCTCTACCTCCTGAGTGCTGGGATTAAAGGCGTGCGCCACCACTGCCCAGCTGTATCAGATATTTTCTTGTGAAAGACTCAAACACAGATGAAGCAGGCTGAGTCGCAGAATCTTCTGCTCTCCCTGACACGCCTCTACAGCTGCCACACACACTGTGGAGGACAGTGTGAGCACCCCAGCAGGCTCCAAGCAGCTGTGTCATACCTAAGGACACACAGCAGCAGCTCCTCTTGTACAGTAAGTAACAGCTGGTTCTGCAGTGGGAGCTAGGAAGGTGGCCTCTGAGAGGTGGTCCTGGTGGGAAGTATGGCCTTGGAAGAGGATGGCAGGACCCCACTTCTCCCTCCCCTTCTTCTTGGTGGGATGAACAGCTCTACCCCACAGGAGCCTTTTCTTAAGATGGGGCTGAAACATTACATATCAGAGACAAGCGCTCTGTGTACACAAGCATATAAGAGGAGACAGAGGTCCTGTCAGCCCAAGGGCAGGCCACAGCACATGTACTGTTATAGCCTGGGTGTCATCTTGCCCTTCCCAAGGTCTGGCTGAATGTGAACCACCATAAAGTGGGACTCAGAGCTGCACCAAAGGCCACAGCTGCATCCTTCTCCCGTGATTGACAGGTTCTCTGGTGTGCTGTCTAGCACAAGCCACTAATAGAGAGGACAGCCCACTGCTGCCTGTCCCTAGGAGCTAAGCAGGTGGCTCAGTCACTGAGTGTAACCTCTGGAGCCAAGCACAGTTTCTGTGGCATCCTAAAACTGCAAGTGGACTAGAGCCAGGACCAGTCAAATGACCACCCAACACCACCCCCAAGCTACCCTTCCTCCCAGGACACACCCATAGCAGGTGATCTACGATTTACAACCAAATTCCATCTGCAAGGAAGGTCAGAGTGGCCTTCTTTTCAATCCTTTCAGACAGGGTCCATATGGTCTTGCACTCCTCTCTTGCTGCCTCTGCCTCCCTAGACTGAGATGGTAAAAAAAATACCACTGCTTGGCTTGGTTTTGTTTTGTTCTGTGATAGTACCTCAAACTCAAGGCAATCCTTCTGCCTCTGGGAGCCTCATATATCAACACAGCTGCCCAGTGTGGGAGGTACCTGCAGACTTGGAGCACTCCTGTAGCACTGTGCCTAGCTGGGCTGCCAGCCACTGTGGCAGTGAGAGTCAAGTTCTTTGACACACAGGATAGAGTCCCCTTCCTACAGAGGACCAGGAGGCCTTTGACGACACATCTATGAAGAGATGGGAGGAGGGGGCCACACACCCGGGCCTGCTCCTCCCTGAGGCAAACAGGGTAGGCTCAAGGGAGAGACAGGCCAAGGCCATGTGAGGGGCTCCCACCAGCTAGGTGCATCTAAGCTCACATTCACTCCCTGCTTCCCATACAAAATGGTCCCCGGGTCTGCACACTGGCAAGGCACAGCTGAGAACCACAGCAGCCGCCAAGCCTTGCAGGTGAGTCTCAGGGGTCTGGCACCTGGCACAGCAGGTTGGGGAGCATGGCAGAGACAGGGTAGGATTCTCACTGTCCCCCTTCCATCCTGCCCAAGTCTGGAGACCCAGACTGTTATCTAGAGAGTGAAGTGCAGGCTCCCATCTGAAGCTGGGGCCCACGTGCCTGAGTGCATTCTCCCCAGCTCAGAGCATGACAAACAGCTACTAGAAGAGGAACCCACTTCCCACAGTGGGCACATGTGTAATGTGGGGACCACATCCTGCCCTGGGTCCCAAAGACCACAAATTCATGCCCCACTCACCACTGCCCCACACCCCCGCCGGGAGCAGTGGGTAAGGAGGGTGGATGGGAACAGAGAGCCCTCACCATGTGCTCCATGCAGATGCTGATCTCGCCATCACTGTAGAAAGCCCCATAGAAGCCCACAATGTAGGGTGAGTTGCACTCATGCAGCACCTGCAGCTCCCGGATGATCTGGTTGCGGACGGCTGGTTTGATCTCCAGATGGATCAGCTGCAAGGGGGAAGAGTGGCTGTTGAGTGAGGGGAAGGGTATTCTGGCCACAAAGCCCCCACAGACCCAATCCTGGGCGTATGCTTGTGAGAAGGGAAGACATCACCTACATGGCCTTACATGAGTGCCCAGGTACCTTTGTTTCCAATGCTTAAAGTGGGGAATATTAGGGTTCCCAAATGGTTGACAGGCACATAGCATGATTGCCCACACACTGGAATATTATTCACCATGAGCAGGAGTGCAGCTGACACTCACAATGTGGTGAGACCATAAGGACATCATGGTCAGTGAGAGACCCAGACACAAGACTCCACAAGAAATGCCTAAAACAGGCAAATCCACAAATGGGCAGAGGATTCATAGGTGCCTGAGATAGGCTAGGGTAACAGCCCCCGGGGACGCAATGCTTTTAGTCTTTCAGTAAAACTGGCCTAAATGAAGATTTTTAAAAAAAGGGAAAGTAAGGCCAGGCGATGGTGTTAGTCCCAAACAAGGGTACTCGGCACTACACCAACATCCATCCCAACAGGCCAAAGGAACACATCGCCATGATGCTCCCTCCTCCCCTGGGTCAGGCAAGGAGAGCATCCCAGCACACACATACCAAAAGGGGTCTGATTCAGGGGGCACCTCATCTGAGGACTTGCTCCAAATGGCCACTTGGGCAGAGCCTGATATAACTGATCATTGGAATGGGCTCTTTAAAAGTCAGTTCAAGCCAGGCGTTGGTGGCGCACGCCTTTAATCCCAGCACTTGGGAGGCAGAGGCAGGCGGATCTCTGTGAGTTCGAGGCCAGCCTGGTCTCCAGAGCGAGTGCCAGGATAGGCTCCAAAGCTACACAGAGAAACCCTGTCTCGAAAAACCCCCCAAAAAAATAAATAAATAAAAATAAAAAGTTAAAACCATGATGGGCATGGTAGTGCACACCTTTAATCCCAGCTCACAGAATGCAGAAACAAGCAATCTGTGTGTTCAAGGCCAGCCTGGTCTACAGAGTTGAGTTCCAGAACAGACAGGGATACACAGAGAAACCCTATCTTGAAAAAAACCAAGATAAAATAAAATAAATAAAACCACAAAATGGAAGCCCAGAATGGGGACACACACTTGAGGACCCTGCCCTCAGGAGGCTCAGGAGTCCAGGTCAGCTTCAGCAACAGAGCAAGAGTTTTGCCAGCCTGGCACAATGGCACACGCCTTTAATCCTGGCACTCAGGAGGCAGAGGCAGGCAGCTCTTTCTGAGTTCAAGGCCAGCCTGATCTACAAAGTGAGTTCTAAATAACCACAACTATGTAGTAAGACCCTGTCTCAAAAATGTTTCCTCAAAACCACACTAAGCCAAACCACAACAGAAAGCAAGTAAAACACATGAGAATGGTATTTTACACACAAAGGATGAGCATCCCTCATCTGTGAACCACAAACATTCTAGAACCCCAAAAGCTGAATCAGGCCTAGTACAGTAGCCCAGACTGGTCTGGACCATCTCATGGCCCTGCCTCACAAACACTAGGCCCAACCAACACCTGTGCTAAGCCCATGCCTTCTGCCTCAGTCCTACTAATTAAGAGTGTTTGCACATGGGCCTGTGGAGTAGGACTGCATCTCTTGGTGCTCACATTACCCGGGCCTGTGGAGGTCCAGGTCCATTCTGAGAACCTTGGGCAAGATAGAAGCGAATGCAGAACAGAGACCCGGAGTGCATCAGGCATTCCAAGTAGGGCAAGGCCACAGATGAGGGAGGCTCTCAGTCACCACAGAGCTTCTTGGATACAGTTAATCTGATGCTGGTGGGACATCACAAGTTCTGAGGTGGAGGAGGAAGCACTGACAGGAATGTGGACAGTGCAGTGAGCCCCCACAAGCATGCCAACCGCCCTGATGAGAAGCCAGGGGCAAGTGTTACCACCTCCATCTTGTGTGGACATCCTGGAGGAGGCACATGAAAGGCTGTCATCTCTTTACCTGATGCAGAAACTTCTCTGCCCTAGTCCTGCTGGGTAGGGACTAGCAGCTGAGGGTCTGTTTGGTTATCAATGAGTTGTACTGCCCCCAGTTTCCCAGAGGACATGGAACTGCATGAAAACACCCGAACTGCCCCTGGTCCAGGCCTGACTGTAGGTCTCTGTGTGTCCCCTGCTGGAAGTGTGGCCAGGCCTTGAGCAGAGCCATCCTCCTCTGTCAGTGAGATGTAGAGATGGGATGCAAGGGTTGGATCTCACTTCCTTTCTGACTAGAAACAGAGTCTGCAAGATGTGTACTGCCTACAGTGCAAGATTCAGGAGGCTCCACCTTTGACATGTCATGGCAGCCAGTCCAGAGCCTGGACCATGAAATGTGGATGTTTCCAAGAGCATGCAATCCTAGCGCAGCCTTAGCCTCACTCTCACTGTGCCACAGGTCTGTCACCAACTCCCAACAACCACACACACCAGCTCTGCACATGCTGCCCTTGGTAGGGATCAGTTGGCATGGAGACATGGCCTCTGGGTCACACAAGTTCCAGGCAAAAAAGCCACTGGCCATGGAGAAGCAGCTTCCAGTCCAGGTTTGTCACAGCCCTACTTGAATTCTGCTGACCCTATCTGGCTCAAAGCACAAGGTGCCTGGGACTATAATAGAGCAAGGATGTCACTGGAGGCTGGACCAGTCACAAACAGATGGAGCGTGCAGACATGTTGGGCCTTCTGTATGGTCCATCATGGCAGATAATCACGTGACAGAGCAGGCATGCTGACCAAGGGAGCAGTGGGGACAACTTTTGAAGTAGCCCCATACAGGGGTGACCTGCATCCAGATGTCTGTCCACACACTCTGCACCTCTGATGCAGCCAACATGTCAGGGAGCTCCTGGGTTCCCACAATGACTCGGGACTCCTCTTCAGGTCCCTGCTGCCCTCGGAATGCCACAGCAATCCTCTGCACTAGGCAGTTGGAGATTCCAGGGAAGAGAGAGGCACACTGAACAGGAAACCCCGGGCAGGGAAGATGTGGCTCCCTTTGCTCAACAGGCCACTCTTTCAAGACTTCTAGAAACACCAGAGACCGATGTACAGTTGTCACAATTGGCGGTGTCCTTATCTCACCTTTCCATACCTTAAGGAGACTCTTGGCACTAATGGAGAGGAGCCAGCAGGCAGGCAGAGGGGCCCCCTCAGCTGGTCAGAATTCTGCAGAGTGAGGACAGCTCAGCCTCTTGCACCTCATTGGCCAAAGCCCTTGGGGCTCAGCAAACACTCATTCACTAGCCTCCTTGTGGCTGGAATGGAGGTCTGCTAGGCTGAGGCTGTGAGCTTTCAAATTAAAGAAAAGCAGGAAACTGAACCATGACAGAGTGGTCCTCATCCAACCATGAGGAGGGAAGCAGGGACACTGCTCCAAAGTGGCCTTCAGGGCTACTCTGAGGCCCCAGCACAGAGGCAAACCCACCATCACACTGTCCACTCTTCCTCAGTGGTCAGAGCTTGCCTGGTTTACTGAGCCCTGGGCTCATTCCCAGCATGGCTCCAAATTGGATCAACCCTTCTGCTGTACGAATGTGTACATCTGGCAGTCCTGCTTCTCTGGAGATCAGACTGATGAACCTGTTTAGTTTTCCATGTAGGATCTTATGTAGCACAGGCTGGCCTGGAACTCCACATGCAGCTGAAGATGACTTTGCACTCTTGATCTTCCTGGGACAACAGGCATGTACCACACACTGGGGATGGAACCTAGCTCTGCCCACTGAGCCAAGGCTACCACCACGGACTAATAGACATGGAAACTCCACATGTGGCCTTGTTCTAGCTAGTGGCCAGTAGTTCACAGTCCAGTCCTGGCAATAGTTTTGTCTTGGATGAGGAAGGACCTGGGGTCTGATGCATGCTAGGCCAGCACTCCCCAATACAGCACATCCCCAGATCCAGAATTTGGCAGGGGGAAGCAATTCCCTGAGTTTCAGGACAGCCTAGTCTGCATAGCAAGATCTAAGCTAGCCAGGGCTACACAGTGAAACCCTGCTCCAGCATCACATGACTGAGAAGCTGAGCACAGCACAAATGCCCACCCTGGCCTCCTCACCTTTCTGGCCATGATGAGGCCTGACGGCTTATGCTGGGCCTTAGTGACCACACCACCATTGCCAGCTCCCAGCTCTGAGATCCTTTCAAAGTCATCGTCCTTGAGTTCCCCGACCTTGGCCTTCTGGGTAAGGAAGGCCTCCAGTCGCTTCCTTTGCTGCTCATCCAGGTCCAATTCCTCTAGCTTCTTCTGCAGGTCCACCAGGTTCGCCCTACAGAGCCCCAGGAGCAGAGGATGAGCCAAGGACCCAAACCCCAGGCCTGCACTCCAGGATCCCCATGTATGGAGGCATTGTGACAAGCTGCCCCAGAGAGACCACATGAGGCGGTGAAGGAGCTAGAGGCCAGGTGTGCCAATGCCTAGGCCAGGACCTCACTTTTGCTGAGGGAATTTCAAGTAACTCTGCATCCAAAAACCAGGACTCTAAGGTGATTGACTAAAGCGGTAGCAGCCACAACTGTGATTTAATAGTGTGTGGTTATGCTAATCAAACCTGAGGCTTCCAGCGCATGACTTCTGCCAGCCCCTCACTCGGGGTTTCTAGACAGGGGCTCTATCTTTCAGGATGGGGTCTAAAAGTTACTCAGACTGCCCTTGAATTCACTCTATAGCCTAGGTTAGCTTAAACTGGTGATCTTCATGTCTCAGTGTCAGGGGCAATTAAAAAATCTGTTCCTACCACTCTGTCTTCAGGAACGAGCAAGCCACCCACCCATCCCATCCTGTTCTCTCCCATACTGTGAGCCCCCTAGGAGGGAATATAGTGGTCATACAGTACCACAGGCTGCACTGCAGCCCTCAGTACCTCAGTGCCTTCAGCTCCCATAACTCCCAATGGTTGCTCTAACCCATTAGCGTTGGTAGCACAACACAACCTCCAGGGCACTGCACCCACTTCTCTGGTTGACACGTCCTCACTGTGGGCTCGGGTCCCCCAGGCACTTTCTCAGATACCTCAGGTACCCACATGTCATTACCATGACTTCCAGATTGGAAACCGTCCACACCCACTCCTACAACAGCATCCCATAACCTCCCCAGGCCATCTTTACACCTTGTCGGACCCTCAACACCTACCTTACTTCTCAGGTACCCCACCAACCTGACTGGGCCCTCACTCTGCTGTCCGTTGGGGAGTCCTTCCGTCACACTGATATTCCCACAGAGGAATGCCTCCCCTAAGCTTTTCTGACAGACAACCCCCTGGTCTGTGCTCTCTGGGGACACCCCTTTCACCGCAGGAAGGCCAGCCTTCACCTCCCTGTGCTCCCAGCAAACCCTTATACCCAACCTTATTTGATGAACCTTCCCTCAACCCTCTTTCAGGAATGTCATGTACCCCACCCCATCCCAGTGAGCCAGTCACCCTTGTCTTCCTCCCAGGGAACCACGTCCCCCATACAGGCCTCATCTATCTCCTGCAGGCTCTGTACCTGAAACCACTCCACCCACCTCACGAGACTGAGCAACCCTGCCGTGTTCTCTGTCTCACCATCTGGAAAGCCTCAGTCCTTCCCCCCCACCCCCTCCACCCCCGCGACCCCTTTCAGGTATCACATCCCTTCCGCCTGCTTGGTTCTCCTTTCAGAACCCTCTCCATCTCCTTCAGGACCCGGCTTTCTGTGCTCATGCGACCTCCTCAGCTCCCCTTTCCTGGCAGCAGAGCCACCCTGTAAGACCCCGCCCCTTTTCCCCAACCCGCCTCAGCCATTGCCATCCTCAGACTCCAAGGTTCTCTCTTTTAAAACCAGGATGCTCTCAAGGCCACGCCCACCCACCTCGTGCCCCACCCCTCTGTGCTCACGGGCCACAGGGCTCTCTCAAGGCCCCGCCCCTCTCCTCTCCGGCTAAGCAGCTGTCAGACCACACCTCACCTCTCTGGCCCCGCCCTCTCACCAGGCTTTGTTCTAGTCTCCACGGCCACGCCCCTCTCACCTCAGTCCACACCGCTTTCTGCTCAGGCCCCGCCCCTTTCCTCTCAGTCTGGGCGGCCGTCCCCTCAGACCACGCCCCTCCGCCCAGGGCCCGCCCACTCACTCGGAGGCGCCCTCGCTGGTGGGGGACGGGCCCTCGGCGATGGCGGGGTTGATGGTGAGCGCCGGTAGCACCGGCTTCCTCCGGGCCAGCATCGGGGCTCCGCGGCCGGCGGCGGCGCCTCAGCCGGGGCCCATAGGGGGCGGTGCGACGCGGGCCCGGGGCTGCGGCCTAGGCCGGGCGTGCGGCGGCAGGCGACCGGGCCCGGGACGCCGGGGAGCGGAGACCGCTGCTGAAGCCGAGCGAAGCTGACGCTGCGGCGCAGCCGGGAGGCCGAGGAGCAGGGGGCGGCCACGAGACCGCGGGCCGGGATCTCGCGAGGTCTCTCCTCGCGAGGCTCCGCCCTCAGTTCAGGCGCGTGCGCCTTGTGGCGCCCCTGCCGCTGGGTTACGTCTCCGGCACGTGCTACGGCCGGGCAAACGCTCGGCTGCGCATGCGTCGCAGGTGCTGGGTGCGGGGTGGGGTCAGGAGATCGGGCGGACAGGCTGCATCGAGGGGGCTGTAGGGCGCGCCTGGCTGGAGTGCCCCAGACCGCCTGCGGGTGCCTTCGTCCTGTCAGGCTTGTCTGGATTAGTGTCTTAAGTCACCGCAGCTGAGGAGGGTGGCCTCAGTCACCGCAGCTGAGGAGGGTGGTCTCAGTCACCGCAGCTGAGGAGGGTGGCCTCAGTCACCGTCAGTCACCGCAGCTGAGGAGGGTGGCCTCAGTCACCGTCAGTCACCGTAGCTGAGGAGGGTGGTCTCAGTCACCGTAGCTGAGGAGGGTGGCCTCAGTCACCGTCAGTCACCGTAGCTGAGGAGGGTGGTCTCAGTCACCGCAGCTGAGGAGGGTGGCCTCAGTCACCGTCAGTCACCGTAGCTGAGGAGGGTGGTCTCAGTCACCGCAGCTGAGGAGGGGTGGCCTCAGTCACCGTCAGTCACCGTAGCTGAGGAGGGTGGTCTCAGTCACCGCAGCTGAGGAGGGGTGGCCTCAGTCACCGTCAGTCACCGTAGCTGAGGAGGGTGGTCTCAGTCACCGTAGCTGAGGAGGGTGGTCTCAGTCACCGCAGCTGAGGAGGGGTGGCCTCAGTCACCGTCAGTCACCGTAGCTGAGGAGGGTGGTCTCAGTCACCGTAGCTGAGGAGGGTGGCCTCAGTCACCGTCAGTCACCGTAGCTGAGGAGGGTGGTCTCAGTCACCGCAGCTGAGGAGGGTGGCCTCAGTCACCGTCAGTCACCGTAGCTGAGGAGGGTGGTCTCAGTCACCGCAGCTGAGGAGGGGTGGCCTCAGTCACCGTCGGTCACCGTAGCTGAGGAGGGTGGTCTCAGTCACCGTAGCTGAGGAGGGTGGTCTCAGTCACCGCAGCTGAGGAGGGTGTTCTCAGTCACCGCAGCTGAGGAGGGTGGTCTCAGTCACCGCAGCTGAGGAGGGTGGCCTCAGTCACCGTCAGTCACCGTAGCTGAGGAGGGTGGTCTCAGTCACCGCAGCTGAGGAGGGTGGTCTCAGTCACCGCAGCTGAGGAGGGTGTTCTCAGTCACCGCAGCTGAGGAGGGTGGTCTCAGTCACCGCAGCTGAGGAGGGTGGCCTCAGTCACCGTCAGTCACCGTAGCTGAGGAGGGTGGTCTCAGTCACCGCAGCTGAGGAGGGTGGTCTCAGTCACCGCAGCTGAGGAGGGTGGTCTCAGTCACCGCAGCTGAGGAGGGTGACCTTCAACCCCATCGCTCGTCCTGCCCCACCCTCCCAAGTGAGCTGAGCCTTCTTGTGTGGCTCCTGTGCTGCCCCTGAACCCTGCTGCCTGTTTGGTTTTTATTTTAGATAGGCTCTCAGTGCCCCACACTGACCTGGAAGTTACTATGCTGTCCAGGCTTCACTCCCGCTCCCAGCCAACCCGCAGCCCTCCGCCTCTCTCCCAAGAGCTCCCATTGACGCTCTGGTGGGGCTGAAGCTGAGCTCCCCTCCCCTTCCCAGTCCCCGGCAGTCACCGTCCTAATTTCTATGTGAATCCGAAGACTTCCTGTGATCAGGATCACTTTCTAGCACTCCTTCACAGAGACCTACGTCCTCAAGGACCAGCCACAGGAGGAGAGCTCTGTTCCTTTTCCTGGCTGAATAATATTTCAGTATAATGCTACCATTTGGGGGTTGTTCACTTGTCTGGTTGTTCTTGTGATTAGGAGTGTGCAAATGCCGAGTTAGGCCCCTGTTTTTGACTCTTCTGAGCAGGCATAGAAGTCAGAGTTGCAGGTTATATATTGGTGTTTTTTTTTAAAGATTGATTTATTATGTATACAGTGCTCTGCATGTACACCTGCATGCCAGAAGAGGACACCAGATCTCATTACAGATGTTTGTGAGCCACCATGTGGGTGCTTGGAATTGAACTCAGGACCTCTGGAAAAGCAGCCAGTGGTCTTAACCACCGAGCCATCTCTCCAGCCTCCATATGTTTTTACTTGTTGTTTTAGGGTACGGCTACATATCCCAGGATGGCCTTAAACTCGGTCATGAGTGTTTGGAACACAGGCATGTGCTGTCCAGCCTCTTCCATATGGAGTTCTCTGCATTTTTTCTCTCTGGTGGTAAAACTGGAACCCTACCATGCCAGGCAAGGGCTCCTCCCCCAAGCTCCATTCAGTTTCATGTTTTTGAGAATCTATTATTTTCTGTTTGCTATAACTGTGTAAGAACAAGCCTCCCCGCCCCCCTTGGTTTTTGAGGCAGGATTTCTCTGTAGCCCTGGCTGTCCTGGAACTCACTTTGTAGACCAGGCTGGCTTCAAACTCAGAAATCTGCCTGCCTCTGCTTCCCAAGCGCTGTGATTAAAGGTTTGCATTACCATACCTTCCCCCCACCTTCGAGACAGAGTTTCTCCCCGTAGCTTTGTAGACCACGTTGGCCTCAAACTCACAGAGATCCACCTGCCTCTGCCTCCCAAGCACTGGGATTAAAGGTGCATACCACCACCACCCAGGTCACTACCATGCCATTTTTAAACAAAAGAAAGGTACCAGGCCTGGTGGTACACAGGGCAGGGAGGCTATGCAGTCAGGCTCTCTCTCGATATATAAAGGAGCAAATCCAACAAAGCTCAAGCCACAGACTAAAGAAAAGTCATTCACAACACCAGCTGGCTAGGGTGACACTCACCTGTCACCCCAGGCCTCAGGAGGCTGAAGAAGAAGGGGCTAGCATTAAAGGCCAACCTGGGCTACATGGTGAGACTGTCCCATAAATCAGTCAAGAATTGGGAACCAGGCGAGTGCTCTGCCCAATGAGACTCGACCCCTGCCACACTCAGGGTTTTGTTAGTTTGTAAAGTTGTTCACAGGCCAGGTGCTGGGCAGGGCTTTGGAGAGACCCGTCTTATATGTGCATTCACACACTACATACATAGGTACTAGGCTGCTCAAGAAGCCACGTCACCCCGGTGCTTTCCGGATGGAAATTTCCTCCACCAGCTCTGTCTGGGGCACATCTGGGGTGGGGTCCTCTCTACCTTTCTCTCTCTCTCTCTACTGTTGGTCCCCTTTGGGCTTGGGTGCCAGCTCCTCTTCCTGCTGAGCCCCACCTGCCCACTTACTCTTGAGGACACATATGCACTTCAGGCACATTTGGGATGGGAACACCTTGTTCTCCAACAGCCCCGGGAATGCTCCTTCATTCCAGTTTATCTTCAGCTGCATGTAATCTTTTTATTGACCCATGATGGACCATAATAAATGCAGCCACTGGAAGTGCAATTCCAGGAACTTTATGTCAGTCCACACCTGTGAAGCCATTCTCCTCCAAGCCAGACATGACTCTTTTCAGTTGTCCCTCTTCTGCCCACAGTGGGTAAGGGTGCAACAGTCAGGAATTATCTCTAACAAAGGACACTGACATCCCAGATAGTTGAAGGGCAGAAGCAAGACCTCTACAAGTTCAAAGGCCTCTCGGTTACAGAGAGGGAGCATGTACGGACAGCACTGGACAAGTAAGACCCTGTGTCACAGCAAGCAATCAGGTGTAATGGCCAATGCCTTAAGTCCCAGCACTCAGGAGGTAGGGGCTGGCAGATCTCTGTGAATTCAAGGCTAGCCTGCTCTACATAGCCAGTTGCAGGACAGCCAGACTACATCATGCCCTGTACCAAAATAACAAAAAGTCTGAAGAACTGCTGTGGGCATGGTCAGGGATGGAACCCTGACTAGAATACAGCTGTGAGGGCTGGGGGCATGGTCAGAGGTGGGCTTAATTCCTGATACTAAATAATAATGAAAGCTTAGCTGCTGTTATTCCTCACTGCTTGCTGCAGAACTCTGTCTGTGCTTTTATCCTGTGTTGTGGCTCTTATCTTGTCTCAGGACTAATGGGATGTCAGAGGTGTGACTGTCTCTGTCCAGATCAGCGGACGTGGTGGATGTGGGTATGATGTCCCAGGTGCTGGATACTGACCCCCATCCCTGTCGTCTAGCCCTCCATAGGAGCTTTATGGCTGGGGTCGCTGGGCACCTCACACCTAGTCGCTGTGACTTATCTTTACCACCCAGCACTTTTGGCTGGTGACCTTTCCCAGCCCATATCTAACTTATCACCAGCTCTAATAACATCCTCGGGGTACTTTGTCCCGGACACACCCGGGAGTAAATGTGCAATGGTTTCTCGATAGTGCTAACTCAAGGTGACACTTGTCTTGCTGCTACAGAAGTGGGGTTGACTCACCTGTGTGAAGGCTGAGGTTGCTGGCAAAGCATCTCTTCCTATCTGGACACTCCAGGACCCCTCTGGGTCGTGATTAACAGCCCAGCTAAATCCATTCCTGCCTACAAACAGCAGATATAAGAAGGTAGACCAGGCTGCCCTTGAACTCACAGAGGTTCTCCAGCCTCTGCCTCCCGAGTGCTGGGATTAAAGATGTGCACCACCAACCCCTGCTGGCTTCATGCTTCTTAGACTTAATTTTTCTTACTTGTGGACATGGGCATGCCACAGAGCATGTGTGGAGGTCAGAGGACCCCTCTGTGGAGTTCTCACTTTTCACCATGGAGGACTCCCAAATGGACCTGGGCTTGCTGAGACCTCTCAATGGCCTTCTAGCCCCACTCATAGTAAATGGAAGTGACTCACCACTGTTCACCATTGGGAGACAGGAGTTCAAAGGGCCACAAGGGTGGTGAGAAAGTGTGTGCACCTGTGTAGCTATTGGGGTGGGGCCTGGGCTGCATGTCAGCCTAGGCCATATTCAGAGACCTAGGTCTAAACAGGAGAGGGTGTGGGGTATGGGGCTCTACAGAGCTGCAGAGGTGGGGGAGTCAGGTGCTGGGGCCGAGGATGCAGTTGTGGAGCAGCAACACAGATTCAGCATGGCGAGACGGAGAGTTCTGGAAAGGTGTGGCATTAATAGCTGTGACATTTAATTGTATATTTTCAAGCAGTCATGAACCTGGAGCAGCACTAAGTGCTTGGCTAGCATGTGTAAGGCTCCAGCCTCCTTCCTCTGGATGGAAATTAATTAATGAAAACGGGCTCGCTTGCAGCATGAGAGTGGAGCTCAGTGGGGAGTGTATTGCAGCTGTGCAAGGACCTAATTCCACACCCAGTAACCATGCCCATGCAGAAGAGACTATGGTTATCAATAAATGCTGCATACCCAAAAATATTTCTTTGAAAAATAGAACTGAGGATCAGCTAGCTGGCTCAAAGGATAAAGACACTCATACTCAACTCAAGGACCTCAGTTCAATCCCTGGTACACACATGGTGGGTGAGATGAGTCCTGGGAGTTATCTTCAGACCTCTCTAGGCACACACATGTGCTCTCACAGCACACACATGTACACAGGCACACACACACACACATATACAACATACACAGCACTCATATGAACACAGGCACACACATATGCACACAAATGGAGACTCCAGCCATGACAGCTCAGGCAGTCAACCCAGCATAGGAGAGGCTCATGAGTTGGATCCAGCCTGGGACACAAGGGCAAACCATCTCCACAGAAGGACAGTAAGTGTAGTGGTTGGCATTGATCATCAAGTTGATGGGATTTAGAGTTGCCATAGAGACAAGCCTCTGGGCCTGTATGCAAGAGATTATCATCAATAGGTAAATGGGAGGGGGGCATCACCCCAAGGGTCCTGGACTCAATAAAAAAAGAGATAGTGAGTTGAGGCACAGTGATCCTCTCTGCTTCCTGACTGCACTGTGCCTGGTCTCCAAGAGGGCTGTATCCTCACACTGAATCAGAATTAACACTTCCATTAATTTTTTTTTCAGGGCTAGAGAGATGGCTCAGAAGTTAAGAGCACTGGTTGCTCTTCAAGAGGACCTGGGTTCAATTCCCAGCACCCACATGGCAGTTACCTGTCTAACTTAAGTTCCAGTGGATTGGACACACCAATGCACTTACATAAATTAAAAAAAAAAAAGATAGAAAAAACTTCCATTCTGAGTGAGGTATACCAGACCCAGAAAGACAAATATAGTATGCACTCACTCATAAGTAGATACCAGACATAAAGCAAAAGATACCCAGCCTACAATCCACAGCCCCAGAGAAGCTAGAACCCTCTTCCAGAAACAGATGGAAGAGATTCAAAAATTCACAACTAACCAATGGGCCAAGCTCCTGGAGTACAAACAAAGTGAGGGAGGAGCGATAATATGAACAAAGGAGTCAAGACCATGATAGGGAAACCCACAGAATCAGCTGACCCGAGCTAGGGAGAGATCACTGACTCAGGTCTGACAAATGGGGGAACCTGCATAAACTGAACTAGATTCCCTTAATATAGATGACAATGGTGTGACTGGGACAATATATGAGGACACTGGCAGTGGGTCCAAGAGCTAACATTAAAGCACAAGCTGACTTAGTGTAGCCCATTCTATATGGAGAGATACCTTGCTCAGCCTAGACACAGGGGTGTGAGGGTGGAGAGGTGCCTTGGTCCTGCCTCAACAAGATTATGGGACAGACTTAGTAGACTTCCTAGGGGAGGCCTTCCCCTCTCTGAGGAGCAGATGGGAGGTGAGGGGAGTGGGAGGAAAGGAAGGAAGGGGAACTAGGATTGGAATATAAAAAATAAATTAATAAAAACAAAAGAAACGATCTCTGTGAGTTCGAGGCCAGCCTGGGCTACAAAGCGAGTGCCAGGATAGGCTCCAAAGCTACACAGAGAAACCCTGTCTCGAAAACCCTCCCCAAAATAAAGAAAAGAAAAGAAAAAGAAAAAAGCTTTTTCATCCAGGCCTGGTAGCACACACCTTTAATCCCAGCAGTTGGGAGGCAGAGGCAGGAGGATATTTGTGAGTTTGAGGCCAGCCTTGGTTACAGAGTGAGTTCCAGGACAGCCAAGACCACACTACATAGGGAGACCCTGTCTCTTACGATTATGATCTGCCTCTGCCTCTGGAGTGCTGGGACTAAAGGCGTGTGCCACCATTGCCTGCCTGAAACATTTACCTTTGTGTTCTCTCCCCTCCCCTCTCCCTCCCTCCCTCCCTCTCTCTCTCTCTCTCTCTCTTTCTCTCTCTCTCTCTCTCTCTCTCTCTCTCTGTGTGTGTGTGTGTGTGTGTGTGTGTGTGTGTGTGTGTGTGTGTGTGAAGGTGTGCCTGATCTCAGGGCTGGGAACTGAACTCTGAAACTCTGATCCTTTGTACAAACAGTATAAGCCACTGCGCTATCTATCCCATCTCTCCAAATATTAAAGATATCTAAACAACTCAGAACACTAATTGTTTACAGAATATTAACAAGGGGAAATAAGTCTGCATGTGCAGGGCTGACGTGGTTTTTGAAAATTTTTGAGTGGCAGTTGGTGCGACCCAGGTGACCAGGGCAAGTATAGTTACAATCTTGCCCCTAACCTTTTCTGCCATTGGGTGAAGTGCAGTCCTTAATCCTAACACTCGGAAAGGCAGAGAGAGAAGTAGGTGGATGTCTAAGTTTGAAGCCAATATGGTCTAAGTCGTGAGTTCCAGGACAGCCAGGGCTACAAAGGGAAACCTAGTGTTAAAAAAATAAAGGAGGAGCTGGGTGGTGGTGGCGCAGCCTTTAGTCCCAGCACTCGGGAGGCAGAGGCAGGCAGATCTCTGTGAGTTCGAGACCAGCCTGGTCTATAACAGCTCGAGTTCCAGGACAGGCTCCAAAGCTACACAGTGAAACTCTGTCTTCAAAAACCAAAAAAATAAATAAATAAAAGAGGGAGCCAAAGAGATGGCTCAGTGGTTAACAGCACTGATTGTCCTCTCCCAGCAACCACACAGTGGCTCTCAACCATCTGTAACTCCAGTTCCAGAGGAGTCAGCGCTCCCTGTGGGCATCAGGTACACACATGGTGCAGGCAAAGCACTCATACAGATAAATTTTAAGCTTTTCTTTTGTTTTTTTGAGACGGGAGGGGGGCATGGGAAGGGGGTGGGGGTCGTGGGAAGGGTTCATGGGTGGTCATGGCGGTGTGGGGGTGTTGGGAGTGGGCCATGGGCGGGCATGGGGAGTTGATGGGGGTGTGGGAAGGGGGTGTGTGGGCAGGTATGCAGGGTGGAGGTGGAAGAGTGGGGAGTTAAAAGTCAGCCTCAGCTACATAGTGAATTTCAGAACAGAGTAACAGGAGACCTGTCTCCAGTCAGTTTATTGTTAGCTAATTAATGAAACACTAATAATTGAATAATCCACCAATGAAGAGGCCCAGCAAGTGTGCTTATGGGCATTGGCCTCTAGAGGGTGCCACCGCTCAGCTGGCAAAACCACTTGGGGCCTGTGTGACCAGGAAGATTCCATTTCCCATTGCACATTCATAAACTGGGAAGAGAGGACTAGAATGGGCTGGGTAATTTTCTTTTTTTTTTTCAATATTTATTTGTTTGTTTGTTTGTTATGTATACAGTGTTCTGCCCAGGCCAGAAGAGAGTACCAGGTCTCATTACAGATGGTGAGCCACTATGTGGTTGCTGGGAATTGAACTCAGGACCTCTAGAAGAGCAGCCAGTGCTCTTAACTTCTGAGCCATCTCTCCAGCCCCTGGTAATTTTATTATGCTAACAGTTTAAATAGTTTAATTAATTCTCTCTCTGTGTGTCTGTCTGTCTGTCTGTCTGTCTTTTAAGGCAGGGCCTCATTATGTGGTGCAGGTTGTCCAGGATCAAAGTCTGCCACAATGCTAGGCTTAATTCATTTTACATGTTACTTTTAATTTATATATAGTCCAGGCTAGACTCCAAGCCTCTATGTCGTGAAGTCTTACACTTCCTGAGTGCTGGAATGACAGGCCTGAGCCACCGGTCTACATTGCCTGGCTTTGTTATTTGTTTTTTGTTTTGATTTGGTTTTTCTTTGTTTTGTTTTTATTTTTTTATTTGTTGTTTAAATATAGACACAGGTGTCACTTTTATCCAGACTGACATTGAACTAATAGCAATCCTCCTGCCTGCACCTCCTGAGTGCTCAGAGGACAGGTTGTGCCATCATATCCCTAGCAGGTTCTCAATGGGAGGACCAGGGCAAGAGTGTGGAGCATTGGTAGGGCTCCTGCCTACCCTGAATGGGGTCTTGGGCTCTAAGCTGAGCACCAAGGATACAGGGAGAGCGGAGACTCAGCAGTTAGAGCATGGGCTGCTCTCTCAGAGGACCCAGGTTCAATTCCCAGCATGGTGGTTCACAATTGTAACTCAGCTCCAGGGGACCAGGCAACCCTTCTGGCCTCTGCAGGGACCAAATGTGCACGGTATGCAGACATAATTTTAAAAAATAAGTGAGACAGGGGTTCTCTGTGTAGCTCTAGCCGTCCTGGAACTCACTCTGTAGACCAGGCTGTCCTGGAACTCAGAGATCCTCTTGCTCCTGCCTCCTGAGTGCTGGGATTAAAGGAGGTCACCACCATCACCCAGCTAAATGATGCTCTTTTAAATTGGTGTTGAACAAGATCTCAGCAGGTGGCCGGGCATTGGTGGTACATGACTCTCTGTGAGTTCGAGGCCAGCCTGGTCTTCAAAGAGAGTTCCAGGACAGCCTCCAAACCTTCAGAGAAACCCTGTCTCCAAAAACCAAAAAGAAAACAATAAAAGATCTCAGCAGGTATCATGAAATCCCTTTCATACCAGCAGTCAAAAGACTGAGGCAGGAGGAGTGAGTCCCTATCACAGCAACCTGTGCGACACCAGGTAACCCCACACCCCTGCAGCTCTATGGCCGGTGCTGAGATGGAGAATCAGCATCCGGTCCCTGCAACCCCTTTCGCCTGGCATCAGGGTTCACTGTAACCTTCGCACCCCTCAGCCATAAAGCAATTACTAATGAGACGGTGGCTAGACGTGGCGGGCTGGGGCAGGGACAGCCAAGTGCGTGTCGGAAATGGCTCTGAGGCTGTCCCGTGTGGCGCTGAACTGGGCAGAAGCCGGCAACCTTCTTCATCCTGTCAGCAAAGGAGGACCCAGGCACCCATCTTGGTGCCTTCCTGTTCTGTCCTCACCCTGTCTCCTGGAGAACCTTCTAAAGCCATCCCCACTGTGGGACTTGATGCTGCAGGGATCTCTCTACAAGCCATTCTGTGCTCTCGTGGTCAGACCGTTGGTCACCTGCCCACCCTGTCCTCTCCAGCACTCTGACCAAAGCTCACGCATTGCGACCCCACAGGCCTCTGGGTTAGCCTCTAAACTCAGGTCTTTGTACAGGCGGTTCGTGGCTGTAAACAGTTTCACCCACCCCGCCCACTTTCTTCCCTCCGCAGGTTCTTTGCCTCCTGAATCTCCTGTCTGCACCCCTGAGTGCTTTGATGCCTCCACACCTGGCTCTACCATGAATCTGGGGGGGGGGGCATCGGGGGCATCTACCGTCGTGAGAAGTGGGGAACAATTTCTTAGTTAAGTCCTCTATGTCCCCAGACCTGGTGAAGTTCTTGTAGCATGAAATGAGTTCTGAGCTCCCACAGAGTGGGAGTGGGGGCGGGGGGGGGGGACGGGAGGGGCAGGACACACCTTTCTTGGAGCGATGAAGCCTGATACCCAGGCCGTGATGCAGCCTGATAGCTACCCAAGAGAGACCAGAGTCCCCTGTGGCCATCCAGCCACACCCTATCACTATCTCAAGAGGGTTACTCACACCTAGCTGTATTCCAAGGAAGGAACCTGGAGAGGGAGGAGGCAGGGGAATCTTGGTGGCCTGTACGCCCATCCTCCCCAGCAGCTGTCCCAAATGCAAAGGTCAGAGGGGCTCAGGTGAGCAGGTAAGAACATCGGACCTGGGAGTGGCCTGGCCTGCCATCAGGGGCCATGGTGAGTCAGGTGCTCTGTCCCTCGCACAGTGCAGTCTGTCCTGACACACCCAGGACCGAGGGATCAGGCTGCCAGGGAGGGACAGAGACGGCCCCTGAACGTCACCATCACAAGACGGTGGCTGTGAGCTTCTTGCAGACACGCCTTGTCATAAAGTAGCCAGCAAAGGACAGACCTAGTTAATAACGAATTAATTAATTACTGGCTTTAACTTTTGCAGAACTAGGGGTGGAGCTCTGTGCCTCTTGGCATGATGGGGAAGAATTCATGACTCAGCCACGCCCCCAGTCCCTCACTGGGATTTCTAGACAGGGCTCCACCCCTAACCACGCCCCCAGCCCCTCACTGGGAGATTGGGGGAGGGTGCTCTTGAGTTATACTATGCCCCAGGTTCTCCTTTTGCTTTTGTTTATTTTTAATTTGTTTTATTTTATTATTTTTTAAACATTTTTTATTTAAGATTATTTATACATATTTAAGATTTATACATATTTTTAAATATGTATATGGTGTTCTGCAGGTCAGAGAGGGCACCAGATCTCATAATGGATGGTTGTGAGCCACCATGTGGTTGCTGGGAATTGAACCCAGGACCTTTGGAAGAGAAGGCAGTGCTCTTAACCTCTGAGCCATCTCTCCAGCCCGCTTTTGTTTCTTTTTATTAGTTTTTTGTTTGTTTGGTTGGCTTTGGTTTTTGAGACAGGGTTTCTGTGTAGCCCTGGCTATCCTGGAACTAACTCTGTAGACCAGGCTGGCCTGGAACTCAGAGATCTGCCTGCCTCTGCCTCCTGAGTGCTGGAGTTAAAGGTGAGCCCCAGCACAATAGGTTCCCTTGCATTTAAAATCTTCCTGCTTGGTGCTTTGGAGGAGCTGGGAACATAGGCCTCTGCCAGCAGGTGGTCATCCTTTGGCATCAGCAGTGTGGCAAGAAGCCATCACTCAAATGACTGAAGAGCAATCCCTATTCACTCATGATCACGCATTTTGGCCAAAGCAAATACAACTCTAGGAAGCAAACACAGAGAGAGGCCCCTGGGGACAGCGAGAGAAGCAGGGGCCAGGGCCCTGTGGCATCCAGAGGGGCTGCAACTATGCTACATTGTGTTCTGTGGGACATCCTGGGCCCTGCCAGGCACAGAGCAGTGTCCCTGGCCTCCACTCACTCAAGGTCCCTGCCAAAATACATTTCTCCTGATGCTATCCTTGGCCCCTCATCCAATTGCTGAGTTACCCCCAGCTTCCTGCTAGATTTAGTCCATCCTAAGGTCCTGGACAACCCTCACAGCCCTACACGTCCTGTCCAGTCCTCCCCTTCTTCCTCCTCTCCTCACTCTGGCTGTGTTACCCTATCACTGCTCTGTCATCTCAGCTCCAACTGTCCCTCCTCAGAGTTCTCCCTGACCTCTTCAGCTCAAGCTGTGCCGCAGTCCAGCACTTTGCTTTATGCCTTTCTGGTGCAGTTAGAGATGGAGTATGTGTTTACTTACCTCCCCTGAGCATGTCATCTTTTTGTTTGTTTGTTGGTTTGTTTTTCGAGACAGGGTTTCTCTGTAGCCTTTGGAGCCTGTCCTGGAACTCACTCTATAGACCAGGCTGGTCTTGAACTCACAGAGATCCACCTGTCTGCTTCCTGAGTGAGCCACGGTTAACTGTGCGCCACCACTGTCCCCTCCAGCTCTGGAGGGTCCTCAATGCTCCTCCAAGCTTGCAGCTCCACGCAGCCTTTGCACGGGCTACCTCTTTAGCCTGAAGCACCTGTCAAGGGTTCTCCCATTCAGGGCTCCAGGTGGTCCTCACTTCTCACTGTGGAGTCTTTTGGTTTCTTGGTGGCATTTGTCTCTCAAGTTGTCACTCATCTTTCTACCCATCTCAGTGCAGGCTACTTGTGGATTGATTATTCACACCTAATCTGGTGGTTGTACACAGTGAGCAAGCATCAATTGAGCATCATGTATGCCACTCTCTTCTGGACACCAGCAGTTAATAATGACCTATAGAATTTATCCTGGCAGCTGGGCGTTGTTGGCGCACGCCTTTAATCCCAGCACTCGGGAGGCAGAGGCAGGCGGATCTCTGTGAGTTCGAGGCCAGCCTGGTCTCCAGAGCGAGTGCCAGGATAGGCTCCAAAGCTACACAGAGAAACCCTGTCTCGAAAACCAAAAAAAAAAAAAAAAAAAAAAAAAAAAAAAAAAAAAATTTATCCTGGCAACTGAGGACTGAGGATACTGCTGGAGCCAGGGCAGGGCAGCACAGGGGAGACAGGAAGTGGCAGACAGGGCTCTGAAGGCTGTTGTGAGAGAGTTTACCAGCCCACCACATAAGCCAGGTATGGTGACTGTCATCACACCTGTTATCCCAGGAGGTGGAGGCAGGAGGATCCGGAGTTGAAGGTCATAGTAACGGGAAGCCCAAGCTAGACCAGGAAGACTCAGTGTGACAGAGTGATAGGCAGCCGAGGGTAGGTGCAAAGGCCCTGGGGTAGGGAAAGTGCAGTTTGTATAAATATTTGTTGGCTAAATACATGCAGGCCAGGTGATTCCAGAGGAATTGATTACCCACGTGGGACGGTGGGGGTCGCTCAGCAGGTGAGGGGTTGTCACCCTGCATGAGGGGGACGAAATCCCACACACAAGTGGCTGCTGTTTCACGCTGTCGCGGAGCAGGCACGAACCACCCAAAAAATCTGCGTTTTGCTGGGAACCCAAAACAGAAGCTGTAAGTAGGGGAGAGGTCACGCAGACCCGACACCCCAGACTTTGCTCTTTGCTCCTTGGAAAAGCACAAAACAGAGCGATAACGGTCGTCCCGCCCTCCCCCGCGGCCGCTCGCCATTGGCCCGAGGTCCTGTCTGTCTGCCCTGGCGCCCAGTTGCGGCGGAGGCTGGGAAGGGAGCTGCGGGCCCGTATTTCAGCATCCTTTGGGGGTGGAGACGTGGCATAGGGAGCAGCAGGCGGCGACAGGGACCCGGGAAGGGGCTGCCTAGGCCGGGACATGGATGGGGACATAGCGACAGGAAAGGTGAGGGGCCACAGGCGGTGGTGAGCTGGAGGGGACCCATCGCAGCGGCGGGCGGGAGGACGGCTGGACAGGGCGTGCAGTGGGACCCCACAGCCTCCCAGGGACTTCAGGACCGGTTTGATCCAGGTGCCAATCTCTACAAGTTTTTACATCTATAGTAACATTTTTAAAGACTATATTGAAATGCGTGCCTCAGCACGCTAGCCGTATGGATCCCCAGATTTCGTTTGTTTGCTTGATGTTTTTAAGTTTTGCTGGTGGTAACCCAGGTTGGCCTGGAACCTGCCACCCTCCTGCCTCAGCCTCCTGAGAACTCACGTCATAGCCTCACACCACTGTGGTCTTTTAAAGACTCCTGGCTACCCCAGGGCAGATCCACAGACGGAGACCCAGCCCAGGGCCTGAGTGTCCCAGAAGGAGCTGGGGTGCTGTGTGTGAAGGACACAGTGTGACCTGCCCCCTCTCTCTTCACTTCAGATGGCGTCCCCTGCCTGCACCATGGGTCCCTTGAACAGCCTGGAACTCCTAGACCTCTTGTTTGACCGGCAGGATGGCATTCTGAGGAATGTAGAGCTGGCAGAAGGCTGGGGCCATGCTGGGAAGGAGCAGGTGAGGGTTCCAGGTGTGGACGCTCCCAGCCGCAGTGCTGGGAGGCGGGGGAAGGGGGCAGGGACACCCGTGGGCCTGCTGGCGCGAATCTGGCAGCGTGTGAGCCTGGCTCACAGCAGCTGCTTAATCAACCTTTCAATGTGTGGCTGTGTGGCTAGATGCTTCTTCTAACGGGCTGCGGTGAAGTGGCTCACCCCACTTAGCCACCGTGGGACTGGGCTCAGGGTCAAACTTAGGTGCTGTCTGCTATCATGCCTCGAATGCTCACAGAGAAAGGATGGCTCTGACCCGAAGGCATAGAAGACCAGGGATTTGCCCAGACTCACACAGCAGGCTCATTTGTCTCACTCTCTCCACTCTCCTTCTGGAAGGTTCTACCAAATTCTGACTCTGATGACTTCCTAAATTCCATCCTGGGACCCGGAGACTCTGACCCCAGCTCCCCCATATGGTCCCCGGCTGACAGTGACAGCGGCTTCTCTGAGGATCTACCCTCAGATCCTCAGGACACCCCTCCTCACAGCAGTCCTGGAGCAGCTAACACCACAGCCAGGTGTCACCCAAGCCAGCAAGACAAGGGGCCCTGCCCCCCGTACCTATCCAGCGCCCCGTGCCCTGCTCCTCCAAGGACACAAGTACTGGAATCCTCGGTGGCCATTGACCTGGGTGAGTATGGGACAAATGAACACTTTGCGGGCAGACGGGGCCCATTTCACAGATGGGGGGCGGGACAAGCTCCCACAGGTAACTCAGACACCAGGCAACCAGGGTGCGAGGCCAGAGGGTGGCCTGGGACTTGGTTTGTCCAAGTGTGGCTAACACAGGAGTGCTCAATAAAAGTCCTGGAGATTCCAGAGCCTCTGGCACAGGCACAGGTTCGGCCTTGAAGGACAGATCATCAGAGGCCACCTCCACAGATCAGTAATGATTTACTTCAGGGACATCTATTGATGGGCATCCCTAGCCAGGAAGTGCCCGAGCTGGAGATATAGGGACCCAGGACAGCTGCTGACTACACTACCACCCCCTTACTCAGGGATTCTAGGCAGGGTTCCACCCTGACCACGCCCCATGATCTGTCTCTGAAGATTTGCAAGGTGCTTTTTCCTACCATTAAGTCCTTGTTCCTAGCTGGGCGGTGGTGGCGCACGCCTTTAGTCCCAGCACTCAGGAGTCAGAAACAGCCAGATCTCTGTGAGTTTGAGGCCAGCCTGGTCTACAGAGCAAGTTCCAGAACAGCCAGGGCTGCACAGAGAAACCCTGTCTTTGCCTGCGCACCAGAAGAGGGCACCAGATCTCATAACAGATGGTTGTGAGCCACCATGCGGTTTCTGGGAATTGAACTCAGGACTTCTGGAAGAGCAGTCCAGTGCTCTTAACCTCTGAGCCATCTCTCCAGCCCAAAACCCTGTCTTTTTTTTTTTTTTTTTTTTTTTTTTTTTGAGACAGAGTTTCTCTGTGTAGCTTTGGAGCCTGTCCTGGCACTTGCTCTGGAGACCAGGCTGGCCTTGAACTTACAGAGATCAGCCTGCCTCTGCCTCCCAAGTGCTGGGTTTAAAGGTGTGCGCCACCAACGCCTGGCGAAACCCTGTCTTAATAGGAAAAAAGTCTTAGTTTTTGAGGCTGACATTGGGGACTTGCTGGGAGCTGGGCACTGAGACGACAGCCCAATGTCCTCTCTGTCCTTCCCCACCTGGCAGACTTGTGGAGCACAGACATGCTGTACCCGGAGGAGCAGGCTGGCTCACCCTCCAGATTCAACCTCACGGTGAAGGAGCTGTTGCTGTCTGGCAGTGGTGGGGACTTGGTAGGCATTCCCACCCTACTAAAGTCCTGAATGTCGGGACAGATGCCTGCCATGTCTGCCTTGCACAGCCTGGGACATCGATGCCAGACAGTCCTGCAGTGTCCTGTCTGCTCTTCTGGGCTGGCACACTCTACAGGAAAGGAGAAGGGGGTGGGGGAAGCCACGGGTGACTACAGGAGGACCAGCTTCCTGCTGCGAGACAGGGTTAGGATAGAGACTATTGGAAGCAATGCCAGCATTCATTTAAGTGGTGATGATGTAAGACCACTGCTCCTGCCAATCAATCAATCCATCCCACACCCAGCCCCGAGCTCCACCCCAGCCCCAGCTCCATCCCCAGCCATAAGCTCCATCTCCAGCCCCTAGCTCCACCCTCAGCCCTGAGCTCCACCCCCAGCCCTGATCTCCATCCCCAGACCTGTGCTCCACCCCCAGCCCTGATCTCCATCCCCAGCCCCAGCTCCACCCCCAGCCCTGAGCTCCACCCCCAGCCCTTTTTTTTTTTATTTTGTGGGCACAGGGTCTTGCCATGTTTCCCTGACAGGTCTTGAGCTTTCATTCCTCCCGTCTCAGTCGTCCTGGGTGTTGCTGTGACAGGCTTATGTCCCTCCCCATGTCCTGCTCATTTTGTTAGTTTCAGAGTCTCTAATGGATGCCCCCTGGTTTCCACAGCAACAGCATTCCTTGGCCTCCTCCCAGCTGCTGGGACCTGGGAGTGGGCATTGCCAGGAGCTGGTGCTGACAGAGGATGAGAAGAAGCTGCTGGCTAAAGAGGGGGTAACCCTCCCCACCCAACTGCCTCTCACCAAGGTGTGCAGGGCTAGATCTACAGGTCTCCCTCTGTAGCTGAGGCTGTTCTCAAACTCTTATCTCCTTGCCCCCACCTTCTGAGTGCTGACAGGCGTTCACCACTATGCCTGGGATATGTGGCTCTGTGGACCGAGCCCCTGTGTAGCTCTGTAGCTCTGGCTATACCTGGAACTCGCTCTGTAGATCAGGCTGTCCACGAACTCATGGAGATTCTCCTGCCTCTGCCTCCCTGTGGATGGCAAAGTGCTGGTCCCAGGCATTGCCACCAGGTGGCACTGTGGCCTGGGTCAGAGTCAAGAATGAGAGGGGTCTGCCGTGTGAGTGCAGCCAGAAAAGCATCAGAGCTCTGGAGGCGCCAGAGTACCACAGAGACCAGGCAGGGCGCCTCAGGCCTGTCGCCCCAGCACTCAGGAGGGGGAGGCAAGAGCATGAGGGGTTCAAGGTCATCCTTGGCTACATGTGAGTTACAGGCTAGCCTGGGCTACATGAGACCTGTCTCGTGCAAACAAACAGATCACTGGTTGGGTGCGGGGTTGGGGACAGCAGAGGTTGACAAAAGCTCCCTGTCCCATCCACTCTGCAGTATGAGGAGAGAGTGCTGAAAAAAATCCGCAGAAAGATCCGGAACAAACAGTCGGCTCAGGAAAGCAGGAAGAAAAAAAAAGAATACATCGATGGTCTGGAGAACCGGTAAGGCAGGAGCCACCACTGACACTCCTAAGGGAAACTGAATCAGAGATGGTCGAAGTTTTCACAGCGCAACAAAACTGGGGACATACTGTTTCTTCCTGCTAATACCAGGAGTCCAAGGATGGCTGGGAACCGTCCTGGCATTGATTAATTGATTGGTTGATTGATTGATTGCAGTGTGTGGAAACAGGCAGGCCACCATGCACCTGAGGAGATCGGCTCTCTGCTTCTCCTCTGGGGGGGGGGGCTGTGGGAGTCAAACTTGGGTCCATCATACTTGGTGACCTGTGGCAGGAGGCTTTGCTGCTTGCACCCACTGAGTCCCACCGGGGAAATGGTGCTGATGAAGGAGGGGGCTGCCTCAGCTCTGTGTGGGGTCAGAGCACTCAGTCTCTGTACGAGTGACAAGGGACATGGAAATCGTCAGACAGAGGACAGCGAGGTGGGCACCCCTGGCAGGTCTGCCTCACGCCCCAGGCCGTAGGGTTAGTAGCGAACTGCAGGTTGCTCAAGTGTGAGGACCTGAGGTCAGATCTTCAGCACCTTCACACTGAAGTCTGGAGAAACAGAGGCTCAATGGCCTGACTAGCTGGCTTGGGAATCAGCTGCTTCTGCTGTGACCACTTGCATTAATATACACACATGGAGAGATAAAGAAAACAATAAGGGCTACCTGGGCGTGGGACTGCAGGACAGCTTGGCACTTAGACTGCTCCTGCAGAGGACCTGGGTTCAATTCTCAGCCCCCATGGTGGCTCACCATGGCTGAGACTTCAGTGCCTGGGGATCCAACGACCCTTTCTGGCCTCTGTGGGCACTGCACGTACACGGTGCTCATTGTCTCTCTCTGTGTCTCACACACACACAGGCCAACACCCCCCTCATATATATATATATATATATATATATATATATATATATAAAACAAAATCTGGACATGGTGGCGCACACCTTTAATCCCAGCACTTGAAGGCAGCATCAGGCAGATCTCTGTGGGTTTGAGGCCAGCCTGATCTACAAGAAACCCTGTGTCTTAAAAAAAAAGTGGAGAGAGATTGCAGGAGACACCCAGGGTCCCTTCTAGACCCCATAGGGGTGCACACCTCACAGAACACACACATGACAAACATATCTTGGCCTTGTTACAGATGCACTGTTCTCAATGTCACTGGGTCCCTGGGAAGTGTCTGTGGGCCTGGCGGGTGAAAGGTATGTTCTCAATGTCACTGGGTCTTTGTCTTTCCAGGATGTCAGCATGTACTGCCCAGAACCAGGAGCTGCAGAGGAAGGTCTTGCATTTAGAAAAGCAAAATTTGTGAGTGTATTTTGAGATGGGAGTTGGTCTCCCTAGCGTTTGCCCAGGGCAGGTGCTTGAGGGACAAACATTGGCACAGTGGTTGTAAAAGAGCAGGAAATGAGACCTCTGAATACCCAGAAGGGGATTTTGTATTTGGGTCTTTGAAGGGTGTGTAAGAGTTGGCTAGAGAGGAATTAGCATATACAAAGTCCTATGGGATGAGCAAGAAGCAGCTACACACGTTATCTGTGGAAACAATGTCCTTGGCACAGAGGGCCGGGTCTGGGCAAAAGCTTGGGACAGGGAAGAGTCTGCTGTGTGGCAGGATCAGAGGGACTGAGGGGCAGAGAGAAAGGGGGGAGGCAGGAAAGGCAGCTTAGAAAGGGTGGAGTTTGTACACCAAAGAGGCTGGGGGATCCCAGAAAGGGTCAGGAAGCAAGGCAACCCCAAGGGCTCAACTCGGGTGTCCTCTCCCTGCAAGGTCTCTTCTGGAGCAGCTGAGACACCTGCAGGCTCTTGTAGTCCAGTCAAGCAGCAAGTCTGCCCATGCAGGCACCTGCATAGCGGTGAGTTCAGACTGCAGGTGTTCTCGGGGTCCCCCAGACTGGGGGTGTGCTTGGCTTTAGTCAAGTGTGTATTGGGGGAGGTACATGTCTTTAATAGCAGAGTCTTGGAGCCTGGCATGGTGGGACAGGCTTGTTAGGATAAACCTCGGGAAACAAAGGCAGGGGGATTGCTATGAGGTACAGGTCAGCAAGGCACCATCTCAATAAACCACACACCCACCTAAATAAAATAAAATAAAGTCTCATGCACCCTCTGCTAGCTAGTGGGAGCTCAGTTGTGCTCACAGGGGAGGGGGAAGGATGGGTGACCCCGCCCATGTCTGGCAGGTCCTTCTACTGTCCTTCGTCCTGATCGTCCTCCCCTCCATCAGCCCTTTCGACTCCAACAAGGTCGACAGCCCTGGAGACTTCGTGCCAGTGCGAGGTAGGTGGTCCCAGCCTCCTGCGCCCTGGGGTAACGGCAGGACTCGGCAGGCAGAGTGCTGGCCTGGCATGTGAGACGCCCTGGCTTCCATCCCCAGCACCACAGAAACCAGGTGTTGGTGGCGCATGTTTGTCATTTGGGAGGTGGATCAGTTCAGAGTTATTCTAGGCTACCCAGAATACACGGGCTACATAGGCTACATGAGACCCCTGACAAAATGTCAGCAAACACACACACACACACACACACACACACACACTCACACTCACACACACACAGAGCCCTTATGTTAGGGGACTTGCGGACAGATAGATACTTGCTGCCAAGCTGACAACCCAAGTTCAATTCCCACATCCACACAGTGGAAGGATGGAATCATGCAAAACAGTCTTCAGACCCACATAGGGTGCTATGGCACTGCCAAAATAATGGTGCATGCAATGTGAATAAGTGTGACAAACCTGGGGGACACAGTCCCTACCACCCTGGAGCAAGGGAGGCCCTCGAAGCCAGAGCCAGCAGATGAAGGCCAGGACTGTGCCTCTATGTTCTCCTTTGACTCCATAATTCTCCACAGTGTTTTCCAGAACCCTCCACAATCACGCTGCATCCCGCGTGGCTCCCGACATCACCCCAGGCTCCGAGGTCCCAGGACCCTGGCCAGACGTTGGCACACCCCACAAAGGTTCTCCTTCCAGCAGCCTCGGTGCAGACTGGGGGAATTTTATAGAAATACCAATGCTGAGTGACTCAACAGAAGAGCTAGACAACTCCACTTTGGTGCTGGTCAACACCACGGAGGACCTGGGCCGGGCCACCTTGCTGGACTGGGTGGCTTTGGAATCGCTGCTCAGCCCAGGCCGTGTGGGGCTGGAGATGCCAGGGATGGAGATGTGGCTGTCCTGGGTTCCAAGGTGGCTCAGGGTCCGTCTGGTGCGGGGTGCTCTGGAGGTGCTGTGACTGGCAGTAGCAGGTCCAGACTTCAGACAACCCTAGGGCCTGACAGCACCTCCCCCATAAACTGATCCCCACTTGTCAAGCCAGAGCAGCAGGGCTGCCAGGCCCAAGCACAGATCCCAGTGTAAGGCAAGACAGACACTGATACCTGAGCCAGGATCCCCAACTCAGGGAGCCTTCTCTGTCCCCTGATCACTGAGAAGATGCAGACCTGGGCTCCCCAATGCCAGGGTGCAGACTTGAGTGTAGGCCCAGCCCAGTCGTCCATCTCCCTTTTTTCTTTCAGAGACAGGGTCTCACTCTGTAGCCCAGGCTGGCCCCAAACTCACACAGATCCTCCTGCCTATGCCTCCCAAGTGTTGGGGTTAAAGGCTTGTGCCACCACCATCCAGCTAAACACCCCTTTTCTAAGACTGTGTGACCATCAATAAAGTATTTTGACAATACTGGGACTGTGGCTCAATGGGTACACACCTGTTATCCCAGCAGTTGGGGGGGCACTGGCAGGTCAATCTCTGAACTGGAGGCCAGCCTGGGCTACAGAGATGTTTCCAAAAACCAGAGTTCAAGGTCATCTTTGGGGCAGGTAGTTTGAGGCCAGCCTGAGCTACACTAGACCCTGTCTACACACACATTACGTTCAGAAGTTGGGGCTCTGGCAGGCAGCCTGGGATGGGGTTTGACTGTTCTCCCAGACATAGGTGAGTTCAGCACCTTGGAGAGTGGCAGGAGGCAGAAGGCCTCTACAGAGAATGGGCACCTACCTGCCTACCAAGGTCTTGGTTGCCCACTCTGTTGATTTTATGGTGAGGAAAGTGAGGCACTGAACAAGCCAGCCCAGGGTTAGCAGGAATGGATGATGTCTGGTCTTGTGGACTATGCATAACAGCCAGGGGATGGCAGCCATTGCAAAGACAATGCAAACAGAAGGTGAAAGTTAAGTCTTGAGTAGGGCATGGTGACACACCTTTAATCTGAGCACTCCGGAGGCAGAGGCAGGAGGATCTCTGTGAGTTTGAGGACAGCCTGGTCTCCAGCGTGAGTTCCAGGACAATGAAGGCTGTTACACAGAGAAACGCTGTCACAAACGCACAGAAACAAAAAAGACAGACTTGGGGCTGGTGAAGTGGCTCAGTGGGTGGGGATGGTTACCTGGCAAACATCAGGACCTGAGTTTGAATCCCAGCCAACTGAGCAGGAAGAGGAGTGTGGCTGACTATAACTGCACAAGACAGGTGGATCCCAAGGGCAAGCTTCAGGTACAGCCAGAGACCCTCAGTGAAGGGAGCAAGTCAGGGAGGGACAGAGGGGGACAAGGAGTCTTCTCTGGCCCCCACATGTATGTGCGTACAACACACATATTTCTCTTTTTGTTGAGACAAGGTGTCTCTAGCTATGCCTGGCTGGAACTCAAGACGTTCCCTGTGTGCACAGTGCTAGCATCCCTTATGCTTTTTCCTTATGGGTAAATCGTCATCTGAAAGTGCCAGATGAATCTGTGCAGGGTCCCTGCCCATTGTCTGTGTGATATAGGCTACATGACCCCAAAGTGTCTGTCACCTCATCCTCTTGGACACAGGCCCCATTGATCTTGAGCTAACCAGATCTCAAAGTGGGGGCCATCCTCCTTTTACAGTATTGGTGTGCGTGTGCACCATGTGGGAGCAGGAGCCTATGGGAATGGTGACACTGGGCTCCCTGGAGCTGTAGCGACAGATGATCCTGGGCTGCTATGGGTGCTGGGACCTGAGCCCAAGTCTGTAAATGCAACACTGCTCTAACCACT
This sequence comes from Cricetulus griseus, assembly GCF_003668045.3. NCBI lineage: Eukaryota > Metazoa > Chordata > Mammalia > Rodentia > Cricetidae > Cricetulus > Cricetulus griseus. The sequence goes on along the minus strand of NC_048598.1, from coordinate 101,866,049 downwards.
TACCCATCTGTCCAGTGCCCCCTTTCCTGTGCCTGTATGAGAACATTGACCCATGGGCTAGAGAGATGGTTCAGTGGCTAGGAGAACATTGACCCCCCCACCCCCCACCTCCGCAAATGATGCTATGAGCCATATCCCCGTTAGAGCAGCCAGGGCTCTAACCAGTCAACCACCCCTCCAGTTCTAGATCTGTTTTCTGAGACTGACTGGGGGACACCAATTCGCCTAGGCTGGCTGACCAGGGAGCCTCAGGCATCCTCCCTCCCACGCCTGTGCAGACATAAAAACACCCTGCACAAGAATTCAAACGCTGTTGGGGATCAACTCAGGCCAGCAAACCTGCATGGAAAGTGTTACTGAGCCATTGGCCCAGGAACCCACACAAGCCACACTGGCCTGGAAATGCCCATGCCCATGCCCCTGTCTCAGTGGTGGCCTCCTAGATACCAGCATGACATCCTGTATTGTCGTGTCTAAAGAGGATGGCTCTAAGTCTTCAGACAGAGGAGACCCGTGGCTAGTTTGGGACCTTTTTGTTTGTTTGTTTGTTTGTTTGTTTTTGAGACAGGGTTTCTCTGTGGCTTTGGAGGCTGTCCTGGAACTTGCTCTGTAGACCAGGCTGGCCTCAAACTCACAGAGATCCATCTGCCTCTGCCTCCCGAGTGCTGGGATTAAAGGCGTGCACCACCAGCTGTCTAGTGTGGGATCTTGTGTGATCTCACTAGCTTGCTTTGCTACGCCTACTTGATGGGGGTGGGGGTGGGGGTCCTTCTGTGTATATGATTCTCTTATTGGTTCATGAATAAAACCCTGTTTGGCCAATAGAGGCAGGAAGACAGGCGGGACTAGGAGACAAGGAATTCTGGGAAAGATAGGCAGAGAGAGGCACTGCAAAGGGACACCAGTAGCAGAGGAAGGAGTAACCGGTCTTATCCGGTAAGATAAGACTATGTAGAAATACATAGATTAGTAGGTATGGGTTAGTAATTAAGACAGAGCTAGCCAATAAGAAGCCCTAGCCATCGGCCAACAGATTTATAATTAATGTAGACTCTGTGTGTTTATTTGGGGCTGAGCATAGCGGGACCTGGCGGGACAGACATCCAATAACGCCCACTAGCTTTCCAGTTGTGTATTTGTACAGTCTGCTGCTCAGGTCAGCCGGAGGATGCCAGCCTGGGTGCTGCATGAGGCCAGGTCTTTCTTTAAATGCAGATTTAATGGTGGCAAGAGGTTGCCATACTGTAGACAGCCAGCAGGTGGCAGACCTCATCAAATCTTCCCCCTCAACCTGTCCCTAAAACTGGTGGTTGAAAAGAGACACAATGACCCCGAATGACACACTGGCCAGGTGGCCTTAGCACCCTCCAATAGCTGGAGTGGCGGCATGTGACCCAAGAATGTCACAGCCCAGAGCACTGGGAATGTGGCAGGCAAAAGCAACGGAGGAAGGAGCCGGCAGGGGGCCCTGTGTCAAGTTTAATGGCTACATCACAGAGGAACCATGTCCAACACCGGGTGCTGGGGAGGGGCTAGTGCAAGAAGGAGGCCACCAGAGCAGCCTGAGGCCAAGCCCTGAGGGACCTTGAACCGGGGCATGACAAGGATGAGAAACTGCCCCCCAAGCTCATCCACAGGCCTGAGGGCCATTGAGGCCACCCAGTCTGGGCTAGGCTAAGGCACAGGCGGCGAGCTGGTTTGTGGTCAGCAGGCAGGTGGCTCACTGCTCTCTACCTGCAGGCCCTTGCTCAGGAGGAAGGCATCCTGCTTGGGGTCACGACCCAGGAACTGCTTCAGCATGGTGCTGGCATCTTCAGAGCCCCCCGGCCTCAGGATGCTGGTCCGGTAATCCATGCCGACCTGGGGGGCAAAAGGGATTAGGGTCAAAGGGGGATGGGGTTGACAGCTGGGGTTCTATACACCCAGGGGAAGCTCTATAGACCTGGGATCAGCATCTTAGGGTGTGTGCAGGCTCCAGCTGGTACCTGGCTGGGAACCTCATGCAGCCCGGGTACTATTCCTAGCTTCTGCCATAGCTGTTTGGAGGCCCCAGGGGCAATGCACCTCAACTCACCTTGGGGCTCAGCACACCTTCTTGTTTGAAACGTGTGTGGAACATGTCCATGGAGTATACCTCGCTCCACAGGTAGCCATAGTACTGTGCGTCATAGCCGCCAGCCAAGTGACCAAAGGTGGCTGGCATGTTGGTCCCTGGACAGACACAGTAAGGTACAGGCTGCAGTGTCACTCTGGGGAAGAACAGACTGGGCGGGGACAGTGTGGGGCCCATGGTGATGTGTCCTGGGCTCTGAATGGTGTGCAGCATGTCCCTGTGCACCCCCTGTACCAGGCCCGTGACAGACGCTAGCTGCAGCAGACAGGTTAGGTAGGTAGTGTGAGCATGGGTTAAGGCTTCAGGGGGAGTAAGGAAGGCGTGGCTTACGTCTCCAGCAGCCCCAGGGGCTTCCCCATGTTGTGGCTCTCTGGGAGCTGGGTAAGATGGAGGCCCTGCAGTGTCAGGCAGGACTCTGAGCAGTTACCTGGTGTGGCTGGTACCCCAAGGATCTCTTGGCAGAGCCGGGCATACTCCTCAGCTGGGTCTGCATCTGTCTGTGTGTGCAGGACCTGGTCCACCTTGGCTAGGACGATCTGCCGAAGGTTGAAGAGACCTTGGGGGGAGGTCAGAGGTCAGCCAGCAGTAAGTGCCACTAAGCTTCATATCTGGCTAAGGACCTATGGCCTCACCTGCATTGGCCTGGCGTGACTTGATAAGCTTCTCCAGCAGGTCCTGAGGGGCTGCGCTGCCTGTGCGGTAGTGCTGAGACATGCGCACCAGCGGCTCCTTCTCCCACACCCAGTTCTCCAGCATCTGTGATGGCGCCTCCACGAAGTCACGCTCCACATGGGTCCCACTGAACATGGCGAACTCTGCCTACATAGGGCACAAGCGGGGAAAGCCTTAGGCACACTGGTGCCCAGGACGCCCATCTGGCCTAAACCTTTGTGTAACCCCAGCAGGTATCAGGTCGTCGGGCTCCTGCACACTAGACAGCACTGACCGTGGAGGCCAGAGGCTGCGCCATCCATGTCTCTGGGTCCCCAGGCCTCACACTGAGATTCACAAGGTCCCAGCCTCCCGTGCATGCAAACTGCACACAACAGCCCAATGCTAGGAAAAGCTGGGCTGAACGTTACCTCCAAAGCCACCTTAGGATGTAAGTGTGGGCAAGATGGTTATAGAAAGAGAAGATGGCAGTGTGACGAGGCCACAGGGACCACTGCAAGCCACTATCACCCCAGACACAGGGCAAGAGGGAAGAGACAGGCCAATGAAATGGCTCAAAGGGTAAGGGGGCTTGCTGCCAAGCCTGAGGCTATGAGTTCAAACCCCAAGACCCAAATGGTGGGCGAGAGTCAATTGTTCTCTGGTCTGTATATGCAAGGCATGGCACATGCACGCCATATTCCTCACAAGCAAAATAAGCAAATGTAATAAAAACAACTTTCGTACAGCAGAGGGCCCAGTGATGTCCTGACCCTCAGGGGTCCCACATCACACACCTGTGAGCACAGCTGGTGCATGACATGGCCAAACTCATGGAAGTAAGTCTCCACTTCATCATGCTGCAGCAAGGAAGGTGCGTCAGGCGTGGGTTTGGTGAAGTTGGCCACCATGGCCGCAATGGCCAGCTGTCGGCTACCATCCTGCCGTAGGCAGCCAGGCTGTAGGCCGAAGCAGGCTGCATGGCCATACTTCCCTTCCCTGGGGAGTGAGGTGAGGTTCAGAGCAGAGACAACAGACACCCAGGCATCCAGAGCTGGTTCCCGGCAGGGGCTACCAGATCTGTTAGTGGCTACACATCCCCACAGCCAGAGCTCCATGCCATCCTGGACTTCCTGCTCCTCATAGGGAGAGTGACGGTGACCCCTGATGTCCTGGCAGGTCCCCGTGCCCACCTGGGGTACAGGTCGAGGTAGAACTTGCCGATCTCCTCTCCAGAGGCAGTGTCGCGCACCGAGTACAACTGCACATCCTCGTGCCAGGCGGCGGCGCCCTCCTCTAGTGTGAATGTCAGCCCCAGCAGCTCCTGGTAGATGGCCAGCAGCCCACGCGTGACCACTTGCATTGGGAAGTACTCCTTCAGTAGGTTCTGGTCCACACGGTAGCGTGTCTCCTCCACCTGGTTCATGTAGTAGCGCATGTCCCACGCGTGGATGTGCCCATCAAAGGGCAGGCCCCGCTTGCTGCACTCTGCCTCCTTCAGCTCCAGGATCACTGCACGCTCCTGCTCACCCAGTGGCTTCAGCTTCTGTGCCAGCTCATCTGCAGAGGCACCACTGTCACCCTCAGCCACCCCTACTGCCCACATGACACAGGGTCTGCAACGTCATCCACGGCGCAGGAGCCACGGAAGAGCGAGTGCACATGGAGGGCTGGACACTGCATGTGGGGCCTCCCTGAGACTGACAGGACAGTGACCAGTGATAATGGCCGTCCAGGATCAAAGGGTAGGGCACAGGGAGGAGCCCATGGGCAGGGTGGGGTGGGGCCGGGTGGCTACCTAGGAAGGTGGCTACTGTTTGGCTGGTCTTGGCCATGTTCATCTCCAGGACGTAGTCAGCATGTGTAGGGAACCCCAGGAGGCGGGACTTCTGTGCCCGCAAGGACACCAGTTCCTTTAGGATGGCACAGTTCTCCTGCAGAGACACAGCAGTTGTGGCCCCAGCTATGCACCACCCAGACAGGACCATGAGTGCACAGAGAGGTGAGGGTTGGCTGTCCTGGGACTGGTCTTGGGCACCACAAGCCCGATCACACACACCAAGGCATCTCCTGCCTTGGAGATGGCACAATAGACAATGGGGGACAATTGCATAGTCCATTTGGCTGCCATAAAGGAAGAACAGGGCCATGACGCAGCACTGTGCCCAGGGAAGCACCTTCCCAGCACTGACATGGGCCTGGACACCCCACCCACAGCATCTGTTGCGTGGTGACACAGCACCTCAAAACACCCAGGGGGCAGGAGGCCTGCTGGGGGCAGCACAAGCCACATACAGGGGCCTTTGGGAAGTCAGGGGAGATTTAGGGGTGAGGAGTCCTGAGGAATCCATTTGGTTAAATGATGGTGCCAAGCCTTCCCCAGTTCATGGCCCGGGATCTGAGGCCCAAAGTTCACAGACAGCGAGTTAAGTCTATTCCGAGCCATCCACAGAAGTCATATGCCTACCTCAAACTGCTGCTGGAGGGGGGTGGGGGGACAGGCCCCACTCACTCTAAGCAAATGAAGTGGTAACAGGTGCCTCCATTCCCTGCCCTGTCTACTGAAGCTAAGGACCCTCACCTGTAACCCTTTGGCCAACGGGAAGCCAAGAGCATGGCACCTCCTGGAGAGCCACACTGCCTCACCTGCTCAAGGGCTAAATTGTAGACTTCCCATATAAAGGCCATCAGGTATCCTTGTGACAGTGAACACCTGAGCACAGGGACACAGCAGGCAGCTGCAGAGGAGCAGTGTGCAGCAGGGTGCCGGGAGGAGACGGGACACGAAGCGTGCGGGACAGCTGTGGCTGCAACCCACCTCCTTGCAGCGGCAGTTGAAGGCCTCTTCTACCAGGCGCCGTGTCTCGGGCACATGGCACTTCTTCAGCAGTGGGAAGTAATGTGGGTACTTGAGGGTGACCTTCAGCTTTCCGTCTGCAGTCTTCTCCAGCGAGTTCAGGAAGTCCTCGGGGAGCCCACCTGTGGATGCGGACGGACCCCTCAAACAAGGCCAGCAGCCCTGACCCCAGAACCCCTGGGGAGCCTCCCAGAGCCATGGGTGACCTTGGCAGGATGTCCCCAGCTGGCCAGGGAGTATGGCACAGGCTGAAGAATGGTGGTCAGTGATGCGCCACCATCCCAGGCATGTGAGACGCTGGGGAGCTGCCAGGAAGCCTTGGACCCCAAAGGCGATAGGAGGCACCAGAGAGCTGGTGGCATCACAGCTGCAGGGGGAAAGTCCCATAGATGCTAATCCTCCAAGGTCCCAGGCCTGGGCAAAAACTCACTACCCCTTATCCTGGGCTAAAACCCATACTGTATAGCAGGGTGCCTGTGGGGTCCTGGACAAACAACAGCGCCAGGGTAGCATCGCCAGGCGTGAGGATGCCCACCCCCATGGCACACGCACTCACCCAGCTCCTCTCGTGTGAAGGGCAGAAAGGTGGTGTCCTCATTTAGGTTCTTGTTGAAGTCAATGCACAGCAGGCTCAACTTCTTCTTGATACCCTTGATCTTCTACAAAGACAGTAGTGTGGGGGATACTGGCCTCCACCATCACTCCAAACCACCCTGACACAGCAGAGTGTGTGTATGTGTGTGGGGACACTAGCCTCCGCTGTCCCTCCAGGCTGCTCCTCCCAAGACTACCCAGAAAAGGATGACAGGAGCTGGGGGCTGGTATGACCTCCACTGTGGTGAGATATTGTTTATGATTTATTAGAGCTTGCCTGAGGATTCAGAAAGCAAAGTCAGCCACAAGCCATAGAAGCCAGGCACACACCTTTAATCCCAGCAGCCAGAAGCTAGGAGGTGGTGGTACTCACTTTAATCCTAGGACTCAGGATTAAGAGGTAGACGATCTCTGTGAGTCCAAGCCCACCCAGATCTACACAAGAGTGAATCAGTCTAAAGGAGAATCATAGCTCACACCTTTAATCCCAGCATTAGGGAAATACATAAGACAGAAGCAAGGTCTCAGAGAGGCTTTTTGTTCTCCAGCCACACTGAGGAGAGGCAGAAGTCTGAGCCTTGATGAAGAACTCGTGCATGGATCAGTCCTCTCAGCCTGAGCTAGAGGTGAGAGCTAATGGCCAGCTGCTTTGCTTTTCTGACCTTCAGCTTGAAGCTTGAACCCCAATGTCAGCCTCTGGGTCTTTATTTTCTGTGTTACACTCTGCTGCATCCCAGGCACCTCTAGACCCGTGTCCTCTCCTCCAGGAAATATCCTCAGCCTGCAGCCTGTGGTCTGGCCATGGTGGCAAAGATGGGGTTCTATCTTTGTCTGCTACAGGGTCTAGGGTTTAACGAGCAATCAGCTCAGGGATGTGCTATCAAATGGATAGGCCTATAATCAAGGCTGTGATAGGCCAGTGGCAGGGGCCCTCTGTGACTGGCCCCTGAAGTCCCTGCCTCAGGCCCTTGCCATCAGCACATGGCAACATGGTTCTAAGAATCACAGCATAGACGTCAGGGGCTGCAGGGCCTCTGTGGGGTCTGGACACAAGCCCAGGAGACTCCAGACACTTCCTTCTCCTCAAAGCCACCAGGCCAATGAGTGCGCACTGGAATGGGGACCAGGCATGGGTGCAAGAGGCAGGGACCACTAGGACCCCCGGTTCTAAGTAGGGTGACCTCTTTTCCCTTGCCGAACTTACAAGAATGGGCACGTGGGCCTTCAGTGATCACAGTGACTCTATGGAAGGGCACAGACAAGCTGGGCCCTGTTCTCTAGGGCTATGAGTCCCAGGGGGCATTGGGCTCTCTGCTGGCTGTCAGCACCTTAGCAGGACGGCATCTCTATTAAGTGAAGGTTCTGGGGTCCCACCCAAGGTGTGCCTAACCCTTTCAAGGCACACTTCTAGCATGGAACCCACACAATCTCTTCCTTTGTGCAGCGTAAGTGCCACTGGGCCTCATCTCTCCAGTCAGCTATGGTCTCTGCCTTGCGTGACGCATGCATGGCCTTAGCATGACACCCATCTCTTCTGTGCATACCACATCATTAAGCCAGCTAATGAGGCACGCATGGGGACCCACATTCCAGGCCTGACAGAGCTGACTCAGCCAAGCACAGTGGAGGAAGCGTGGGTGGCTGCAAACGCTCTGGTTAGTGGCTCTGCATGCACGTGCTTCCCTAGGCTCAGGCCCCAGGCAGAGCACAGGGACAAAGTTGTCAGACCTTGACTGGAACTCTTTCAGGACAGGGCACACCCACCTCTTGCGTGTCCTGAGGTAGGTGGAGCCCGTTCCTCCGGCCTAGCTTGATCAGCCGCTCCAGGTAGCGAGCTGCCTCTGGCTGCAGGGAGTCCTTTGGGACTTTCTCCTGGAAGAAGCCATCAAAAGCTCACATCAAACACTGGACAACAACTCAGGGAACTGTGTCCCTTTCTGTGGCTTTCACAGCAAGAGAAGGCACCCACATGGCAGCTCATAACCACCTGTGGCTCCAGCTCCAGCAGCAGCACACGTGAACACACCCACACAGAAAGAAAAAACATACATGTAATTAAAAGAACAACATCCTAAAAACCAATAAAAACCCAACAATCTGATCATGATACAGACGGGTCTGCACCCCAAGCCAGTACTGGGGGAGCCTAGACAGGGGTCTACACTGACCAGTCCCCAGCCCCTCAATGGGGGATTCTAGGAGGGGCTTCTCCACCAAGAATTTCAACTATCTTTACTTATTCAACAGGGTCTCATGCAGCCCAGGCTGGCTTGGAATAAAGACAGCCTTAAACTTCTGAGTCTCTTATCTCTACCTGCTAAGTGCTAGGATGAGAGGCATGTACCACAATACTGTGTTCTATCCCAAAGGCCCTGGATGGCCTTGCACTGGTGACCCTGCTGCCTCAGCCTGACACGTGCTGCAATGACAGGCCTGGGTCACACACACTCAGTCCTGCAGCACATCTTTTTTTTTTTTGGGGGGGGGCGGTGTTTTGAGACAGGGTTTCTCTGTGGCTTTGGAGGCAGTCCTGGAACTTGCTCTGTAGACCAGGCTGGTCTCGAACTCACAGAGATCCACCTGCCTCTGCCTCCTGAGTGTTGGGATCACAGTCGTGCACCACCAACACCCGGCCCTTGCATCACATCTTATATAGCTGCATGATAACTACAGGTACTTTAATAACACCCAGGCCACAGTGCAGGCCTGCTTTCAACATGCCATCAGCAGTTCAAGTTGGATACCCCACAAAGTGGCTCACACCCATAGGCTGGGGGGGGGGGAGCATGCCACATGCCAGCGTAGAGCCAGCACCCCTGTGCCTGGTACCCCTCTGGTTTGACTTACTTTTCCCAAGACTTAGGTCATCACCCCTTGGCCCTCTGTTGCCAACACGCACCTGCAGCCACACGACCCTCTGGTACACGTCCTGCCTCATGCTCATCTCCACATCAAACTCTGAGAGCTTCTTGTCGGCCTCTGTGCTAGCTGCACGGATGTCCTTGGACGGAGACACATGCTGGGGGAAGTCCAGAATGTTCCTCTGTACTGAGGGTGAGACATGAGGACAAGGTAAGAGGAGCAGGTCTGTGGGCTGCCTTTGCGCCCCAGGTTCAAGCACTTGGACAGAGCGGGAGTACTGTCACCCTTAGCCTTGGGGACGCCACAGCAGAGACTCAAGACAGTACAGCAGACACATTCAGGCATGCTAATGGGAGAATGGTTCCATGGCTGACCCGATCATGGAAGTAGCCCTTATGCCTGCCATTCCAGCACCACAGAGGCTGAGGCAGAAGGAGCAGGCCAGAATTTGGAGCTAGCTTTAGCTACAGAGTGAGATAGTGGGGACCACACGAGCTTGAATGTTTACTACACTTGTCCTGTGACCCAGTCCACTCCCCAAGCATGAAGCCAAGAGGAATAAGAGCACAGGTCACTATCAAATCTTGTGCACGTGCCACAGCAGGACCCCAACAGCCTAAGGTGGGGACCCTCAGTTCACACTCACACACTGGAGTATCATGCAGCCCTAAACAGGGGTGAGCCTGACACTCACACCACAATACCAGCCAGAGACAGAAGCACAAAGGTCACAGGGCATGGGACTCCATGACAAGAAACATTCAGAGACAGAAAGAAGACCTGTGGGTGTGGGACGGGAGTGGGAAGGCACTGCCGCCAAGGAGGTTCAGTGTGGGTGGTGACAGCCCTGTATGTTCATGCCATAGAGTCATGGTTTCATTTGGATGGCGCCGGCCAATGCAGGAAGGAATCTGCTCCCTTCAATACTTTAGCTGCCCATCAAGCAAGTGACCGGAGCCCCGGCAGGCACATAGCATGCAGCAGGGCTGGGAAGGGCCTGGAGGACCAGGAGGCCTCCAGGAGAGGGGAAAACAAAGGACAAGACCTCCATGCAGAGGCCATGGGGATGAACCGAGGAGCTGTGAGGGGCACCTCAGACCTACTTGTTTCTCTGATGGGGGAACTTCCTTCTGTATATGTTTCTCTTATTGGTTGACGAATAAAACACTATGTGGCCAATAAGAGGCAGGAAGATAGGTGAGGCTAGGAGACGAGAAGGCTAGGGAGAGGAAGGCTCAGAAGGGTCATGAGGAGACACCATGCAGCGGAGGAAGGAGCAACAGGTTCAGACCCTTCTCCAGTAAGATAAGACCATGTGGAAATACTTAGATTAATAGAAATGGGTTAATAATTATGACAGAGCTACCCAATAAGAAGCCCTAGCCATTGGCCAACAGGTTTATAATTAATGTAGCATCCTTGTGTTTATTTGGGGCAAAGCAGCTATGGAACCAGGCAAGACAGAAACCTCCATCATTTCTCTCTCTCTCTCTGATTTTTCAAGACAGGGTTTCTCTGTGTAGCTTTGGAGCCTATCCTGGCACTCGCTCTGTAGATCAGGCTGGTCTCAAACTCACAGAGATCCACCTGCCTCTGCCTCCCGAGTGCTGGGATTAAAGACGTACGCCAACACTGCATCATTTCTCTCTCTCCTTTTTTTTTTGGTTTTTCGAGACAGAGTTTCTCTGTAGCTTTGGAGGCTGTCCGGCACTCGCTCTTGTAGACCAGGCTGGTCTCGAACTCACAGAGATCCACCTGCCTCTGCCTCCCAAGTGCTGGGATTAAAGGCTTGTGCCACCAACGCCCGGCTCATTTCTCCTTTTCTTCTTTCTGTTTTGCAACAAGGTCTTGCTATAGCCAAGTGAGGCCCGAACTTGTGGCAATCCTCCTGCCTCAGCACACAGAGTGCTGGAATTGTAGGTGTGAGCCACTACATTGGGTGGAAGAGCATTGGGAGATGCCAGCAGGGATATCAAAGGAGGCCTAATACAGCAATATTAGACGAAGGTGATGGGGAATGTACTTCTGTGTATGTTCATCTTATTGATTGTTGAATAAAGTACTGTTTGGCCAATGAGGCAGCAAGTTAGACGGGACTAGGAGTCAAGGAGGATTCTGGGAAATGTAGCAAAGAAGTGGTGATCCGCAGGAAGTGACATAGCAGGGAGACTCACATATAAACAAGGACAGGAAGGAAGTGGGCCCCTTCTCTCTTCCTCCAGAGTCACCATGTGATCCCGGGATGAGGACGCCAATGGAAGGCATCCTAAATAAGATAAATCTTATAAAATATATAGATTTAGGGCTGGAGAGATGGCTCAGAGGTTAAGAGCACTGACTGCTCTTCCAGAGGTCCTGAGTTCAATTCCCAGCAACCACATGGTGGCTCACAACCATCCGTTACGAGATCTGGTGCCCTCTCCTGGTGTGCAGATATACATGGAAGCAGAATGTTGCATGCATAATAAATAAATAAATAAAATAATAAAATAAATAAAATCTTTAAATAAATATATATATAGATTTATGATAATTAAGACTGAGGTAACAGATGAGAAATCCTAGTCATTGGCCAAGCAGCATTTGTACCTAATAGAAGTCTCTGTGTATTATTTGGAGCCCTAACACAGCGAGCGGAACTCAAGCGGGTGGCGGAAAGATTTATTGTAACACTAAGGGAACGGGGACCAAGGGGAACCACCAGGCAAGATTTCCACCTGAGACCAGCGGAAGAGAACACTGCTTCATGTATGAGGGTAAACTAAGGCTGGGGATGAAACCAGAGCAGGTGTGAGAGCAGAAGCCAACTGCATCAGAGGAATGCGTAAGACCATAGCGAGGTGGGGGTGGGGGGATGGGGCCGTCAATGACGGGACAGGAAACTGGTGGCAGGCCCATCTGGACGTAGGCAGAAGGGTTATGCTGGATCCAACGCAGAGAGGCCTCAGTGGCCTGGACATGTGTTTCCTGCCCATTTCTAGAAAGGGGCTTGGGACACAGTGACCATCAGACTGGGCAGACTGGACCTTGGGTCTGCTGGGTCTGAGAAGGAAGCTGCCATGCTAGATGGCAACAGGAACACCTAGCATCATGTTAGAGGCACAGAGCAGAGGTAGGGTGACACATAAGGGTGTGAAGAGTTAGTGCTGATGGCCATAGCTCAGCCCTGAGAGGGGCCTCTGATAGCACTGAGGCCGAGACATGAACGATGATCATGGAACTCTCTGCATCAAAAATTCTGCTGTGGTAACAGAAAGCAGATACCCTGCTGAGAACATGGGGGCATGCCCCATGAGACACCGAGGCAGGAGGACAACCAGGACTTACAACTGTCTGGCAGGCACAGAATTGACTCAAAACAAAATGAGGGATAGTGAGAAACGGTCTGTCATCAAGTCCTGACAACCTGAGTGTGACCCACATGGTAGGAAGAAAGAACGGGCGAATGCAAGGTGCATCCGGGCTATGGCGGAATATGCATGAACACTGACACATGTCATCCCAGCATGCAGGAGGCTGAGGCAGGAGGCCTGCAAATTTGAGACCAGCCTGGGTTGCACAGTCAGACCTTGTCTCAGAAAACAAAAGAACCAAGGAGATGGCTCAGTGCTTAGCAGACTAGCTGCCCCTGAGAGGACACAGGTTTGGTTCTTATCACCCACACAGGGATCACAACCACCTGTGACTCCAGGTCCACGAGAGCTGATGCCCCTCTGGCCCTGTATAGCCTCAGCGGGCACTGCACACAAAGGTACACACACACAAACATACACACACACACAAACATACACACACACACAAACATACACACACACACACACACACACACACACACACACACACACACACCACACAAGCAGCATACACACACAGAGAATATTTTTGTTGGTTGTGTTTTCTTTTCTTCTTCTGTTTATTAGACAGGGTCTTGCTATGTAGGCCAGGCAGTCTCAGAACTCACCACATAGACTAGACTATCTCAGAACTCATTGTGTAGACCAGGCTAGCCTTAAACTCACAGAGATCCACCTGAATCTTTAATCCCAGGTGCTGGGATTAAAGGGTGTGTGCCACAAACCTGGTCCAAAAATAAAGAATTTAAATCTCTAAAAGAAAGAAAACAAATTTGGACAAGGCATGTTTGGCAGCTCAGGTAGGAGCTGACACCTGGTTCACAGAAGCCACAAGGAACTTGGTTTCAGGGCTGTCACCGTCTTGCTCTTTACACCCATGCTTCAGGGAAACACAGTCACATTGAATGGCAGACAGCAGAAGGCGTGAGGCTGCTTCTACCTGCCTGGTTGGGCAAGCAGGTCCAACCGCCACACCTGCCCTGAGTGGCAGGCCACCCTGATGGCTCCCTCTTGTCACTGGTCTCTGCAAATACAAAGGACATACTGAGCTCACCTGTGTAGGTCACCTCCACATCAGCCAGTGCCTTCAGTGTACTCTCATAGGACACATCCTGGAAGTCCTGGGTGCCCACACGGTCGTACACACACTTGGTCTGCTCAATGAGCTCCTTGGTCAGTGCCTGGATCTGCTGTGCACTCAGGTCCCACCGTAGATGATTCACCAGGGAGCACGGGGACACTGCATCTACAACGTCCCCAGAACAGGCTGCAGGAAAAAGAGCAGAACAATTGATTTCAGCAGGAGCATAAGCAAGAGGCCCAAGGGCTTCTTTGTGGGAAGCCCTGAGCCTCTACGCAGAAGAGCCTGCCCAGCATCCTCTTCCCAGGACCTGCTGAAGTAACGAGATCATGAGGCAGAGCCCCAGCCCAGCCCTTCATGATGTGGAGGGATACCTTATGCAGGGGTTCCACCCTGACCCCACCCCTCCCCTCACTGGGGTATTCTAGACAGGGCTCTCTACTGCCGAGGGATCCTACTGCTTGGACAAATGCAGTCCTAGAAATGCACAGGTTCTCGTCAGCTGCATCCTTTCAAGGTCCGCAGAGGCCAACCCTCAGGGTTTCCAGACATCCATCTTTCTGCTGCTCCCTGTTCTCCATGCCATGGTGTGGCCACCCAGCCACCCAGCAGCATGCCACTCAGGATTAGGCATGGCTGAGGTATAATTAAGGCCATCCCTGCCCACATCGGGCCTCAATGACAAAGGCAGGTGTAGAAGTGGGGCTGGCAGGAGCCCGGGATGACGAATAGGAAAACTGCCCAGGGACAGGTGCTGTTGCCGGACAGGGCAGTGAATACCACCAGCTGCTGGCACTGACCATACAGCCCAGCAACACTTGTTCAGCTGATGGTACCAGGCAGCTGGACAGGGCCATCTTGCTCTGTGTCCCATGATAATTCGCCTATAATTCAGGGCCATGTGAAATACAGGTGGGCTGGCACACGCTCACCACAGAGCATTCAAGCCTTCACCAGACAGCAACAAGGACCCTTAAGATGGGGGTGGGGAAGGAAAGAGGACTGTCTACCAGGAGGGTGTTTCCACAAAGAAGACTGGGTGAGGAGATGGGTAGCTGTTCTCACAGGGCTCAGGAGGCTGACGCAGGTTTCCATGTTTGAGGCCCAAATAGAGAATATAATGAAACCATGCTTCTCACAAGGAAAAACAAAACTAGGGACTGGGACTGTGGCTCAGTGGGTAGAGCACTCACCCAGTGTGCACAATGCCCTTGTTCCGTCCCCACCATCATTTAACAAAAAGAATCAGGTGCAGTGGGGGACAACCATGAAGCTGAGGCAGAAGGACAACGTTCAGGATCATCAGGGCTACATATCAAGTGTGAGGCCAGCCTGGGGTACATGGACCCTGCCTCAAAATTCAAAACCATAAAAGTTGTGCACACCTTTAATCCCAGCACTCAGGAGGCTGAGGCAGGTGGATTTCTGAATTTGAGACCAGCCTGGTCTACAGCGTGAGTTCCAGGGCCACACAGAGAAACCCTGTCTCACTATATAAATAAGTGAGGTGGGCAGATAAGGAGGAGAAATACTTGGTGTCAATTCCTGTCCTCCATGTTTTAGTGTGTGTGTGCACACACACAGGACTTTAGAAGTGGGGGCACAGGCTGGAGAAATGGCTCAGTGGTTAAGAGCACTGGTTGCTCTTACAGAAGATCCTGTTTCAATTCCCAGCATCCACATGGCAGCTCACAACTGTCCATATCTCCTGTTCCAGGAGTTCAGACACCATCACACAGACATACATAAAAGCAAAATACCAGTGTAAATAAAATACAAATAAATTTGTTTTAAAAAACAAATAATGTTTTTTTTAAAAAGTGGGGTAAGGTCAGCTGTGAGAACAGGGAGAGCCCTATAATTCTGGAGAAGTCAGGATTTCAACATCTTTCTGTAAACATTTAGATTACCGCCTCCCATTTCAGGTCACCTTCAGGATCCTGAGGCAAGAGTAATTCTAATTATGCCTGGTACCATGATCACAACTGGGGATGATCCACAAACATGAGAAAATCCAAGGAGGTGCCACACATCCCAGGCCACTGTCTAAGACTTGGGACACAAGTCACAAAGTGCCTTTTTTATTCCCACTGATTCTGGCTGGGAGCTCAGGACGTGGGCTCCCAGCCGACCACATCACCAACCCTTTTTACTGTCTAAGATAGATCTTGCCAAATTGCCCAGACTAGCCTTGTCATCTTTGGAGGCTGGATCGGTTCCCTTTACTGAATTAAGCAAGTCCAGGGGACAACCAATGGCTAAGCAGTTGAAGGTGCTCACTGCCGACCCCGAGAACCTGAGTTTGATCCCCAGACTCACGAGGTGGAAAGAGAATGGAATGGACATCCCTACACATTCACACACTACATCATGCCTTAAAAATAAAATCCAAACTTTTTGTGCTGTCTACATCTGACCCTGGATCCCTGTCCTCACCCTCACAGGGTGGCTCCTCCTCAGGGCCTCAGAAAGAGGAGACTCCCAACCGGCCAGCATCCTCGTTCCCCTGCGTTAAGAGGCTTGGGCAGGAGAGCAGGCTCAGTGGCGAAGAGCTTTTGCTGCTCTTCAGAGGACCCTAGTTCGGTTCCCAGCACCCCTAAAAGGCCACTCGCAACCACCTGTAAGGAACTCCAGGTACAGAGGGCCCGCCGCACGCCTCTGGCCTGCGTGGTACTGTACTCAGGTGCACACCCGCCACACTTAAAAACTATCCTTAAAAAGAGACCTGATTGGAGCTGCGCCCCTGACCTTGCTATACGCTAGATGGGACACCTGTCCCAGCAGCCCTGCAGAAACCCCTGTGCCTTCGCGCCATCATCGCCGGACTGCCAGACCACTCATTCTCGTCAGGAAAGTCTTTTACATCTTTTTAAATGCCGTCTGCCAAGAGGATGAGGTCATGGGGCAGTTGGGTCATTCATTTTGCAGATGAGGGGATCGGGGTACCGGGCATCGCACAGGCTCCAGGAGCCGGGCCTGGTGAGGGGCGGCCGGTACCTGCGGGGGGCTTCATGGCGACGAGCTGCGCGCGCACGGAAGGCCGTGCTCCCAATCCTCAGCCTGGGCCGCCGGTCTCCTCGGAGCTCACCGACCCCTGCCCGCTGCTCCGCCGTCGCCCGCACACTGAGGCGCCCGCCACCGCGCGCTCGGGGCACGCTGGGAAGGCGTCTGCGCGCCAGGGCAGGCGGGCGGCGGGAGTGCGCATGCGCGCAGCACCTCCAGACCAGCGCTGGGCACCGCGGCTCCGCCCGTCTCCTGGAGGTTGTCCATCGTGTGGTGTGGTTCTGCGCGTGCGCACAATACCAGCGAGGTCGGGATTGGCTTCAGAGAATGGTGGGCGGGGCCTTAAAGCAGTCAGAATGCTGTTTCTATGGAAACCTAACATCTTTCTGCTCTGCGTGGGGATATTGCCTGCTGCAGACCTTGTGCGTTTGCCCTTGGTATGGTCGTTCATTTCTTTCCGTTTTTCAGTTCGTGTAGTCCAGGCTAGCCTCACCTTCGCCATGTAGCCAAGGTTGACCTTGAACTCCACTCCAGATCCCGCCCTTCCCTTCTGAGTTCTGGGATGACAGGAGCGTACATAGAGAAACCTTGTCTCGAAAAACAAAACAAAACACAAAAGTACCTTATAGGACACAGAGTTTATTTCAACTTGCAGCTCATGGCACAGGCCCTGGGGAAATCCAGGCAATAAGATCTCAAAGCCATAGGTAACATCACATTTAGAACTTAGAAATGGCACTGCCTGAGTGGTACTGATCCACTCACTTTCTCCATTTTTAGGTCAGGATCCCTGCCCAGGGAATAAACTGCCCAGAGCCTTCCTCCGTGAGATAATCAAGATAATCGACCGGGAAGGAGCACCCCCCCACACTCGGGATCCAATCAGATTAACGGGTTACATTGATCATCATGGCTACCTACAAAAAGAGAATAAGAAAAGAAATACCATCCTGGGGCTGGACAGCTGGTTCTGCCCACAAATGCACACAGGAGCCTTGGACAAAGTGGTGGGGCTAGACCAGCAGATTCTCAGAGGAGTCAAGACCATGATGAGGAAACCCACAGAATCAGCTGATCGGAGCTAGGGAGAGATCACTGACTCAGGTCTGACAAATGGGGAACCTCCATAAGACTGAACTAGATTCCCTTAATATAGGTGACAGTGGTGTAACTGGGACAATATATGAGGCCACCGACAGTGAGTCCAAGATCTAACTCTAAAGCACAAACTGACTTAGTGTAGCCCATTCTATATGGAGACATATCCTGCTCAGCCTAGACACAGGGGTGTGGGGGTGGAGAGGTGCCTTGGTCCTGCCTCAATGAGATGATGGGACAGACTTAGTTGACTTTCTATGGAAGGCCTTACCCTCTCCGTGGAGCAGATGGGAGGTGGGGGGAGGTGTGGGGAGTGGGAGGAGAGATGGGAGGGGGAACTTGTATTGGAATGTAAAAAGTAAATTAGTAAAAATGTTTTTAAAAGATGTGCTACAATGTTTTGTTGTGGCACATTTGCTTTAATGATGCAGAGATGTGTTGCATTCTTTTATGTTGAATTTGTTTAACGCTGTGAAGCTGTGATTCTTTCTCTAAAACACCTGATTGGTCTAATAAAGAACTAAATGGCCAATATTGAGGCAGGAGAAAGGATAACCGGGGCTGGCAGGAGAGAGAATAAATAGAAGGAGAAAAAGAAAGATCTCAGAACAAGAGAAGGAAGAAGAGACAGGGCCAGCCTGCCATGGAGTAAGAATGAAATTAAGACACACAAAGCCCAGAGGCAAAATGAAGACACGATGATTTAAGAAAGGCTGGCTGGCCAGGCATTGGTGGCCCATGCCTTTTATCCCAGCACTTGAGAGGCAGAGGCAGGCGGATCTCTGTGAGTTTGAGGCCAGCCTGGTCTACAGAGTCAGTTCCAGGACAGGCTCCAACGCCACAGAGAACCCTGTGTCCAAAAACCATAAAAAAAAGAAAGAAAGAAAGAAAGAAAGAAAGAAAGAAAGAAAGAAAGAAAGAAAGAAAAGCTGGCTGTGTGTGTGTGTGTGTGTGAGAGAGAGAGTATTTGTGGATATGCTGTTTTGTCTGCGGCACCACCTCCATGCAGTACTCACAGCAGCCAGAAGAGGGCTCTGGAATTGGGGTAAACAGCTGAGAGCTGCCTTGTAGGTGGTATCTCTTGAACCTAGGTCCTCTGGAAGAGAGGCCAATGCTCTTAATTACTGAGCTCTGCGGAATTTTTTTTTTTGTCTTTTTTCGTCTTTTTTTTGATTTTTAAGATTGGGTCTCAATAGCCTGGTTGACCTGGAATTTGTTATGAGGATGGCCTCTCTATCTCCAGAGTGTTGCATGACAGGCATGCACTTCCACATCTGGTTTCTGCAGTTCTGGAAATGCAACAGGGCTTGAGTGTGCTTAGCCAGGGTTCTACCTACTGAGCCCCTCCCTTGAGGTCATTACAGCACCTTCAACACTGGAGAGGTCTCATCACTCCTAGTTTTCCTTTGTGTGTGTGTGTGTGTGTGTGTGGGGTCACATTTGAGATGTGGTCTCATTTAGTAGCCCAGGCTCAATGATCCTCCTGCCTCAGCCTTGCCCAGTGCACATATGAGCCATAGTTTGGAACTTTTTTCCCCGTTGCTTGAGAATTTTCACCCAAGTTTGTATTCATGTATGCTGCTCCCTGTGTCTCCGGTGTTATTTTTCTTTTCCTTTCAGATTTTTTTCATTTGTCAGCTGTGAGGAATCAGACACATCCCCACATCATCACTTTCCACTGCCCAAGGAGGACTCCCTCATCTTGCAGGACTAGGCTACCAATTACACAGACTCATGACTTGGATGTGTAAAGACTCGTGGGAGTGGCCAGTTCACGAAGCAGCACTGGGTGTGATGTGATACAGGCCTCCATGAGTTGGGGGAGGGGGCTGAAGGGGAGTCTGGGAAGACATGAAGGTGCCCACATCATGTCCATTTCTCAGACTGTCAGCCCCCAAATCACCACTTGGAGACTTGTTATTAGTTATGAATGCTCGGCCTCGGCTTAGGTTGTCCCACTAGCCATTATAACGTTCTTTAGCCTGCTTCTATTCGTCTATGTTTTGCCTTGGGGCTTTTTCCCTTTCTTTCATTCTGTATGTCCTACTCCATTTCCAGCTGGCTAGCCCCAAGTGTCTCCCTCTCTTTTCCCTCTCATTCTCTCTTCCACCTCCTCATTTTCTCTGCCCACCAGCCTAGGCTTATCCCTCTGCTGCTTAGCTATTGGCCTTTCAGCTTTTTATTAGACCAATTAGGAGCCTTGGGCACACAAGTTGAAATAGCAACACATCTTTACATAGTTAACAAATATAACAATTTTTGCCTAGTTAAATAATATTCCACAACACACAGTGGGCTTGGGCTTCTCAGATCAGTTAGATTTAATCAAGACAGTTCCCCCACAAGCCAACCTGATCATGAAGAATCTTGCTAAGTGGTTCTAGGTTGTGTCAAGTTGGCCGTTAAAACCAATCTGATGAAAGGAAAGCAGAAGTCACAGGGTTGCAAAAGGGTGTAGTTAAGTTTGTATCCTTTCCCTGTAAATGGAATTTCTGGTGAGATTGCTAAAAAATAGTATGTTTCCAGCCTGGAAGTAAGAAAAGCCTTAAACAATCGGTAATTCTCTGCTAGAGATGGCTTCAGCTGGATGTAGAGGTGACAGGGTCCTGTCTCTTCCCAAGTCCCTCAAAGGTGCCTGGCTTTTCTATTCTGCCTTACCACCCACTCCAAATCCCTAGACAAGCCAGGACACTTACTCTAGTAACCATAACGGTACATCCATGGTAAGCGGAAAGGCAGAAGCCTGACATCTCAGTACTCGGAGGCTGATGCAGGGGGATTGCCATAAACTTCCATTTTCCAAGATGGGATTTCTCTCTCTAAGACTAGGTTGTCCGGGCACTGCCTCTGCCTCCCGAGCGCCGGGATTAAAGACAGGGTCACTAACGCCCATGGAGGCGGCGATGGTTTGAGTCTAGCTTGGGCTGGGGGTGGCGGCGCTCGCCTGCACCCGCAGCACCCGGGAGATAGAGGCAGGCGGGTCTCTCAGGAAAACAGCCTAGCAACAGACAGTAGCTCCGATTCCGGGCTGTGACGCAGGGAGCTGCAGCACGTGACCAGCTCCGTGCCACGTGACCCGCCTCGGCGTCACCGGGGTCCGCCACCGCCCCGCCAGGCCCCACGCGGGCCCAGCTCGCGGCGTCTCAGACAGACTTCCGGTCTTCCGGACGCCGCCGAGGTCAGCTTCTCCAACGACCCGGGTGTGCCCGCCCCGTGTGACGCCACTTCCGCTCCGTCGCTTGGCCGGCGCTCAGGCGCACGCGCAGCACGGGCACGCGGAGGCCATGGGTTCCTTCTGCGCAGGCGTCGTGGCCCCGAGGGCGGGTCCTGTGCGCGCCGCGGTGCGCAGGCGCAGCCGTCGGTGGGTCGGGGCTTCGGTCGACTGAGAGGTGAGTTGGGGGGCTCGCCGTGCCCCGAGGGGCGTGGGCGTCGGTGGCTCGGGGTGCGCGGCGCTCGGGAGCCGCTAAGGTAAAGGTGGCTCGGGGCCCGCCCTCCGGCGCCCCACCGGTCACGTGAGCGGGCGGCGCAGCGGGGAAACTGAGTCCGGCGGCGCCCCCGGCGCTCCTTGTGGAGAGAAGGCCGGCGTTTGGGTGTGGGCCCTCCGCATCCTCGGGGTGCCCCGGGCTTCGCCGCTCGCCAGCGTCGTGACCTTGCTCTGTCGGTTTCCCTCCTGTGTCGAGTGGACGTGGTCACCGCTGCCGTTCCGAGCGGTGTGGTGCTTGTCGGGCACCGGGGGGGTGGGAGCGTGGGGTGGAGGGCGAGGGCCTCCGTCTGCCTGCGGTGCATACTGGGGCAGGTGGCTTGCCCTCTCTGGACGGCTGTGAGGCAGGTGTGCTGGCGCACTGGAGGCTGAGGGAGGAGTTCCATGCCAGCCAGGACTGTACACAGGATTCAAAAGAGCTGTGACCAAAAACAAGGGCCCTAGAGAATGGCTCAGGTCCTTGGTCCTTAACCTGTAACTCAGTATTGCATTTGGGAGGGTGTGGCACTTGAATCACCGGGACTTCAGGCCTAGCCTGGGCTATCTGGAGAGTTTCAAGGCCCAGCCTGGGCTATCTGGAGAGTTTCAAGGTCCAGCCTGGGCTACCTAAGAAGTTCAAGTTACATGGACCACATTGTGAGAACAGTTGATTTTAGTTTGTTGAGACAGTTTTTGTGTGTCCCTGGCTGTCCTTGAACTCTCTGTGTAGACAAGGCTGGCCTCAGACTCCCCCCTCTTCCCAGCATTAAAGTGTACCCCACTACACCTGACATCATAATTAATTTTGAAAAGGATTTTAAAATAGCCGGTAGTTCAGTTGTAAGCTGCCTGTCATCCCGTCCGTGGGAGGCTGAGACTGGAAGATGGGAATGAAGTTCGAGGCCGTCTTGAGCTACATAGTAGATCTTTGTCTCTCAAAAACCAGGCCTGCAGTTCCATGCCTTTATTGCCAACACTTGGGTGGCACCGGCAGGTGGATCTCTGAGTTCAAGGCCACCCTGGTCTACAGACAGAAACCGTGTCTCAAAAAAAACCCAAACAAGAAAATGAAAAAACACCACCTCCAATGAAACCAAAACAAGCCAACTGAAATTGTTGTGAATGTCTCTGTCACCCGGAGGGTAAATGTCCCGAAGTTTCCTTAGCTAGCATCCTATAGGCCTGTCAGCCTTGGTGGGGTGCTGGAGAGGACACAGGGTCCCCACTGGCTATTATGCTTTGGTCTGTTCCTGTCTCTGGTTATTTGTTTGAGTGATCTTTCCTTTTTCTGGCTATTCTTGTCCCCAGGAACCCTGGGCAGTGTCTGGGGACACTTGTGATTGCTGTGACTGAAAGGGCTTCAGACTTCTGACACTGAGTGGAGGTCAGGAGCGTGGTCCAGAATGAAGGGTGCTCCTGGTGGGGAGGAGAAGCAGCCGAATTTGGTTCCATACACCCACCCATGTAAAAAGCCATAAGTGGTAATCTCAGTGTGGGAGGTCAGAGACCGACAGGTCACTGGGCCCTCTGGATAGCCAGCCTTACCTTGTTCAACCCCATGTCCCAGGGTCAGACGCTGTTTTCTGTTTTTTATTTTTTTCTTTTTCCCCCCGGAGACAGAGTTTCTCTGTGTATCTTTGTAGACCAGAATGGCCTCAAACTCAGAGAGGTCCGTCCCTCCTGCCTCTGCTGGGATTAAAGGCGTGGCTTGTTTCCATTCAAGACAGGGCTGCTGCTGGGAATAAAGGCAAGCCTCACCATCACCCGGTTAGACACTGTTTCTAAAAAATGAGGTGGTATCTGGAGGAAGGACACCTAGGTTGACTGGAGTGTGAACACTGAAACCGATGCATGCATGAGCATGCCAGTAAAGAAGCATACCTGTAATTCCAGCACTCAAGGGGCAGACACGGGAGGATTGCCTTAGATTTGAGTTTCCCCTGGGGTACATAGTGAGCTCTAGTGTTAAAGATGAAACCCTAGCCCAGTGGCTCATCAGTATTGAGGCATCTGCACAGATTATGTGGGTCCCAAGATTGTGTGTGCACCTACTTTTGTGGGGTAAGGGATTATCTGTGGACTCTGCCCCTGGAGCCACTGTCTGAGGTCCCAGCTGCTGCTTCCTGTCTGGGCATTGGCTCTGTCAGGTGAGTTGTATTGCAAGCCCTTCCTGTTGTTTTGATTTGAAACTGGGTCCCCCTCATTCCAGGGCTATCTGTATGCTGGGTGAACACTGCCCACTGGGACCCAGTCCAGGGACCTCACCAGACTCTTCAATGGATTTGAGCCTTGTGTTCAAGCTGAGAAGTTACCACACTGACCTTGCTTGTAAACTTGTTGGGAGGGGGAAGACAAAGACATACTATAGGCCAGGCTAGCTTTACACTCTAGCAATTGTCCCCCTACAGCCTCCCATATGCTGGGGTGACAGCAGGAGGCCTGGCTATAAGTGGGAGGATGAGTCTTACCGGTTCAGTGTTCTGATGATCCCCAAAGTGCATGCACATACTGGTTAGCTGGGTGCCCAGAAAGTTCCAGTCCTACCAAAGACTTGAGCCAAGCATTTATCATAGCGCTTTCTGGCGGGGATTGTGACTCCCGGCAGGTCACCTCTGACCCACATCACCTACCAGCCATCCTGTGAGAGTCCTGCCCTGTATTCCTTGATCCTCATGTGTGGGAGTCAATTCTACATTTTTATACTTGAAACAGGAATTCATGTAGCCCAGGCTGCTCTCAGACTGCGTAGCTGAGGATGGCCTTGAACTCCTGATCCTCCTGCCTCCACCTTCCATGTGTGTGCCACCCATCATTGTCTGTTTATTGTTTTTTTTTATTTACATACCTGAGTGTGTGTGCATGTGCATGCAGTGCCCATGGAGGCCAGAAGAGGGCGTCATATCCTCTAGAGCTGGAGTTACAGGGGATTGTGAGTGGCTCATTTAGGTGCAGGGAACTGACCCTCCATAGCAGTAGCAAGTGCTCTTAAGCAGTGAGGTGTCCCTACCATCCACAGTGTTTTCTGAGAGTGAAGCCTAGCTGGCTTTGAACTACAGCAACTTCCTGCCTCCGTCTCCCACATGCTGGGATCACAGCCCTGTCTCTTATACTTCTGTGAGGAAACTGATAGCCAAAGAAGGGAGGCTGTGCTTGCCACATGCCACCCATCCACAATGGTGTGGATGCCACCTAGAGATCGGACTGTTGGGCAAGCTCTGGGATATACAGCCCGAGATCATGTCCAAGGCTGCCTCAGGTTGGGGGTGGGGTAGGACTTGACGGTGTAGACCTAAAAGTTTTTTTTTTTTTAAGATTTTACTTATTTATTATGTATACAACATTCTGCTTCCATGTATATCTGCACACCAGAAGAGGGCACCAGACCTCATAACTAATGGTTGTGAGCCACCATGTGGTTGCTGGGAATTGAACTCAGGACCTCTGGAAAGAGCAGTCTGTGCTCTTAACCTCTGAACCATCTCTCCAGCCCTAGACCTAAATTTTTTATCTGGTAGAGTCTCAGGAAGTGTAGAGTAGTCCTCCATCCTTCTCACAGTAGGCGCCCATGCAGGGTCTGCCAGGGAGTCAGCCAGGACCTTCATGTGTGCTCTGACACCTGTTCATCTTGCAGGTGGACACGGGCTGTGGTTTGGGGCCTGACAGGGCTTGTGTGGGGCTCTGAGGTGACACCCCTGACTGTGTGGGGCTGACCGTTTTTCTTCAACTTATTTGTCCTGGACAGGGGCATAGGTAAGGAACATTAATGAACTCTGCTATGCTGGGTTTGCATTTATTTTATTTTGAGACAGGATCTTACTATGTAGCACTGGCTGGTCTGGAATTTGCTATGTAGGCTGAAGGACTTTTTCCATCTTCTTCCCTTGAGATAGGGTACTCCTGGCACCAGGGTTAACCACATACATGACCATGACCATCCATTAGGTGGGTGCTGGGAATCCAAACTCAGAACCTTCTACTTGTTCAGCAGCTGCTATTATCCACTCAGTGCCCCCTAGGTTTGGGTTTTGATCTGAGGTGAAGGGATGAGGAGCCGTGACAATACGCACCCATTGTGTTAGTGCTGGTGAGCTGGGTCTGGTGATGCATGCAGTGTTAACACTGCGGAGAGTAGTTGAGGCCAGGGGTAGTGAATCTGAGGCTGCATAGCCACGCTGTGTCTCAGAAAGAAAGCGGGTAGTAAGAGGGAATGTGGAGACAGCACTGAGGATGTTGGCTGCTTACCCATTAGCACCCTGGGGCTATGTCCTACTCCACACCCCCCACCCCCCACCCCCACCCCCACCCCCGTCCTGTGCCCCACAGACCAGATTGAGCCTGGGTGGTGGGCAGCTACTCTGAAAGTCCTCACTGTTCTGGGAGAATAGGCCTTTGAGAGCCTTGTCCCTCAGCCAGAGCCTTCCTGAACCCTCCATGCCTGGGCTGTGAGAAGTGGGGGGGTTGCTCAGGACTGCAGAGGGAGATCAGTGGCTATCAGGTACTGGACACCCCCAGGGGAGGGAATTATGACCTAAAGCATCATTGATTCACAGCTGGGTGGGAAAGGGGATTGCTTGTTGGGGCCATGTGAACCATGAGAAAAAGACCCAACATGGCAGTCAGCTATCACTGCAGGAACTGCAGCAGCTGGCCAGCAGATCTGTGTCGTCACAGAGCTGGCATGCCAGGTCCTCTTCATCTTCTAGTCCAGGCATACTGCAACATAGGGGACAGATGGGGGGGGGGCATCCTGGTCTCCACCTACTCCATACCTGGAGCTCCCTGGTCACAGCTCCCGAGGGAGGATGGAAAGATGGCTCACCCTGGGGGGGGGGGGGGAGGTCAACCACATGTGCTCCCTCTCGCAGAAGCCACATCAGTCTGCATCCCACCAGTGAACTCCAGAGAGCCCTGTCTCCACCCCAGCCCTGGGTTACAGTGCATCACCCTGCCTAGCTGTTTACGTGGGTGCTAGGGATTTGAGCTCAGGTCCTTCTGATTGTGGAGCAGCAAGCACTCACTGTGCCGTTTTCCAGCCCCAGTGTTCACACTGTGTGCATGTGTGTATCGCTCACATGGACGTCAAGAGGACAGTTTAGAGTCAGGCCTCTTTCCTATGTGTGGGACCCAGGGATGAAATTAGTTTGCCAGTTTGGTGACAAGCTCCCTTATTCATGAAGCTGTCTTGCTGGTCCCTATTTTTATTAATTTGTTTTTGTATTTTGTAGTTTTTGGTTTTTCAAGACAGGGTTTCTCTTTGTATCCCTGGCTGTCCTGAAACTCACTCTGTAGACCAGGCTGGCCTCAAACTCAGAGATATGCCTGCCTCTGCCTCCCAGCTGATGGGATTAAAGATGTGTCCTACCACCTCATTTGTTTCTTGAGTCTTACCACAGCCCAGGATAGCTTAGAACTTGATGTTCTCTGGCTTCAGCCTCCAGAGTGCTGGGATGAGAAATGGCTTCACTGCTTGGCAGCCAGACGTGGAGTGGATGTGTGGAGACCAGGCTCCGCTTTGGGACAAGCTGGAGGTCCTGCTTGGCCTCCGACTTCTGGGGTACACAGCCCACTACCATTGTTTGGTTCCTGACTTGTGTCGCTAGTGGCCCATTTTTCCTTGCAGTCAGTCTCTAAACCTGGGTCTGAGCCGGCTGTGTTAACAGCCATCTCTCCCCTAGTGCTGGTGGAAGCATAGAGAGTCTTCTCCAGGTGAGGGGACAGAGCATGCCCTTGGACCCTTGGAGTCCCAGAACCTGGGTAGCTCCTTCTGAAAGGGCAGCTTTTGCAGACCTACCCCATCCCTGGCCTCACACAGTGGTCCCCTGTGGCGGGGATGGTCTCAGAGGTCTTCATATTGTTTTGGGAATAGGGTCCCAGGCTTTGTACATGCTAGGCAAGAACTTGGGACTGAGTGGTATCCTCTGACCTATGGAATTTAAATGGGTGTGTATGTCTGTGTCCATGTCCATGTCCATCAGAGGATGTCAGGTCCCTGGGGCTGGAGATCCAGATGCTATGGATGCTGGGAACTGAGCTCTGTCTGCATCCTCTTCCCCACCCCGTATTTATTTGGTTTTCTTGAGACAGGGTCTCCCTGTATGGCTATGGCTGACCTCAAATTCATGGAGACCCACCCGTTTCTGCCTCCCCAGTTCTGGGAATAAAAGTGTGTGCCATCACATTCAATCCCATTTTCCAACAACATGCTCCTGCCTCAGCCACCAGTATCACAGGCTTGTGGCTCCAGCCTTAAATCTTTCCCTTTTGTTTTCATCTGACTCAGGACCCACTCTGGCTTATTTTAACCTGGTCACCTCTATAATGACCCTGTCTCCAAAGGCAGTAATACTTGGGCTTGGAGGTTCAGGGGGTCTCCGTGTACAGGCAGGGGGGACAATCTGTCTGTGCGTTTTGTGGATGTGGATGCCACTTGGGAACAGTCCCCACAGAGCTGTCTTCTTTATGAGTGTTAGCTTGAGATTGACCCTGCCCCTCTCAGGTCTTGGTCTGAGGCTGCCTTCTAGAATGTTCTTCCAGGTGCTGTTTGATCACTGGTCAGGGGCTGAAAGTGTGACTAAGTGCCAGTCATTGTGGGGCAGCCAGCACACATGTCCTCAGGCCAGGTGTCTGGTCCAGCAGGGCCAGGTGTGCGCATGGGGAGGGACAGGATAGCTAGCCCTGCCTGTGTGGTCCTGGTCAGTGGAGAGGACATACAGTATTGAGAAGCCATGGGTGCCAGGCAAACATGGCCAGATACGGTGTCTCAGGTCTGACCTGGCAAGGGCAGGAGCCACCCAGCCTGGTGTCAGGGGCAGACACAGGACTCCTAGCCATGAGGGACACCTGGGGAGGCCACAGAGGGCTGTGTCCCACATTGCCTCCTCCATTCCAGGATCTAGGCCCTCCTCTCTTAACCTACCACCTATGAAGACCTGCTGGCACCTCCTCTAGGTTCAGAGGAAGAAACTGAGGCTCGGGATACTGAGCTGGTCTCTTGGAGGTCCCAAAGTGCTGTCAGTCTGGGTCTATGCTGATGGTTCATGGCATCAGGCACAAGTGTGGGCCCTGCTCTGGCTGAGGACAGTCTTTGACTGCACAGTGGCTGAGGCTTGCCCTGGTCCCTTTGCTTGTATCCTCTGTCATATGGTGTCTGTTGTGGTGCCAGGGTCCAAAGACCCTTCCTCTTTGAGGGCTCCTGTCCATGCTCATGACTGACCATGCTCATGGCTCCCTGCAGGGACATGACCTCAGAACCATGCCCCAGGGGAACTGAGCTCATTGCTGCCTTCAGAGATTGCCTGAGCTGAGGTAGCTCCCAGGTGATCAGGAATGCCCCATCCAGCTGTCTCTCTGGAGTCCAGAGATGTCCTAGTGTCACCATGCAGCATCACCAGGTGTCTTGGGGAACAGGGCTAGTGAGCTGAACCATCTGCCAAGCTCTGGGTGTGGGGGCATCAAGGAGCTAGACACCTCAAAACCTTGGGGTCCCAGAAAACAGCCACTGTCGTCACCTGGTCTTGGGGGAGGCTGCCCTGATGGCTGGCATGCTGCAACAGGGTAAACTGAGGAAAGAGTGCCTGGAGGCCACTCTTGGTTCATTGTGTGCCCTCCATCCCTAGCACCATGTCCTGTGAGACAGTCATGTCTGTGTGGCAGACAGGTGTGTAGCCATGCTGCTCCCACCTGTCACAGGTGGATAGAAAGCTCTGTCTAGGGCCTTGATACTAGGACTGGCTGGTGCTCTTGGACCAGTTCTGGGACCCATGAGTCAAGGGCAGGTCTCAATCCCTGGTTCTGCATCCTACTCTTTGGCTGTTCCCACAGATCCTGAGCCAGCTGTGTCACCTCAGCAGCCTCGACATGGACAACAGAAAGCGCCTGGCCTACGCCATCATCCAGTTTCTGCACGGCCAGCTACGGAATGGTGGGCTTTCTCCTGATGCCCAGGAGAGCCTAGAGGGTAGGTATGGTTGCTGCCCTGCCAGCCTTTGTCCGGTCCCAGGACACCCTAGCCAGTCAACCACACACGCAGGAGGCAGCCAACAGGCATGCCTGGCCTGGTCGTCTGTCCCCTTCCTTGGCTTATGAGGGGAGTGGCAGGTGCCCAGCTCCCCACTGGAACCCTGGGGTCCCTTGCTGCTGCTCATGGCTGTAAGCTGAACCGTCATCTCCTTGCTGGCAGCCAAGGTGCAGCTCCGGTCTCCAGAGAGACCCTGGTGTGTCTGTCCTTACAGTGCCTTCCGGATGCCAGGATCTAACCTGGCCTGCCTACCCTTCCGCTCTGCAAGGACAGTTGCTCCTGGGGCAGCCTAGTTGCTAGTGGCCTCTTGTGCCTTCTTCATTGTGTGCCACTATTCCTGGGGAGATGTGACAAATGTCTGTTCGTCTCATATAAGAGACTGATGATAAACCAAACTACAGACGCCACCAAAACCCAGCTTGTAAGCAGTGAATCTGGTGGAGTCACAGGTGCAGAAATGACTCAGAGAGAGCTGTGTCAACAGAGCCCACCCCAGCATAGGTGTCAGCTCCCAAGCTCTGATCTGGAGTATAGCACACAGCCTGCAGGAGGCCAGGCATGCCTGAAATTATCCTTTCCCGAGGTGCCAGTGCTTCAAGGCTCTGAGCAGCTCTTCCTGCCTCTGTGTGCTTGACTTAGCGTGCTACATCTGGTCTGCTCTAGAGGTTCTAGAAGCCCAAGCTGTTCATTTCCTGTCTCAGCCAGCTCCCTGGCAGTATGAAGAGGTAGTCAAAGCTGGGGCCAGGCCCTTAGGGCCATCATGGCAATTTGCCCCAGGAGTAGCAGATCCATAGCATGGATACCACCCTGTTCACAGAGAATAGGTGCTGGGGACAGCCCTTGTGCTGATGTCTCAGGTCAGGCCAAGCCTCAGCATTGTGACCCCACAGAGAGCATGAGGTCACCCACCTCAGGCCTCCTGTGTGTGCCTCCTACTGTCAGGCCGACTGAAGGTTACTGAGAAGATAGATAGATTCAGGTGCCTGGGGCCTTGAAGTTGAAGACACTAGTGCTGGGCTGGGCTCATAAGGTAGAGAATACAACCTAGTTTGTCTGAAGTCCCAGGTTCAAACCAGGTGTGGTGGTACACACCTTTTCCCAGGGGTAGAGGCAGGAGGGCTCTAGGACATACTTGGCTATGTAGAGTTTGAGGGCATCCTGAGCTACATGAGACCCTATCTCAAGAAAAAAGGAAAATGGCAGAGCTTCCTGTGCCTGGGAACCCTGCACTCTACGGAGGCCAGCTCATCTTCCCTCCTGTGCAGTTGCCATCCAGTGTCTGGAGACAGCCTTTGGGGTGACAGTGGAGGACAGTGACCTAGCTCTGCCACAGACACTGCCAGAGATATTTGAAGCCGCTGCTACCAGCAAGGTGAGTCTGGGCTTTCCTAGACTGCATCACGATGGCAATGTGTGTGGGTGTTTGGTAATTTACCTGGTCACCCAGCCACGTGAACTGGGTGGCATCCTGCAAGTGCAGGTTTGGCTGGATGCACTGGGATTGTTTTGCCCAGCAGGAGATGCCACAGGACCCAAGGGGCTCTGACAGGACGCCACCTTCTGAGGAGGACTCCGCTGAGGCAGAGCGCCTCAAAACTGAAGGTGAGGGAGACAGCTGTCCCCATGGGGGCCTCTACAAGGTGCCAGAGGGAAAGGTCAGCGAGGTGGTCAGTGGGGAGGGGCAGGGAGGTGCTTCTAAAAGTGCATCTGTGGGGGGCTGGAGAGATGATGCAACAGTTAAAAACTGTTCTTGCAGGAGCCTAAGATTGGTTCAGTACCCTTGTCAAGCAGCTAGCTCACAGCTGGTTCCATGCCTAGCTCTGGGGGATTCAGTGCCCTCTTGTGGCCTCTGTGGGCACTGCACCCACATATCCATATATGCATACTTCATGCAGAATAAAATAAACATTCATTCTAGCATTCAAGAGGCATCTCAATCTTTATGAGTTCAAGATGAGCCCAGTCTTCATGGTGCATTCCAGGCCAGCCAGGATTCCATTGCAAGACCCTCAAAAACAAATCAATTTTTAAAAAAAAGATACTAAAAAATAATGAGGCGGGCAGTGGTGGCGCATGCCTTTAATCTCAGGCTCTGGAGACAAGAGTCAGGTGGATCTCTGTGAGATCAAGGCCAGTGTGGTCTACAGAGCAAGACTCTGTCTCAAAACACCACAGGGGGAAAATAAAGCTTAATGCCCTGTGTGAACACTGACTTTAAGGAAAACCCCAAAAAGAGACAAGCTCAGGCAGATCATAGCCCCTGTATTGCAATCCATCTGTGACTCCTAGGAGGTGGGTGATCCTTTATGTCCCTGGCTCTGCATGGGAAACCCTGCTGGGAAATGAACCTGTGCAGGCTGGATTCTTGTTTTTGTCACCCAGACACTGCAGTGGGCCTGCCATGTCCCCAGCACTGCCATACCCTTAGAGGTGTACAGCAGAGCACATGTGAAGCTGGCTTCCATCCCAGCACCACACGCCCCAGCCGTGGTCTCACACCTGCACTGGGGAGGTAGAGGAAGGAGGGGCAGGAGTTGGTTGTGTCCTAAGTTTGAAGCCAGCCTGTGATACACAACCCTTTATCTGAAAGAAGTCCCAGTGTCACCAGGGTGTTGGCTCTCCCTTTTGGAATCTTAGCACAGAGAAGCTAGGGATTGATGGTACCATGGGCCAGCCTGCGGCAGCATGGACCAGCCTAGGCTCATCTCTTGCCCGGCAGGTAATGAGCAGATGAAGCTAGAGAACTTTGAGGCAGCTGTACATCTCTATGGCAAGGCCATTGAGCTCAACCCCTCCAATGCCGTCTACTTTTGTAACAGGTACTGGTCTGGCTGGGAGGGGCATGGTGGCAGCCGTGGGGGACATTGGTGTGGACTGTGCATGTTGAATGGTGGCTCCAAGTGAAGAGCAGGGTGGGGGCGTCAGTGGTCTCTTAAGGTGTGGGAAAAGTCCGTACAGTTGTCATTTGAGGTCACATGATTCTCACAAAGGACCCTGACTAGGTGACGACTGCAGCCCTGTGCCAGACAGCTGGAGACGAGCATGCTTGCCCTCACCCATGCTGTTATTTCCCTTTTTGTTTCTTTATTATCTGAGGCGGTTTCGAATAGCCCTATGTACCTGCCAAGGCCTGTCGTAGGCTTTGGAGTTCCAGTGGTCCCAGTGGGGTGGGGTATAGTGCCTACCATCCTGCACAGATCAGCTCCTAAAGAGGCCTTTGTCTTCTACTAACTGTTCCCTCTCTTCAGAGCTGCGGCCTACAGCAAGCTGGGGAACTACGTGGGGGCTGTGCAGGACTGTGAACGTGCCATTGGCATCGACCCAGGCTATAGCAAAGCCTATGGCCGCATGGGGTGAGTGCAGCCGGCAGTTGTCAGGACCTGCTCCTCACAGCTGCCTTGATTTGCTAGAGCAGTTGCAGCTCCAGAGAGACTCGATGCCTGTGCTGTGTGCTCATCACCAAGGCTGTAGGGATGCAGCTGACAGGCAGGTGCCTGGGAGCATCTGTCCAGGCCAGCCCTCCCCAGTGAGCAAGATGTGTGTTCCTGTCCCTGGCCTTTTTTAATTTCAGCTTTTAATTTTATTTACATTGGCTTTTTGAGACAGAGTTTCTCTGAGTGGCTCTGGCTGTCCTGGAACTCACTCTGTAGACCAGGCTGGCTTTGAACTCAGAGATCCTCCTGCCTCTGCCTCCTTAGTGCTGGGATTAGAGGTGTGCATCACCACTGCCCCATCCCTTTGTTCTTTTGGGAGATGAATCTCAGATTCTCCAGGTCCCCTCAGTAGTAGTCTCAGATGTGGGATAGCGCTTTTTAATGGAGAGTGGGTAACCTTTGTAACCCAGGAAGGCCACTGGTGTCAGCACCTGGTGACAGGAACACACATAATCTCCCACCCCTCCTTGGGCTCCTCAGACTGTGGAGCCCTTCCCCGTGTGTATGGGTCTCTGTCCTCATGTGGCTTACCTGGCACGCTCTTGTCGCAGCCTTGCACTCTCCAGCCTGAATAAGCATGCCGAAGCCGTGGCTTACTACAAGAAAGCCCTGGAGCTGGACCCTGAGAATGACACTTATAAGTCCAACCTCAAGATCGCAGAGCTGAAACTGCGGGAGGCACCAAGTCCCGTGAGCCTATCCCACAGAGGGGTGGCAGGAGGCCATGCTGGAGCCCCTGGGAAGGCAGGGGATGGCTTTCTGAGGCACAGGGCAGAGCAGGCCACATTGTCCATGTGGACACAAAGGGACTGGGGACATGCAGCAGGGACCCTCTATGGTCTATGTAATGGGCACAGACAAGGTGGGTGGGGTACAGGCTGTCCGGGGGTTCACAGTGACAGGCAGGCTTGTTGGGGGCTCCTGGCAGGACCCTCCCTGAATGGTGTAGCGCCTCCGAGACCCTGAGGGCTGCGGCTAGTCGTCTTTTCCCCAGAGTGGCCAGCCTGGCTCCAGACACCACTAACCGATGCTTCTCCTTCAGACGGGAGGCGTGGGCAGTTTGGACATCGCCGGCCTGCTGAACAACCCACACTTCATCACTATGGTAGGCAAAAATCTTCAGCCACCTTGCCACCCAGGCCAGGGGTCCTGCCCCAAGCCTACCTCCTGGTTAGGAATCCAAGGGGAACATCCAGTACCCTCAGGGAAACAGCTCCAGGTACCTCACTGTAGGGACAACAAGCCTATGGTGTTACATGCCTGCTGGCTGCTGGGATCCCTGTAAGGCCACCTCCCTTCATGGCCATCCCAGGCCTTTCACCATGTCTGCACTGTAGGCACGGCAGGCTCAGCCAGCAGGGATTGGTTGAATAATGTCTTTGCTGAATGTGTCACTTCTGGGGTAGGACTGCCATAGACCACTCTGACTCTGGGCTGTGCCCTACCCTCCTGCCAGCCACACTTTGTGACTAAAGCTTTGTTTGCTCAGTCTAGGGGTCTCCAGAGGGCAAACATGGCTATTTGGGGTTGAGCAGTGGTTTTGACCCTGAAAGACTCAACTCTACTGGGCATGATGGTGCATCCCTAAGAGCCAAGCAGTGGGTTGCTGAGACAGGAGGATGGAAAAAAAGTTCCAGAGCAGTCCTAAATTATATATATATATACCCTGACACTGTCATGGCTCTGTGGTGACCTGGGCTGCATGAGGACTAGCACTGCAAATAAGGAACTCATGTCAGTGGGAGCCAATAGGAGGGAGCCAGCACAGCCACCAGGAGGTGTGTGCTTTAGGGGGGTCAGTGTGGCCAAGGCTCAGCCTCTCCTGATCTGTCTGCCTTTCCTCTTCAGGCTTCCAGCTTAATGAACAGTCCCCAACTGCAGCAGCTGTGAGTAACACTGAATACAAGGGACAGTAGTCTTCTTGCTTTTCTAATTTTTATTGTATGTGTATTGCCTGCATGTATTTCTGTTCACATGTGTGTGAGGCCCAATAAAGCCAGAACAGGGTGTCGGATGTCCAGGAACTGAAGTTATAGATGGTAGTGAGCTGTCATGCAGGTGCTCAGACAGAACCCAGGTCTTTTATGAGCAGCCAGTGTTCCAACCGTGAACCATCTCTCCATCCCTTATTATTGTTTTTTGATTTGCAAGACATGGTTTCTCTGTGGCTTTGGAGCCTATCCTGGGACTCACTCTTGTAGACCATGCTGGTCTCGAACTCACAGAGATCCACCTGGCTCTGCCTCCTGAGTGCTGGGATTAAAGGCGTGCGCCACCAATGCCCAGCTCAACATTTACCTTTTGAGGCTGGGTCCCATGAGCAGCTCCAACTGTCCTGGAATTTCTCTCTCTCTCTCTCCCTCTCTCTCTCTCTCTCTCTTTCTTTCTTTCTCCTGTAACTCTTGATGTAGACCGAATGACCTTGAACTCATGGTGCTTGATGAAGTGTGACGTGTTGCCGAGAGTTGATCTTTAACCAGGAAACCGGCTGGCATCATACACTATTGCGTTGTCATGCACCTGCTCTTTAAATTCTATTTAAAGAGCTTTCCATCCCCGTGAGCCATCACCCCGTTCCCTCCCCAAAGCTCAGCACCCACAAATTTACCTCCCATCTCTATGTTGGCCTTTTGTGGACATTTCCCACCATAGAGTCTTTTTTTTTAAAAGGTATATATGTACAGTATTCTGTCTGCCTACATGCCTGCAGGCCAGAAGAGGGCACCAGATCTCATAACGGAAGGTTGTGAGTCACCACATGGTCGCTGGGAATTGAACTCAGAACCTCTGGAAGCACAGTCAGTGCTTTTAACCCCTCAGCCATCTCTCTAACCCCTCCCATCATAGAGTCTTATTTGGGCCTTTCTGGTCTGGCTCTGGAATTAACATAGAGTCCTTGGGGTTCCTTTGTGCTGTGGTGTGTGCCAGAGCCTCCTATTGGGGCTGGGTGATAACTGAGCGTGTCACAAGCCATTTGTTCTGACCACTGTCAGGTGTGCTGCTGTGAGCACACCAAGTCGGAGCCCAGAGTCAGCTCTGTCTTGCTGAGGAATGGCAGGGGCTGATTTTGTACTCCAACTCCACAGGACTTTTTCACCCTTGTCACTGTGTGTGTTTCTGCTGCTGACTTGTTCTCCAGAGGGTGTCTAAGGTCTATTGCACTTCCTGTCATCTCCCTACACTGTCAGCAATGACAAACATTTGACTCAGCTTAGAGTCTGAGAGGAAGGGGACATGGGAACTGCCCTCTCACCTGACCAGGAGTTGTCTGCGGGTCCTGGGAGACAGAGGGCAGTGGCTGCCAAGGCCGTGTGCTCAGTCCTTTCTTCTGCAGGATGTCAGGCATGATCTCTGGTGGCCATAACCCCTTGGGTACCCCAGGCAGCAGTTCATCACAGAGTGACTTGGCCAGCCTCATCCAGGCGTGAGTGTTGCTGCAGGTTGTGGTGGGGTTGGGGGCAACTGGCATCCCAGGCGTGAGCAAGGGGAATAGCAGGAAGGGGGCGGGGGGCTGGCATGCACATCCCAGAGGTGAGCAGGTGGAGGGAGGCATGAGGAGGGGTCACAGCAGGAGGAGAGGGCACAGTCAGTGTCCTGGGCACCCACAGGGGCCAGCAGTTTGCACAGCAGATGCAGCAGCAGAACCCGGAGTTCGTGGAGCAGATCCGGAGCCAGGTGGTGCGCAGCCGGACACCCAGTGCCAGCCATGAGGAGCAGCAAGAGTGACGGTAAAGCCGCCGGTGCTGCCTGGGCCGACTATGGGGCAGTCCTGTCCTTGCTTGTCACTACCCATGAGAAGTCCATTTCCTGTCTCCATGGCATGGAGTGTATGTGTCCAGAGCTGCCACTGACACCTGTATAGAATCTAACTTCTGCCTTTTCGTCATTTTTTTTATCAAAGTAGTGCAGATGAACCTAGGGCCTTGTTCTCTGCAAGGGGCTACACCCTACCACGCCCTCAACCCCCTTACTGGGGGGTTCTGGGCAGGCTACACCCTGACCATGTCCCCAGCCCCCTTTTTACTCCTTTATCCATGGCGTTTGTGTATGCCTTAGGCATACACATAGCCAACCTCAGGTGCTGGCCCGGACCCCAAACTTTAGGGCTATCACTGGCCTGGGTTTCATTAAGTTCTCCAAGATCCCTACATGGCTGGCAAGTTCCCAGCTCCACCCCTGGGCTTGCAGGCACAAGCCAAAGTGCTTGACTGAAGGCATGGCTTCTGGGGACTGAAGGCAGGGCCCCAGATGTCGAAGTCAGCGCTTCACAGGCTGAGCATCCACCAGTCCCCGTGTTCATGTTTGGCTTTGGTTCAAGAGTGTTGGGTGTCAGGTGTGTGTCTCCTCAGCCACTGATGGTTTCTCGGAAGCTACAGTACCCCTGGGTGTCCTGTCTGTCCTCCCTCACTGGGCTCTAGTCTGGTCATGGCTCTCACTGTCCTGGCTTCTGTTCACAGCTCATCTGTGTGGTGATCCCATCGATCTTTGGCCTCCTGGTGTTTTAGCCTTTTCTCCGTCGGGCTGCCCAAGAAAGAGACTGGACCTGCATGTTAAGACGGACTCATCCGCTGTTTCTCTTCACCCCCACTTCCATGTTTGTATTCGTGCTGGCCCCACCCCTTCCTGGAAGAGAGTCAGCCAGACAGCTACGCACCAGCACCCATTCCTCCAGCACCTAGGGAAGCTGAGGGGTGGGGGACACAGGGATCCACGGGGCATAGCCTGGGTCTTTGGGTCTCAAGCCCCACCCCGCCTGGTTAAAGAGACTTGAATAGTTGACTCTCAGCCCCCTGGTAAGCATCCACTGCCAGCCCCAGCTGGGTGCCAGCGTTTTGCGCCCACACTTGGGTTGCTGGTCCTAGCAAGTGCCCCTGCCTGCCTTATCCCAGTGGCCTATGCCACACAGGAGAGGCCTGTGACTTGTGCCCCACTTGTGGACGTCCGTGTCTCCTTCCCCACCTTCCCTCCCGTCTCCACAGCCATCAGCCAGTCCTAATTTTGTGTGCAGTCCGGCTCCATTCTCAGCGTGGGCAGAAGACGTGGCCACCCTGGCCCATACTTGCCCTTCTGTCTTCAATTTCATGGGAATTCGACGTCTGCGGTTGGCAGGCAGTTTTGGAGTATTGGCCCACAGGCCATGTTCTCAGCCCCGAAACAGCCACCAGAACCATTTTTGATGAGGAGTGGCTCTGTCCAGTGAGTGAGGCCATGTGGGTATCCCCACACCCACTCTCAGCACTTGGAGATGGTGGGGAGGCGAGATGACGGGACAGCTGACCCAGCAGTGGGTCATGATGGCGTCAGACTGTGTGGCAGGTAGTGTCAGCCTGGTGTGTTATAGGTAGCCAGTAGGAAGATGGGCCCCTTGGCCAGTGCCGTCCGCTTACAGGTGGCAGCAACGCCCACCTGGGCACAGACCACCTGGGTAATAAAGAGACAAGGATGACACTTGGCCTGTGGTATCAGTCCCATTGACCTGATGACTAACATACTATAGCTTGGAGGGCCAGTCTGTCCTGGCACACAGGAGACAACAGCAAGGCCCTTCAGATATGGTTCCCATGGGGACCTCTGGGTTAGAGCTGGGCACAGGCTACTGGGTTAGAGCTGGGCACAGGCTACAAACTTGTGGGGACATGTCCTGTGTCCATGGGAAATGGGTTCCTATCTCTGACCTGTGGGTCTGACCATGTGGTCAGCAAGCTACCCTGTCCTTTCCCCTCCTGTTAGCTTCTATAGGTAACAGCAAACAAAATCATGTTGGGGAGGTGGTGGGAAGCAGTTGGAGGCTCGCAGCCCACAGACCCATGACTTTGGGGTCACAGGCTTAGTGGAGCATGTGGTATCTGGGAACCCAGAAAACAGCCTTGACCTATTGTGTAGTCTTCAGGGTGAGTAATCCCTGAGCCTGACTAAATCATCCTCTGTGTTGGGGGCCACCTTCCTTGGTTGCCTTCCTTGTCTTTGGGCTACAACGGTGAGATTGGAAGGAGACTTGCCGGTGACGGTGGACATCCCAGAGGTTGACTGTACTGACTTCCACCTGTGCCTGTCAGCATACCCAGCCATCCATTCTAATTCCTGATCTGAGTCAGCATGCATAACTTGGCTGTGCATGGTGGCACACCTTTAATCTAGTCAATTCTCTCCTGTTGTGTGGGACCCCATGATGGAACCAGACTGTCATGGCTGGCCCAGTTTTGAGGACTTCCACCCACATATGTAAAGATCCCCATTTTGGAGGGGCAAAACTAGAGTATGCTCAAGTATAATAAGCTTTGTGTTCTTGGGTGGTGGTGGTGTAGGCCTTTAATTCTACCACTTGGGAGGCAGAGGCCGGCAGATCTGAGCTTGAGGTTATCCTGGTCTACAGAGTGAGTTCCAGGACAGCCAGAATACAGAGAAACCCCATCTCAGAAAACAAAACCAAGGCATGTGTCCAGAAAGTAGCCCAGTGTCTTAAGGCTTCCCAGGTGATGGTCTACCCAGCATCTTGTCTCTTGCAAGAGTGATCCACAGACTCCATGCCCATTGTTGTTTCTTCTCTCTGAGAATGCTGTCAATCTACAGAGAGCCTCGCATGCAGCAATCCTGCTTCAGCCTCCAGAGTGCTGTGTCACCAAGCCCAGCTGAAATTGTTTTGTAACTACAAGAAGGCTGTAGAATGGGGCAGGGGCTACCAAGCATGTTACCCTGAGGAGGCAGGAGAATCAGGAGTTAAAAGCCAAAGACAGACAGCAATGTGTCAGGAAGGATGGGCTTGCACAGCTGTGGGTTCTACATGTGCCTGGTGTCTGCAATTACAT
This sequence comes from Cricetulus griseus, assembly GCF_003668045.3. Taxonomy (NCBI): domain Eukaryota; kingdom Metazoa; phylum Chordata; class Mammalia; order Rodentia; family Cricetidae; genus Cricetulus; species Cricetulus griseus. The sequence goes on along the minus strand of NC_048598.1, from coordinate 101,826,720 downwards.
GATAGCCCTCTCAGCTGACACTTGGAGGTTCCCTGTAGTGGCTTCCCTGTCCTAGAATTTGGCTGCCTTGGGAACACAAATGGTTATGGACTCTGGGCCATGTCTGTGGGTGTGTGCCTGTTTGACACTGAGTGTCCCCTCCTGGCTTAGAGTGGGTGTAGTCCAGAGAGACTGCAGGGCCCCATACACAGAAAACTACTTTAACCTGAACTCACTGCACCTGGCTCATCAGTGTGTTGTAAGCCATTCCTAGGTTTGCTATGCTTATTTTGAGACACGGTTTCTCTTTGTTGTCCTGAAGTTCACTCTTTAAACCAGGTTGGCCTCGGACTCGAGATCCTCCTGCCTCCTGCCTCCTGCCTCTGCCTCCAGAGTGCTGGGATTGAAGTAGTGCTTCATCACTGACCAGCAATGGTTTGGGCTTTTTTTTTTTTTTCTTCCTTAAAGGTTTTATTTATTGTGTATACAACATTATGCTTCCATGTATATCTGCACACCAGAAGAGGGCGCCAGATCACATTACAGATGGTTGTGAGCCACCATGTGGTTGCTGAGAATTGAACTCAGGACCTCTGGAAGAGCAGTTAGAGCTCTTAACCTCTGAGCCATCTCTCCACCCTTGGTTTGGGCTTTTAGTATCAGGGCAGGAAATAATCCAGTGGTAGGAGTACTAGCTACTTGTCCAGAGGGCTCAGGTTCTGTTCGAGCACCCACGCTGTGATTCACAACAGTAATTCTAGTTCCAGAGGGTGCGACACCCACTCCTGGTCTCCTGTGGCACTGCACATGGTGCACAGACACATGCTGGCAAAACACTGGTACACATAAATTGAATCCAAGCCATGGGAGGCAGAGGCATGAAGATCTCTTGAGTTTGGGGCCAACCTGGCCTACAGAGAGAGTTCCAGGACAGCCAGGACTGTGTTAATGGGAAAGGAGACTGGAAGTTGTGTGCTTCCTTGTGTACTTAGCTGACAAAGTTTGCCTTAAAGATGAAGATCAACCTAGTGAGGTAGACACCGTTCCGAACATGCCCAGCAGGGGGAGCCCTGCACTGCAGCTTCCAAGCCCTTGGAGCAACAGGCCCACAGCCTAGAAACAAGCACTGGTGCTCACTCACAGAGCGGGTTCTTAACAGAAGCAGGTGAAAATGTCCAGAGCTCAGATGTGACTACCCAGTCACAAGGTGGGCAGACAGAGCCCTTCCCCGCGGAGTTTGGGCTGCAGGTGGACCTACATGGAGATCCCAAACTCGAATGTGCTGGACACATCCTCAAGGCTGTGATCATGAGGAGTTGGCTGATTCTGGCTTGTGTCCCATTCAAGCACGGAACTACAAAACCAGGTCC